>NW_028274811.1:128905121-129208151 GCF_037043125.1 Eumetopias jubatus
TAGAAACAGCGTTAGAGAATTACGATTTGAAAGGTCCCCAGCCATAATCCCCCTCCCCACATCTGTATCTACAAAGCCCCAGACTGGGGGGTAGGATTCTCATCAAGATTCTCAGGAAGCCAAGGAGTAGGTAAGAAGAATGATCTGGGAGGCAGAGCTTTTTGCTGGCACTGAGTGAGTGACCTTTGGGATTCCCTTCACTTCTCTGGTCTCATCCATAAAATGAGGGATGTGACTGCACAGGTTTCAAAGGTCCCTGATGCCTCCCCAGAGCTCTGTGGCCCTCCTGGGAACTGTTTATAAGGTGTTGATTAACTCTGCCGAGACAGCTGACCTTAGATCTCCATCCCCTATGCCCCTGTGACTCCTAGGCCCCAAACACACACAGGAATTGAATGTCTTTCTCTCTGTTGTTCCTTGGGGCTGCAGGGGAGCTGGCCAGTCTCTCCACATGGGGACCTTCAGCACGATGTTTCCCCTCCAACTTATCAGCCTCTGACCATATCACTGTTTTGTCACAGACCCAAGTTCAGATATACACTGCCTAACTATTATGAGTTACAAATACACTAATTCACTTTATTATTCAGATTTGTTAAAAGAAACAGATGTATTTTATGTACCAGTCACTTTCCCTGAGAACAGCTCAGTAGAGGACCAGGGTGGGGAGCAGTGTCGGGGGTGGGTGAGGGGGCGGTGGTCCTGGTCGGCAGGCACAGACACCACCCTTCCGCATGCATTTGTGCATTAGAGGAGACTGACAGGTTTTAGATGTTAATACACCATGCTTTGGCTGGCCACTTGCATGTGTTTTGTGTGTTTGTTTTTTAATCTGCTCACCCTTTCAAAGCCAGGATTATTATCTCCTTTATTCAGGTGAGGGAGTGGAAGTTCAGGGGCTTGAAGTAACCGGCCCAAGGTCACAGGAGACGCCTTTCATGGGTGGGCAGCCAGGGCTGGCTTCTCCATCAGGCCCGCAGACACCATGCGGAGGGCCCACAAGAACGTTTTCAGTATAAACATCATAGTAATGAAGAGATAATAAAGAATCCAGCTTATATCTTCATACCAACGCAGCCATGAAATATAACGTTCAGGGTTTGTTTGTTTGTTTTTTAATAGGGAAAAGAGCCCATCAGGGAGTTAGTGCCTAGAACCCATGGATCATGACGGGTTCCTGCACGTGGCCTCTGCTTTCAGCAAGAACTTTCTAACTTAGGACACAAGACCGCTGCTATGAGGTTATGCCCAGGAAATGTGAACTCTCTTTGTTCCCAGAGCTGCAACTCCCATCCCATTTTTCCAGCCTGCTTCGTTGAGATGCAGATTTAATATCAAATAAATAGCTCTTTGCCCCTGGTTCCGGTGGACCAAGGGCTTGGGGGAGAGGGGCATTTGCCAGGAAGATAGGCCACTAGGAATATGCCACAGGGCAGGGGTCACCTAAAGTTCTGCGGAAGTAAATGAACCATATACACACAGGAAATTTAGATTTGAGCAGAGACAAACGGGGAGATGTTGACATTCACTTCATTATGACTCAAAAATATTCACCCGGGGAAGCCGGGCTGAATGCAGTTTTATGCTTGGGGCATGCACTATCTAAAGGAAAAATAATTTTGAGGCTGTAAGGGAAAAAAAGAGCTCATTCCATTAATGACTTTATCTTTCCACTCCTGAGGCTAGAAGCTCACTTTCAGACAGGCCACATCAGGCAAAGAGTTCCACTCACCTGAAAGCCGACTCTTGAGCTTCATTTTACTGCTGCCCTGTTTGGGACTTTCCAGGTTTCCCTTGGATTCCTCGGGGCCACCAGAATCTTGGGGCTCATCTGATGCAGGCATCTGAAATGCAGAGAACACTGAGCTGATGGGAGAGGCAGGCTTGCAATCATTGATGAGATCTCCTCCCAGAAGTTATCTCAAGGCTTGAAGAACAGCAATACAGGTATCACGTGAGAAGAAAAGCTTGCCGGGATCAAAGCACAGCCCCTCCGGTAACCCGGAACCACACAGCCTTACGCTGGCAAGTTTCTCCTCAGCATGCAGCCCCTGCACGGCACAGAAACGGCAGGTTTCAAAGTGGAAATAGCCCCAGGGGCCACTTCATTTCTGGAGGAAACTTGTTGGTCAAGGACACCCAGGGGGTCGGTCACAAAGCCACAACGATAGCCCAGGTCTCTTGGCTTGTGAGCTAGTGCTTTTTCCTATGGCGCAAGTTGCAAGAAATACTAAACCAGAAATTTAAACTCAATTCTGAAATACAGTAAAACAATAATTTTTTGGCAGCCAAATAACTACACCCCTTGGGTCAACCACACTGTCTGTGTGCTATACTCCTGATTAGCACTGCTCAGGACACGTGCAGGTAGCCCCAGAAAGCCCACACATCTGTAGGTTGTATGCCTATGCTACCAGACCCCAAGGGGTGATGCAGAAAGAAAGGTCTCAAGGGTCTGTCTGTAGGGTCCTCTATCTGAGAGAAGCCAAAAATGCTAAAAACAGCACCAACAAAATACTACCTTTATTAGAGAAGAAAAGGAGACTTACATGCTTGAGAGTGTATATGAAAAATTGGGGAAGTAAATTTACATGTACAAAACTTAAAAGATACATCAAACAATGAGTTTTCCCATTTGAAATTTTATTTTCCCTTGAGCTTTTGAAGGGAAGAAGTCATATTTTGAAGGGAAGAAGCTTTTGAAGGGAAGAAGTCATTAATTAAAACAGGTAGGATTCATGTGAAGAAACATGAATTTAAAAAGATATAGAAGATATCCTTGAACACTTCATGGTCATCAAAAAGTCACATAATTACAATGTAAAAAAAAAAACCACCCCAAATCCTGAATGTTCACTGATAATAAAAATTATACACTGTATATCAAATTCAGTATATGAAAATGCATAATCTCCCAGATAAACCCCACCTCCTTCTAAGATGTAATTGTTTATATGTAAATTTTTAAAATCTTTTTTTTAATATATTAAAAGTAGGCTCCACACCCAACATGGGGCTCAAACTCATGACCCCGAGATCAAGAGTGGCATGCTCCACAGACTGAGCCAGCCAGGTGCCCCTATATGTAAATCTTGTATGTAACATAGGAGATTTGCAAAATTCTCCCTTCCCCCTCGAGTTCAAGTATCTCCCCGGATGAGAAAGAGGAAAAAAAACATGAGAAATGAGGAGATGCAGGCAAGTTGAGGAAGGGGCCGTGGGAAAGCAAATGAATCCCGATACATAAAACAAAGATAAATTTGGTGAATCCCTATTACAATGTCGGGGATTGGCAGGTCTCCAGGTTTAAATTATGAAGTAAAGGCAAGAATGGAATCCTGAGGATGATTTTAGAGATTCTCAAGAGGGATGTCTTTCCCAACCCCAAATTGTAACATTTAATTCACACCCAGTGCAAAAGAACCCTCTTGGAGACCTGCCAGAGATCTGAGGCACAGGAGGCGACATGCAAATAGGAATAATCCAGAGAGAAGCCTCAGGGCCTCCCCTTTGCTTAATTTTAAAGCTTTATGGAAAGAACCTGTCTCTGGACTGTAAACAGCAATTACTGGAGACTGAGTTAAGTTCCTGGTTCTTTCTCTCATACCACCTGACCCAGGTTATCAGGCTACGGAGAAGAGTATTTCTCAGCTTGTAGGTCATTACCTCCTCGGTGCCCAGTCAGTGGGTGGATTACTCCACAGTGGCCACGGCCCAGACCATCAGAAAGCATGTCCAAGGAGCTCATGTCAAGGGAAGAAAACAATCCCGGCCCACTGTTTCTGAACTTAAGAAGTTTCCTTCTTGCATTTTTCCTCTGTTTTTTTCAGCGTGGTCCCAGTTTTTCATGCAATCGGAGGAATTTTGGAGATGACATAAGCCCTAATACGAGTAACCCAAAGGAAAGTGACCTGCTCAAGGCTTTTCAACTCATTACAGGCAAGGCTGAGACTCCTCAGTCTCCTGATTTCTAGCTTCATGCGTCATGAGGATTTTCCCTCCCTCCATTCTGAGATGCTTTTTAATTAAGTTAACACTTTGGATGATCAATACCGTACCATACTGTATAGTTCGTATTCCTGACATTTTTCCCATTTAATGTTCCTAGGAAACATGGGTCCCAAGTAAAAAATATTCTCTCCATTGACAGATGAGGAAATAAATGGAGACCCTGAAGTAACACCTTTTTGTTTATAACATATATCCGAGAGCTAGGCTAGATCACGTGTGCAGAGAACGAGCGTGCAGGATGAGTGGTGTAGTTTTACAAGAGCGAACACACACTGTGTCAAATCTATGTTCTTGTGATGCGAGCCCAACTGCAGCCAACTCTTCTTTATTTTCAGAATCTGAGAGAGGCGGTTTAGAAGAGAATCACAGCCTTAAGGAATAACCTTCTTTTTTTAATCTTGAATGTGCCAAAGAACGAGATGACATTTGGTTTCTATGATCTATAAAATACCAATACCATTTCTTATACCAAGGAAATCTTACACGAAAGATGGTGTGTGTTACATTACCACCGAGAGCTCGTAACTAAAACCAATCAGAATGGACCTAGAGACATCTTGAAGAGGTGCAAACAGTACACTGTCGAGCTCAAGGAGAAGCACATCTGATTTCAGAACCCCCAGAAAGTGTTTGCACGGGGTTCTGAATTTAAACAGAACCTTTTCCTCTTGCAACAGAAAACAGTCTGCCATGGTATGAGGTGGTTTGGAACTCAAGGAACAGGGAGTAACAACATACAAAGTGCAATTTTTGATTACAGTGCACCTCTCTTCAGTCTTCCATTGTCTGAAAATGCCGACACTCTAAAGAGCCCCTTTGCTGTATTTTTATTTTTTTAGATGCACAGAACAAATCAAACTGTTCTGGAAATGATGTCATTTTAGTTGTTCTAAAACGAAGTGTGCAAAAAGTTCTCCTGGAAAGCCTTTGGTTCAGCTGGTATAATCTATTATTCATCAGCAATTTCCAATTCCTGTGTTATACAACAATGCCATTATATTAATGGAATCTAATATAATTTGCCAATTTCCAAGTTAGAGGCTTTCTGTTTGTACAGTTTTCTATACTTGTAGCCTATGAGATTCTCTCTTACTGAAGAATCTTTAGCTTCTGGTTTTATAGTGAGATGGTAGAGCAGAATGGTTAAGAATCCAGCTGCCTGGATACAAATCCTGGTTTATTAGCAATTTAGGCACATTAGTCATCCTCCTTGAGCCTCAATGTCCTCATCTGAAAGATGGAGTTTGATTTAAGAATTAAGTGATAGTTGTTTTTTTTAAGATTATTTATTTGTTAGACAGAGAGCACGAGCAGGGGGAGCGGCAAGCAGAGGGAGAAGCAGGGTCCCCCCTGAGGGAAGAGCCCGTTACGGGACTCTATCCTCAGCACCTGAGCTGAAGGCAGATGCTTAACAGACTGAGCCACCCAGGCATCCCTAAGTGATAGTTTTCTGATTAAAGAGGGCAGATTTCTCTTTTTCCCCTCATTTGAAACTACACTCAAATGACAGAGATTTTAAAATGAAAGACATAATCCCAAAGAGATTATGTCAAAGAGAACAGAAGACAACAGCAACAAAATCCTGGAAACCAATAAGCAGACGAATATGTGGTAATGGATCCAACTTGAGAAAACTGAATTCTAAGCTGGGATCAGAGAAAGCTAAAACGCAACCCAGTTTGAACAGAACCCCCCCCCCCCGCAAAAGGAATTGTGAGGTCTGGGAGGCCAGTTCCTGACCACAATTAAAGTGGGCGTAACACGAGTGGGGAGACACTTTAGTTTTTAGTAGATTGGAGGGCGTGACTGGGGACTAAAATCCTGAGAAAACCTGAAGAAACTTAAATCCTGAAAAATCTAAAGAAAACCTGAGAAAAAGAGGCAAAACCACGGGGAACAGAATGCAATGATGCTCCTAGGCACATCTCAGGCCCAGAAGACAATCAGAGGTGATTTAAAAACTGCAGAGCTTGAGTAAGAGGATTTGGGATAGCTCTATCGAGAGGGATCAGAAAGTTTGGACAGATTTAAAGGTGAAGGGTGAAGAAGCCCAGGAGGAGATTTTAAAAAGTTCCTGGGTCAATTTTAAAGGGACACAGTTATTTTTGTTGGCCTGATGGAAGTGGCCTGAGAAATGTATGAGATTACAACATGAAAGGAAGCAAACATGAAACATACCAAGGGGAGCCAGGCAGGATGATAATAGGCCAGAACTTGATGTTGGTCAGGTGGGAGAAAATTTCCTGGCTGGAATTAGCCAACTCAGAGGTGGCGGTGGTCAAGACGCGTATGAACAATGGATACTTTAGAAAACAGAAGACTCACTGATTCCATATCTTTCACAATGATGAGCCCCACACGACAGAATCTAGAATAGTATCTTAGGGAAAAAGAAAATCTACATCAGAAAGCAAAGGAACAGGGGAAGTTAAAAGAAAAAAAATAGCACCCAGACTCAGCAAGCAGGCCTGGGAAAGAAGACAGGAATCCTTTCAAACAGCAGGTTAAACAGAAACTCAAGTGAGTCTTCCCAAAAGGAGATGGCTATGAAACTCTAGAGACATATCCAATTACTACCCCAAAATATGTAGCAGAAAGCCCTGTTACTCAACCCCTGGAACATTCAAAACCTGAGGAAAGACAATCAAGGAGCAGGTGGCAGAAGTATTAGCCCTTACGAGCTCATTAGGGGTGTAAGCTTCAGAATCATCAACAGCAGGTCTGGTTCATGAATCTGCAGAGGGTGTTTTTCCAGCTGAATCAATGGGGAGGAGAAACGCAGCTTTCTCTAGTCTCAGCACTTCTCTGCATTTCTAAGAGGTGGTGGAAATGGAAAATGTGGCCCTGGACTGAAAAGCCTGCAGGAGAGAACACAAGCTCTGTCAGAGGTACAATCCACACCCGATGCAGTGCATCAGGGAGCCCTCCACTTCCATCTCAAAGTGCAAGTGCAAATCAAGCAAATTTTGAATATAAATGAAAAGTACTTTAAGTAGGACCAACTTGATTTCCCCCATCCAGATCGAGAGGAGGATTTCTGCCAGCTGAGTTTAAATTCATGGCCATGGACTCTAAAGACAAGAATATTTTCATCAGCTGTCCTTTATTTGATATGACTGGGTCTCTGCTATGGGCTGCTGGGAGACCATCCTCCATGGGTCTCTCCCATTTCTATGTGGCTTTGTGAACAGGGGCATAGGCTGTTTTCACTCTGGATTAACTATCTTTTCGAGGATGTTTGTAGAGCAAACCACCTTGAAAGTCAGAGATAGTGTTTCTGGAGGAAGAGGCAGGTTTGTTTATCATCCAGTATAATAAAGATAATGTCTTTCTCTGGGGCAAAGGGCAGTCAGATTTGCTTTGAGCCTATCATAAAAGATGCAGGTTGCCAACAATCAGGGTTCCTTAGCTGTGATACAAATCTACTGCATGTGCATCTACTCGAGCCCCTCTGTATCATTCCCATAGGACTTGGGGCTGCAGGAGGACATTACGCAAACATGATGCTCTGAACCAGGATTGAATCCTAAACTGGGATTGGAGAAAGCCAAAAGCTACTTGCTTTGCCATCAGTAATAAAGTCATTTGTCTCTGACCCGGGAATCTCATGTCTTGTGCCAGCATCCATGAAACCATAGTGTAAAATCTCAGACTTTTTACAGTTCTTGATGTGATCTTTGGGCAAAATTAAATAAGGTCCTGGGAACAAAAGTTTGCCTGGGACAAGAGTCTAGGACTGAGGGATTGGCTCATTTTTCTAAATGTCAAGGGTATAGGTCCATTTACTCTTTGTTCATTTACATTTCACTAAAAGGGAAAGCATACAAGAAACTTGCTGTTGAACAAATTCAATTTTCTTGGAGCTGAGTCATATTTGTTCCAGTGAGAAATCACCCAGGCTGCAGACGCTGAAGAGCACAACCTCTCCCTGGCATCAAGAATCTCATTTGTGAAGATGGAGCAAAAGAAAGAATGGGAGAAATTGAAGGAGGCCATTAAGTGCTTTGGTTTTTAACTCAAAAGGTGAGGGAAATTCAAGATTGGATGTTAATTACTTTTGATTTTAATGTCTTTGGATTATGATTTACAAGGTTTGAATATGTTGGGATTGTAATTATTTGAATATCATTGTTATGTTGACATTTTCACCCTTTGTAGCACCTCTGAAAAGCTGTACTGGACAATGAGGCTAGAAATATTTTTGTAGGAGAAACAGCCTAGGATTGAGTTTTAGATTCTGGTAAATTTTATTATTCTGGAGGCAAGGAGCAAACCATCATCACCTTAGAGACAGGCCCCCTGGGTCCAAGTTAAAAGTCTAGTACTTAGAAATGTTCTATAACTGCTGTCCAAACCATTTACGAGATCTCCTTAAACACACTGTAACTAATATAATGGTGAACCCTGAGCATCATCTGTCTTTCTCAGCAAACTTTTGAAGTCTTACAAACCAACCATGCAAAGTGTGGCTTTTTTCATCTCCAACCATCTCCATTGCGCAAGCTAATCTGATCCCAAGGGAAACTGCAGGAGGACGGGTTGCACCCAGTTCATGCCATGTTTTTACAGTTCCCAGCACTTGAAAAACAAATAATCTGCAGATGTGACAAAAGACATCCAAGCTCCAAATCCCTAGGAAGTTGTACTGCCTCATCCCCCTGGTCAGTATCTACAGGACAGTGGAGCATGGCGATTTCCCTTTTATGCTTCAGTCACACTCAGATTATTTTTAGGCTGCCAAAGGAAGCTCATTTTCCAAATCTCTGGGGCAGATGTTTGAGTGACCAAAGGAGAACCAGATGGCTATCAGAGAGGCCAGGGCCGGGAATGAATAACCATTCAGAAAAAGGGAATCAGAACAACAATAAATCAGCCCAAAGCAGCAAGAAGCCTGTGAGTTGACTGCAGAAATTAAAACAGAAATCTACTGCTACACTAGAGTCACTGCTTTCCAACGAAGGGGACTCAGGACTGACGAGGAAAACAGTAAAGCTGAAAAGTAAAACTTGCCAGACCCCAGAATGTTCTAGTACACACAGAGCGTGTGTGCAGAGCATCAGAGGCAGCTGGGGAAAAGCCGCAACTGATGTGGACCCAGGCATTCAGGCTGGGACTCTGAAAATGAAACAATATTGTCCTTGTTCTGAGCCTGTTTCTGGATTCCTCCCATTGATCATCCCCAAACAATTTGAATGGGCTTAACATACTTTGTTGGTGATTATTTGGATGATTTCTATGCATACAAATTAAATAGATTTCTTAGTCCCTTGGAAGGTCGAGGCAAAGAAATCACCTTTAAGGATATCGGAATATAATCAGTCATTGGCCCACGTCTGCCTCCCCTGTGGCGGGTTTGTATGTGTCACCATCCCAAGGAGAGGACAATGTCCTCAAGTGACTCAGTTCTTCAAAAATAACAGGAGATGCAGATCATAAGAAGGAGAATCTGTACATGTCCCTCCTTGATATTGATTTCAAATTGAGGCAAGGCGAGGGCAGACATTATCTACAAAGCAGGAATCTATCATTCTCACCGTATTCCATGACCCAGTGGGTGAGAAAAATGCGGAGTCTGTAGCTCTCCTTTGGCTGGTGGGCTGGCTACTAAAGGTAGATCTTTGGGTCATTTCTCAGCAGGAGCAGGCTGCCTGCTCTCCTTGGACATATTTCTGGGAGCAGGACAATGACTTTTTTTTTTTTTTTTTTTTTTAGGGAGGGAGAGATGGGAGAAGGGGAGAGGGAGAGAGAATCTAAAGCTGGCTCCACACCCAGTGTGGAGCCTGATGCAGGCCTCGATTCCACAACCCTGAGATCACAACCCGAGCCAAAATCAAGAGTCGGACGCTCAACTGACTGAGCTACCCAGGCGCCCCTGATAGTCTTTATCCTAAACTCCAGAATGATAAAATCATGAGTGTAGGAAAATCTCAAGACACACAAAAAGTAGAGGTGGGTGAGCTATCAGAAAAAAGAGGCATGTTAAGAGAGACCCAAGAAGCAAGCGGGAGGGAAGGAGGAAAAAAAACAAGGCATGAATTAAAACACTCCCATACAAATGTTTTCGCTCTACAAATGTTTCTTTAGAGAAAGTTTTACATGATTATCTGGCTTAGAAAAATAGAAGATCATTTTAACTGAACATACCATTCAGGCAGGTTTTAGATGAAGAGTAACTGGTTGGGCTGAAGACAATGCCTCTAAGTGTTGATGTTCTGGCAAGTTCCAGGGGGCACCCTGAGGCCTTCTGCTGCCTTTGCCAGATCAACAGGATTTGTACCCTCAACTCTTTATTTTTCCAGGACTGGTACTAACTTCATGCTTATTTGCTGATACATATTTCCAAGGGTATGCACTTCTTGAAGAATCTGACTGGAGAGCTGGGGTGTGTTCATGGGAGCCCACGTAGGAAGCAATAAGGAGAGAGGTTGTCCCAGGCACGCACATGATCATCTATAGAGGGGTTGGCAAACTGCTGCGTGGGGGCCAAATCTGGCTCAAGATCTGTTTTTGTAAAGTTTTAGTGGAAGTCAGTCATGCCCATTAGTTTACTTATTGCCGATGACTGCTTCTGCACTACAAAGGCAGAGGTGGATGGTTGCAACAGAGACTGGCCAGCAAAGCCTGACATGCATATGATCTGGCCTTGTAACTGCTGACCTCTCACCTATAGTAATAGTTCATACCCTAGGCGTCCACCTCCCCACCTCTACCCCTATCCAAAGTCACTGTGAACAAACTTGAGAAATTTTAGGAAACATAATTTAGTAAGTTGGAGGGAAGGTACTGACAAGCGGAGACATCTTAAGGAAGCTGCTACTGGAAACAAGGCTTACTGGTCTACCGTGGTATTTCCTCTTGAGAACATCTTTGGCATCCATGCTTTGTGATTTTATCTTTAAATTTCATTTTTAAATGATACCGATAAGAAACTCATCTGAAATAACAAGGGTTCTCTTTTTAAGATGCACATAGTTTGCTAAGTGTCACAGAATTATTGGCCACCATTGAGACTGGTTTAATCAGATTGCTTTATCAGCAAACATACTGCTTGGAAGAAATGGAAAAGATTTTGCTTGTTGGATGGCCTTTGTTGTTATTGATGTTGGTAGCAAAAGGGAGGGAAATGACGTGGAGAAGAAGGTTAGAGGACTTCTTGGGAGCCTGGAGTCTCCTAGGGGCTGGGGAAACTGTGGGTACCATCAGTAGGGAAGCTGAGAGCAGTATGAGGGCACCAGGCTTTAGGAAACCTGTGAAGAGAGGGACTAGCAACTGAGGAGGAGCAGAGGACAGGAAGTTGGAGGTTTTGAAGGTAAACAAAATTCTATTCCAACTATTGCTTAGGATTGGCCCTGCCTTCACAAAAAAAAGGTGGGGAGGAAATTCTTCTCATCCTTTTCTACCACCAAGGACCCCCTGATTGCAGAGGCAAGCACTCCACCTGGTAGGCTGGCCTTGCTCCCTTCCTCCACTGACCTGTCAGTCACACTGCCTCCTGCCTTTCCATCTTCATGGCCACCTTCCCTGCAGCACAGGCTCTGGTCACTTCCCAGTGGGGCTATGGCAAAGGCCTCCACACCTGTCTGCCTCCACCACTGCTCTGCTTTTCTTCAGTCTAGTTGTTTCTCTACTTCACTGTCGGAGTAACCTTAAAACAAATACTCTGACTCCATCACTCAACTTGAAAACCATCACTGACTCCAGTATTTGTAAGATAAGTCAAATTCCTTAGTCTGCAACTAAAAGCATGGACTGAACATCTATGATTCATTGACTATTTGTTGATCCTTGAATGGGCTGTAAAATTTCCTTTTTGAGGACCACTGCGCATGTTGTTCTTCTGCTCTAGAGTATCACCCATTTCTGTGGGTGTTCCTATGGAAAATCTATGGAATAGTCAAACACCACCCCATCCATTGAGCCCTCCCAGATTCCTGGAAGGAATGAGATGTCCCTCCTCTGTGTCAATATGGCATATGGCTCCTAAGAATTTATTACATGGAAGAGGGGAATATGAAAAGTATAGTAATAACTATAATTCATTATGGAATAAAACAAATCCTGTTAAGAGAGGAAGACTGTGTCTTTATCTCTTTGTGTCACCCAGAGTCCCCAGCACAGCTCTCAGCAGCATGTGGATGGCAATGTCAGGCTGGCTATAGTCCAGTGTTGGCTCCTTCCAGGACCTGGTTGTGAGCACCTGCAAGGCCACATCACCAACTTCTGTGGTTGTATCTGGTGTCAGAGCAAAGAGTGTCAGGAAGAATTAGAGATGTCCTCAGCTTTTGGAGCTGAGGAGAGGGTGTGTGTGTGTGTGTGTGACATGCAGGCTATCTATCTGTCTCTACTAGCTTAAAAGATAATTCCACAAATATCTATTAAGTACATATGTCTGTTACTAGAGGAAATAAGTTGGAATATCCACACAACAGCTTTACCAAAAAATTTTTGAAAACACCTACTCCATTTATAAATCAGGAAGGGGTCTGATTTTAAATATTATGGTATGAGAAATAGACAAATGAAACTGGCAATCAGAGAGAGACAGAGGCTGGCACTATTAGAAAAGTCTCTTTGAAAGATGAGGGGGGCTTCAAAATCTTGACAGGCACAAGTAGAAGGAAGGATATTTCAAGTGAAGGTATAAGAGAAAGAACCAGAAGGGAGTGGCATGGTTTTCTTTTTCTGCAAATGTCATTTACTAAGACCAGCCAGTACTTACATAAAAAGCTAGGCAAGCAATAACAAGCAAACAAACAGCAAACAAAAAGCTAGGCAAGCAAACAACAATAACAATAGGGTTGGGGAGAACTCTATTAACTTTAAACAAACCTATTTCTTTGAGAAATGTCTGCCCTGGATTCCACAAGGGAGGTTCTGATCTCTTATATTTTGCTTTGTTTGTATTTCCAGGCTCTGGACTACTGTTTTGCATAAGATGTAGTGAAAAAGAGAAAAACACCCCCAAAACTCCAACTTTTCCGTTGCTCACGAAGTCTTCAAGTGAGGTGTGTTTTTTTTTCTAGCATGCATTGCCTATTTGTCTAATTCATCTATGCACTGTCAAAGTGGTTTTGTCATTTTCCTAAAAAAATCAACACAATAACTGGAATTAAAACTAAGTGGGGATATCCTGTTTCTCTTAAGAGAGTAAGAATCTGACTGTATCAGCACGATCTCCATTTACAGTCTCAAAAGACATATACATCTCAAGGATTTCTGCTAACTTCAAGGCTGATTGAAGCTCATAAACAAATAAGATAGATTTCCTAAGCTATACGGTGCACAAATGGGTCACATCATCCCGTTTTTTCCTCCTGTGCAGTTGCCATCATTTTGGCTAGGGCAGAAAAAAGTTTTCATTTCAGTTTCATTTCTGAACTGCCTACTTTCCTCAAGTCTTAATATATCTGTCTTTACATTTCAATGTGTGGATCACAGATTTAAACTCCCAAAGGACACAGAAAACTAAATTATTAGGGGTGATGTTTATAAGAGGGAAATTTGTAATAGGGGGCAGGGCTGAAAGGCATCTTGGAATATGGTAATGGAATGCATACATGAAGACAGGAACCGACTTAACCTGAAGTCATAAAGTCACGTCATGACTTCTATGGTGTTATTTTTACAAAAGAAATGAGAGGGCAAAGAAATAGGATTACATGCTCTAGTAGACCTTATTTTATTTTCACTGAAATTTGAAGGAATTTTTCAAATTCAGAAGGCGATAATAAAGTCAACTGCCTACTAAGGGGATTTCTTGAACTGTATTTCACAAGGTTCCAGGCTGGAATGTCAGCCTTTGTGGATGGTGTAGCCACCAAGCACTCCCAACATAGAGTCATAAATTATAACCCCATGCTACTGCACTAACGTGTACATACACTGTAAAACCCCAAACAATCTAAAATGAAATAAAATCTATACAAGTTCTCCTATTTTCCACGCATGCTCCACGGGACAGTCTGGTATCCCTCCACTGGCTGTGTTCACCCCACAGTTGAGACCGCTGTGTGGAGAGTGTAGACACAGTATTTGCTTTTTTAAATGCAAATCACTTGAGTTGTTTACTTCCTTGAGAAGTGCAAACTGCTCATTTGAAAATGCAGCACAGAGCCAGGTAACGAGTTGGAACAGGCCCCAGAAAATGTGCCACGGGACTCAACCTAATGCAAACCTCAGCAGTTTTCTGGGCCATTTATCCAGGCCGAATAATTACTCTTATCTTACCTTCCCCCCCACCCATTTAAGTAATCACTTCATCTCCTTAAGTACGAAACCAAACCAAACAAAAACCACCCCCAAATTTAAATCTCATTTTCCTAGACCAGCAATAACTGCAGGCCTTGTCTTATCTTGTTCTGGCAATTCCGCACCCTGCGCTGAGCTTCACGCAGCCTCTTACACGTGGCCCGAGCCAGCTGACGTCTGGCTTACAGAGCATCTAGGTGAGCGGAGACCTGCATGGGAAAGTCTCGGACTCTGAGGGGAAAGAGAGGGTAGTTCACCCTCCGGGACCGTGGAATGGAAAATGTACAACTCGGGGAACTGTGGGTCAGTATATGCATCACTGCCTGCTTTGGGTTGGTGCCGGGAACAGTAGTCTGTGTACCAGGAACTGGTTGGCATCCACAAAGGCAATGAGAAGAACTATGAGATACACGCAAGTCTCTGCTCACAGAGGATCCCGAGTGGGCTGGGGGAGTCTGTGTTTCCAAGTTTCCCACGAGCACCTCAAACATGTGGCCTCATTCCCTCATCCCAAACTATGGAAAGGAGGGAGGAAGTTGGGGGCCTAAAAGGTCCACTTATCTCAAAGCCACGGACGGACAGGTACGGGGGCTCATACAGCTCCCAGCCAGGAGACTCAGGAGCCCTGCCACGAAGCAGCTGGTCCTAGAGACTGCCACATGGCCAACAAAGGGTGTATTTGAACCTGCTGCTTCTGACAGCAGTCAACTTCTCCCCCAAATTTGCTTTTCAACATCTGGGTGAGTATCAGAATCACCTGGGAAGCTTCTGAAAATTAATTCCTAGGCCCTACCCCACTCCAACCAGGACCCCGAAGATCTGAGGACCAGCTGAAACCATGCCCTCCCTGTGCACTGTAGACACAGAGAAGAGTGCAGAGCTACCTGTGCACAAGGATGCATCTGCAACACACAGTCATTCCCCCGGCACATTTGAGAAGTGCTGTGAACACCTTTTTGAAGACATTCACCTTTTCTTTCCCGGCCTTTTTGCTTTTGCTTTTCCCTCATAGCTGCCCTGAGCCATAAGCATGACTCGTCTTGGGGGGACAAGCAGAGCTAAATAGCCTTCTCTCTCACCTATTTCTAGCTTATAAAAGGCAAGGTTGGGGCCAGCTGATCCCCTAGGTTCCTTGTAGCTCAGACACTTTGCAGTTCTATTTATCAGAATCCCCATCTTTGAGACTCTCCTTTCCATGATCTTTTCCCTGGTACCTTTTTGACTCGTCTCTTTTCACTTACGGTCCACATACTACTTCACCAACTCCCTTGGAATGTTTAATCTTTTGTTGTTGCTTTTGATTTGTTAAAAAAAAAATCAAGTCCTAAATTCCATCTTTAGCCTGTAGCTTTCCTACCTTAACCGAACAAAAAGTAAAGAGATCTACTCATTTGTTAATGAGGCACTACCATGAATGTCCTATTTTAAGGAAAGGTATGCTGTGTTTTCCCAATGCTATATGTAGAAAAATGATTTCTCTATCATCAGTATTCCTATGCCAGGTGGAAAATCCAGAAGGAAGAGGCAGACGATAGACTTCCTAGTTTGCAGACACCAACAATGAGTGCCATGCCCATTTTAAATGCATGGCGGGCTGGTGAAGGCGGGCAAGTCAGTGGGAGATGATCAAACATGACGAGGGGGGAACGTCAACTGTCCAACTGTCCCAGCATCCTTCCACCCCATACATACATGCATACTGGGAGCCAACAGTGAACCCTTGGTATACATGGGGAAGCAAACCTGACATGGGTCCTGCCCACTTGGGTCCTCTACTAGTGCGGGAGGATGACATTAAGCAAGCCTGCACATGCATCTTTGCATCATTATAATCTGCGTTAAGGACCATGAAGGAAAATACAGGGCGTGTTACATGCTAGGCATCCAGGCATGAAGGATATGTGTATCTGGGAAGACTTCCCAGGAGAAGTGAGTCCTGAAGTTAGATGAGTAGGAAGAGGAAGCCCAGAAAGAAGGGAAGACCATGTCTGACGCAGGGGAGTGCGCCATGTCTAAGCAGTTGCTGCAATTGCCATGGACTCAGAGGCACCCTGAGGTGTGTAGCCCAGCCCACTGCACCTGGGCGAGCAGCCTGTAACACCCTCTCATTGAGGCTTTAGGGAGAGAACATCTGCCCCTCTTGCAAAAAGTGCAGTGTGCCCTGTGTCAGTCCCTGTGCATTCACAGTTTCATTCTGTGAAGATCTGAGTTCCAGTCAGTTATGGGGTCTTCCCATTTTAATACTAGTTGCAAGTTTACATACTTGGTGCTCATTGTTCTTTGCATAAGGCTCTGATTTGATTCACCAGGAAAAAAAAAATCTAGCTTAGGCACAAAACAAGAGACTGTTTCCCACCTAGGGCAGCTCGACTCAACCAGAAACGGTACTTCTAGACACGGCAATGCAAGTCCTCAGCGCCCAGACACTCTGGAAACTAAGGGCCGACACTTTATCAGTTACTCAATCCAAACAAAGCCCAAGAGCTCCTTTCCTTTCTTTCCATATGTAGATTAATACCCATCCCTGAAGATGCTAACTCTTCCAGAAGACTGGAATTCAGGTTCTCCCTCCTCATGACTATCCCACCACCAAAGAATCAAACACCAATATCACTTACAGAACCGTTAAGATCCAGTTTGGCGCTTCTTTCCTTTTGAAAGATGAGGTCCTTTATTCCTTCTTAAACCCTAATCACCCAGAAGTTCTCTAAGATTTTCCTGAACTGGTGATTCCAGAAATGTTAGAACTGATTCCCTTGATGTCAAAGGAAGCCGGATACAGGCCTGCTGACTGATGTGCTAAACAAACTCTTCCGAGCTGAGCCTTGACAATTGCAGGTTTGGCAAGACAATCATTACTTCCAGTTTTGTTTTTGTTAAAATAGAAAAAGGCTCCCCAACACTTAAGAGGTATCACCCAGTCCATCATGCCTTGTTATATTAAAACTCTTCTTCCTCTCTTCATTTTAAAAGAGAGGAGCCACTTTCTCAGGAGGCTAGATTTTTTTCCCCCTGAAAAATCTAATTTTTAAAAAAGATGAGCTATGATTATTTACACTTGAGAAAGGATACACGTTTTTTGGAATAGCCAATAACAACACAGTTACCACTCCTTTTATTGGCGGGCTCTGAAGTTCTCAAATGTTAGCCTGTGTCCAAATCACCTGGAAAGCTTGTTAAATGACGCTGGCTGCCAACCTCAGAGTTTTTGACTTGCAGGTTGAGGGTGGGACCTGAGGATCCGTGGTTCTAACACATTTCCAGGTGATGCTGCTGCTGCTGGTCCGGGGACCACACCTGGAGAACCATTGCTCCAGAGACAGCTTTATGATCAAGAAATATGTACTGAGGGGCACCTCAGTGGCTCAGTTGGTTAAACGTCTGACTCTTGATTTTGGCTCAGGTGGTGATCTCAGGATCATGAGATCGAGCCCTGTGTTGGGCTCTGCACTGCTTGAGATTCCCTCTCTTCCTCTGCCCCTCTCCCCTCAGCCCTGCTCACATGCGCACACGCACTCTCTGTCCCCCCCCAAAAGAGAAATATGTACTGAGTAAGTATTGAACACAAGGTACTCCAGTGGATACTGGGAGCCTAAATAGATATGCCTGGCTTCAAAAGTTTACAAAGTTTGAGTATTTTCTTTCTTCCCCCAAAGAGATAAGCAGCTACCCGTAAATGGAGAACAGCACAGGCTTAAATGCCCAGGGAGCAGTGATCAACAGATTCGGGAGAGAGCGCGATGTTGGTAAATGTTTTGAGCAGAGGGCGGCCTTGGAGATAACTCTGAACTTGATCTGGTCCTTGAGAGGAAGGTTAGTGCTTAGATAACCAGAGATGAGACACACACGTAATGCCTCAAAGCAAAGCATCTCAGTTCCTTTTAATACCAACTCTCCTTTCTATGGGGATGTTGGCAGGCAGCAGAGGAATTACGACTCGTGTCCTCCGCAGGCTTGCACACTCAGCAGCGCAACGTCATCTTGGTTCCAAGTGTGCAAAACCTGCAACTGAGTTGAGACTCCCTCAACTGGCCACAAGGGCCAGAAAGGAATTACTCTTCCCGATTCTCCTATCAGCAGCAAGACCAGATCTTGCAGCACTGTGATACCCCACAGCGTGATACCCTCAGTGGTGGAAGAGGCAGGGGCCAATTCCTCTTAAGAGTAGATGGAGGAGGGCTCAGCAGGGGGCAAGAGGAGTGAAGCACAAGTATCAGAGGCTCGTGGACCCAGGCTTGTACCTCAAGGACAGAAGACGACCAGGTGAGCACCAAGAGACAGATCAGAAGTGGTCAAGGAATGGCAAGACAGCACAGGAGAATCCTTCCTCTTTTCAACCTCCTATTAATCCCAGACACGCTACCATCCTAGGGTGACAGAGATGCTTAAGACATCATGGTCTTTGCCCTTGAAATGTTCATGTCTAATGAGGAAGACAGAATAAAAAGATAAATTATGAAAACAAGATGGTAAGCACTATGGCCGAAGTCTATTCAAGTGCAGAGCGCAGACCAAATAACTCTGGGGGGCTCAGGGAAAGCTTTACTTATGGGGAGGAATAACATTTGGGCTGGGCTGACAAGTATCTTCCAAGTTGAAAGAGCAGGTACAAAGGCACAAAGTAGTGGAGAGTTCTGGAACACCTGGGGAACATGGATCTCACAGTGCTAGGGGAGGGGTGTGTGTGTGTGTGTGTAGGGCTGCTGGGAGCATGTACAGACATCTGTGCAGGCAGGCTGGAGTTTATGCATTCCATGTTAAGGAGTTGGGATTTTAACCTCAGTGTGATTGAGAGTCAGTGAATAATTTTATACCATTAAGCAACATGGCCAGATACTAATTTACAAATTGTCATTGCAGAGCAGAAGACAAAGTGGAGAAGACAGACTTGAGAAAGAATGGCCAGTCACGTGGACCAGGACCACAGCCGGCACGGGGGAAGCGGCAGTCTCCCATACTGGCTGTGGTGGGGGGGCGGTGAGCAGTGGATGGTGGAGATGGAGCCCTGTCACTGAAGCCAGACCCTTCTGAGATGGATGACAATTATGCAAATCACCATGGAATTTCACTGTCCTGCTCCCACTCCCTTTTTTCTGCCTCCACTACTCAAATTTGATGTTCACCATATGGTTTTATTCCAAGCACGGCTGGACCTTTCTGAAAGGAAAATCTCCTTGCTGTCTATTGCAGCCATGAAAAATAAATCCTAAGGATGCTCATCACAGGTCCTCAGCCTTTGTATTGCGTTTGCTCAGCTAAGTGCTTGGAGCACACTGTGACTTACAGGTGCAAAAATAGTCAATGTCTGAGTGGAGTTTGGCAGCAGGTTTAATTATTATCATCTGTGAAATAAAAGGCTTTGTAACTTGATTAAACAGTACCAGGTTTCTTTCATTTAAATGGTTCATTAGTATTTAAAATATGATGAAGCAGAGTCCTGGACTATAAACATAGAACTGAAAAAGAGAATTCCCTGCCCCCCCCCTCAGTAGTTCAGTACCTTTATAAGGCAGAGCAAGGCAGACCCTGGGCACATTGTGAAATCCAGAAAATACTTCGTGCCAGCTGCCTACTTGCTGGTCCTTCAGGGCTCTGTCTCGGGCTCCGTTCTCCTGGGTGAAACCAGAGCTCAAGAGGATGGTGACACATGACTGGTGCTGAGGCATTACTGGGGAGCCAGGGAGAAACCCAGGTGTTCCCCCCTCTGGGAGGGCTTTGCAAGGAAGGCAGAGCAGAAGGTGAAGTGGGTGAGGTGGTGTCGAGGCTCAGAGAAGGGAGAACTGTCAAAGCAGGATCGGTTTGGGTTTCGCATGGATAATGGATTTGGGATTTGTCTATGAAAGCCTGGGGTGACATGACGGAGATCCCCTACCATACTGCACTGAGACGTGCACTTGTAGAGAATTAGTGCTGAGTTTCCCAGATAAATTACGTTATCACATAAGGCATTGTCATGCTTTTGGCAAAACTACAATAAACATATAAAACAATATATGATTAATTGGTAAACTTTTTTTTTTTTTTAACATAATGTTATTGGTGATGATGGGAACTGGCCACTGCTAGATCTCTAAGTTAGTAATAAATAACCTCTCTGGAGAAAACCTTTGACTAAGCAATTCTGCTTCAAGCTATTTAAGGAAATAAAATAAAAAAACGTGCACGGAGGTACATGAATGAAGATATTCTGTACAGCATTCTTTATAACTTTGAAAAAATCAGATATACCTGTGATTGATGAAAATGGAATTTCTGGTAGAAAACTGGTGAAATAAGCTATGGCACTTCTATGTTATGGAATATTAGCAATTATAAATCATGCTTCAGGAGCCCCTTTAATGACATGGGGGAAATGTTCATGATTATATCACTGAAATCATACCAAGTTTCAAAAGTAAATATAAGATCAATTAAAAATACACGTGTGCTGGGGCGCCCGGGTGGTGCAGTTGTTTAAGTGTCTGACTCTTGGTTTTGGCTCAGGTTGTGATTTCGGGGTTGTGGGATTGAACCCTGTGTTGGGCTCCACACTCAGTGTGGTCCACTTAAGACTCCCTCTCCCCCTCTCCCCCTCTGCCCCTCCCCATCCCCCCGCCCCCGTACACACACGCTCTTTCTCTCACAAATAAATCTTAAAAAAATATGTGTGTTTATCTACTGATTTAATACAATCCCTTTCAAAATACTGACAGCATTTTTCACAGAACTTGAACAAATAATCCCAAAACCTGCATGGAGCCACGAAAGACTCCGAATAGCCAAAGCAACCTTGAAAAAGAAGAAAAAAGCTGGAGGTATCACAATCCCAGATTTCAAGACATACTACAAAGCTGTAGTGATCCAAATAGTATGGTGCTGGCACAAAAATAGACACATAGATCAATGGAACAGAACAGAAAATCCTGAACCAAACCCATGACTATACGGTCAATTAATCAATGACAAAGGAGGCCAGGATAGGCAATGGGGAAAAGACAGTCTCTTCAACAAATGGTGTTGGGAAACTGGACAGCAACATGCAAAAGGATGAAACTGGACCACTTTCTTACACCTTAAACACACACCCCCCCCCACACACAAAATTTGTGGTTAAAGACTCAAACGTGAGACCTGAAACCATAAAAATCTGAAAGAGAACATAGACAGTAATTTCTCTGACATCAGTCATAGCAACATTTTTCTAGACATGTCTCCTCAGGCAAGGGAAACAAAAGCAAAAATGAACTGTTGGGACTTCATCAAAATAAAAAGCTTCTGCACAGCAAAGGAAACACCTAGCAAAACTAAAAGACAACCTACTGAGTGGGAGAAGATATTTGCAGATGACACTCAGGCTGCTTTCATTATTTGGCTATGGTAAATAATGCTGCAATAAACATAACGGTGCATATATTTTTTCAAATTAGTGTTTTTGTATTCTTTGGGTAAATACCCAGTAGTGGAATTATGAATTATATGGTAGCTCTATTTTTAACCTTTTGAGGAACAGCTATACTGTTTTCCAGAGTGGCTGCACAGTTTGCATTCCCATCAACAGTGCACGAGGGTTCCTTTTTCCCCACATCTTCACCAACACTTGCTGTTTCTTGTGTTGTTGATTTCAGTCATTCTGACAGGTGTGAGGTGATACCTCATTGTGGTTTTGATTTGTATTTCCCTGATGATGAGTGATGTTGAGCATCTTTTCATGTATCTGTTGGCCACCTGGATGTCTTCTTTGGAGAAATGTCGGTTCATGTCTTCTGCCCATTTTTAAATTAGATTACTTGTTGTTTTGGTGTTGAGTTGTGTAAGTTCATTAAATATTTTGGACACTAACCCTTTATTGGATAAGTCATCTGCAAAGAGGTGGCAGGGAGGAGACACTAGATACACAGGCCTGTCCGAGGCTTATTCAAGGACCACCCCTGTAGGCTACGGGGGCTAGAATGTGGATAGTAATCCAAAGGCCCTCTGAGGCTGCCGTGCTGTGGTCAGTTGTGGGCCTTGGAGTAACCGTAATTTTTATGGTGGATAAATCCAGTTAGATTTAGGTGTCATTTTCATTAGCATTCAATGAATGCTTATTCTGTTGTTTGTTTTAAAATTCATTTTGATATTTATAACTCAGCACCAGATGTAGTGGCTAAACTCTAGGGATTCATTGGGAACCCAATCCAGTCATCACATTACCTCATGGAGTGTAGAGTTGGACAGGGGAAACAGATCTTAATCAAATAATCACAAATTCAGATGTGACAAGCGGTTCACATGAGAGCCACAGAGTCATGCTATGAGGGCTAAGAGATTTAGTATATGTGGGTGTATTCAGGAAAACTTTCTCTGAGGCAGTAACACTATAGCATCCCAAAGATGAATAGGAGTCATCTTATTCAGGCAGAGGATTCCAGAGAGAGAGAGAGAGAGAGAGAGAGAAAGAAAGAGGGAGAGAGAGAATAGCATTTGCAAAGGTCCTGTGGCACAAAAAGATGCAGTCATCTTGAGGGACTACAGGAAGGGTGGTGTGGTGGTTGCTTATGAGGAATGACGAACTCGGTGAGAAGTAAGGTTCGAGAAGTAAGTAGGAGTCAGAGAAGCAGTGTAGGCCACGAAAATTAGCTTCGTCTCTGCCCTTACTAAACATAAAAATAAGGGCAGCCACCAAATGGTATCAAAATACAAAGAGATGGAAATAATTACACAGTTGTTTTTAAGCTGTTCACCTTAACCTCATTCATTCAGCTCTGGTTTATTTGCTTCACAGGTTAGTGTTCCGAGAAAGATCTCCTTTGAAGGGAAAGCAGCTGGAAAAATGTTTCAGATCAACACTGGCCCTATACAATGCCTGCAGGCAAATTACAAAAAGGGATCTCTTCTTTTTTTTTTTTTTTTTAGTTTGGATACCATTAGTTTATTATAAAAGAGAGACATGAAAATTATTTACATGATGAAAGATTTCACAACCTCACTGGAATGGGCAGCTTCACTTCATGCCATTTTAATAATGATTTCAGTCCACATACTTTCCGAGAATGTCACCATCTCTAAATAAGAAATAATCCTTGTCATCTAGAACTACTTTGGTGCCTCCATATTCTGGGAGAAGAACTTTATCTCCAACTTTCACACTAATTGGTTGAATCTCTCCACCCTTTCCTTTAGAGCCCGATCCAACAGCTACTACTGTTGCTTGTAACACTTTTCCTTGAGATTTTTCTGGAAGCATAATACCTCCTTTGGTTACAGTTTCAGCTGCGCTCCTTTCAACTAAAACTCGGTCAAAGACGGGAAGAAACTTTCTAAACGCCTGCCCTGCCATGACGCCGACTGCCGTAGTTGGTACTCCCAAAAAGGCATCTCTTCTTTAAGATGCTTTCCTTCCTTGACTGGAAAATTGTCCTAATTTATTGAATTTGTTAGAGCAAAACTCTTTACTGCCATCTTTCAGAAAATTGTCCTAATAAATATAAAAGCCTATGATTTTTATCATGCAAACGGTGCTTCCTTCAAGGTAGCACACTGTGCAATCTACACCTATACAACCATACTCAGTAGCCCTGAATCTCCAGTGATGGAAAAGAAAGGAGAAAAGCAACCTTTTCTTCCTTAAACTAAAAGAGCATGTTGCATAAATGTAATAAAACATGCATTTTTGGTCTTCTGAGGCCTAATTATAACCACAACGAATTTTCCAATCCATACCCATGCTGCCTGGGTTTAGTGCTGGTGGGAAAGAGTAAGGGGCTCCAATGGCAGAAGGGGGGCACCCTCCCCATGGCTGGTTGGATGGGGAAGAAGTGCTAACAAGAGTTTACACTAAAAATGCCACACCTGTCAGATCTGGGATCCAAAGAGGAAACAAGGAGCCACACTGCAATCCCAGTTAACTAAAAGCCCTCCCGACTCCACGTGCCAGGTAGCACGTGAGAGCAGACCCTGAGGGTGTGAAAACAGCCACGAGCCCAGTGAAAGTCCTGGTTTCCTTAAAACCGAAAGACATATCCACACCACTGTGCCTGAATGGACTTTATGTTACTGTAACATTCCACTCTCAACCAGAATCTCTCCAAGTTTAAATTCACAACCAATCGTTTTCAAACACTACAACAAAAAATAGCAATAAAATCCATGTGTACATATGAATTACTAAGTGTCCTGGAACTTCATATACACACTGAACTTCCTGCACAGTTGCTCTCTCATCTCATTTCCAATTTCAATGTTTTTTCTTAAATGAAAATCACTACCCTTACAGATTTGTTTGGAAGCTCCTGACCAAAAAATAAAAAAATAAAATAAATAAAAATAAAAATAAAAAAAATGCCCTGTGGTCCGCTTCCATTCGGTCTCTAGCCTACTGTCTTAAGCTATCATCTCTGATCCTGCCATCAATGTCTTCAGGGAAACATTGTTCCAGCAAAGCAGCTGGGGAAACAGAGGTGCACTTACTGTTCCCTGGACAGAAGACGAGCTGGGTCCTTCGTCTTCTTCCCCGTCTGGTTCCTGGTCTTCGTTGTCGGTCCAAGAGGACACGTCCTCTACTGAACTGGTCAGATCAGGCAAACTCTTAGATGTTAACCTCAGG
This sequence comes from Eumetopias jubatus, assembly GCF_037043125.1. Classification (NCBI taxonomy): domain Eukaryota; kingdom Metazoa; phylum Chordata; class Mammalia; order Carnivora; family Otariidae; genus Eumetopias; species Eumetopias jubatus. The sequence goes on from NW_028274811.1 coordinate 128,929,945, forward strand.
AGGTCCTCGGCAGAGTTTTCCTATGGGGACACAATTAAAGACTCATGAATTACCCTACAGCACCAAGCCGTTCTGGGTCAAGCTCAAGGAAAACCCAGCAGAGTCAGCTGGGAGTAGTCAGGCACTCTGAACCCAAAGACCAGATGGGAATGTATGTTCCACATTTCCAGGATGGCGAGGTTACCTCCCATGTCAGGGCTGTAGACCCAATTTAAACCCAAACCAATTTTTTTTTTCCTGAAAAATCTGTGTTTCTTAGATGTTTCTACAGGCAATCCAAATTCCCTGAACTTTAGATCCTCTGATACTCTCTCCTACCTTGCGTTCAGGGTAGTTTAAGCGCCCTCATAGGCAGGCCAACATCTTAGAGCTGTGGTCTCTGCCCAGTGCTCCAAACCCACCTCCCTCCATTCTCCCCTCCAACCCACACCTTCCATTCCAGACATACTGACCTTCCAACACGCCAGGCCCTGCTCCCTTTTCTACCAGCAGTTCCCTCTGCCCAGTGAGCTAAGCTTCCCGGCTCAGCCTGAGCACCCTCTCCTGCAAGCCCTCCTGGACCATCTCAGGAGGCATCCCATTTGCCTTTCCCTTCTTCCCGAATGTCCTTTACTCTTTCTTTCAGCGCTTCGCATGTACGTCTGACTATACCACCTATCTCTCCTGCTTATCTGAGCGTTCCTCAAACCGAATGCCATTTCTACTCTTTGACGTGTCCCCAGGCCCAGGACAGAGCTCTAATATCCATGTGTTCCTCCCCCTCATGGCTCATCTCACTAGCATATGTTCATTAGAAAGAGATTAGGCTGTTGATTGAATCATGACGCCAAAGTGGAGACTGATAAGGTCTCTTCAAAGAAAGCAGCCCTTGAACAATTTTTAAAGGTCAACAAAATACATGGAATCAGACTCCATTAAGATTAGACTATAAAGAGGGCTCCACCATAGCCCTTCCTTCCTATGCACAGACAAGGCCACAGGGGTCAGTGGGAGGCAGGCGAGGTCACCTAGGCCACGTGATAATCCCACATGCAGAGGTGGCCCACACAGCCGCCGAGAACTCTCCGGGGAGGCGCCACAGCCCAGGAGGCCAGGGACCAGGGCTGCGGCTGATCTGATGCCAGAAAAGAGAGAAATGTGTCCTTCCTTCTCCCACAACAGCCATTTCTACAAGGAAGGAAGCCTGTGGAAAGCTTTGATCACCATATTCTTCGGGGCTTGACAGAAAGGAGAACAAGAGAAGACACCCATCTCAAACAAGGGGTGTTACAGACTATTCGTGACTGGGCACCTGGTGACAGTGATGTTTGTTGCTAGTTTGATGTGTGTCCCACCGTGGAGGCACCCGCAGCCTATTCACGTCAGGTCAGTAATTGTGAATACTATACAGTTAGACCTTACCTCAGGGAAGGAAAAAGCTATGAAGCAAAAAGTGAGTTCAGCTCTCTTCTGGGAGGTCAACTCTGTTAGACCATTAACGGAAAAGAGTTTTTAAAAAAGATGAAGGTCCCAACTGGTGAGTAAATGGTACAACAGCCACAGGATAGAAGACTCCATGGTCATCAGCAATGGTGCTACAGAAAGGCACTTTCTGATGCGGAAAGATTCTTACTGCATGCTGCTTAGTGAAAAAGCAGGTGAGAAACAGTATTATCATTTTAATAATGGATGTAACAATAAACTGGATGTAGTAATATGTGATAACCATAAAGGCAAACATTTCTCCAAGTGCTTCTTGCAACCAGCCGCAGTGTTTGGGCTCTTTATATTTCATTTAATCTTCCAGACACTCTGCGAAGTAGTTACAGATTCTCACCGTCCAGGTGAGGAAACAAAGGTTTAAAAAAATGCAACAACTTGTTCAAGACACACAGCTTAAAAAAAAAAAAAAAGACACACAGCCTTTAGGGGCTATACTGGCTCTGATGTTCAGGGGACTCTGCCTCCAGGGGCACTCTGGCCCCTTGTGTTTGAGTCTGTTAAAAAAACACACCTGTAAGGACTGACCAGGTAATGGATAGAACTATTGGCGGTGTTATGAAAATGTTATCTTCCTTTTCTTCTAGGTTTTCTACATTATTTTCTACAAATAATAAATGCATGTTACTTGTTAATAAAAACTGAGAGTGCTCGAGAGAGAGAGAAATCTGTATTGATATGTATGTGCTTCCCGGAATATCAAAACATGCTGGGATATTCTGATTTCATTCATTTGACAAAAACTTTCTAAGCTCGTATGTATAAGCAAGCAACATATTTGTATGGAGCACATGAGACAGCCTGTCCCGAAGAAAGTAATGGTTATATTTTCAAAACAATGCCCTAAAGTTTGGTGACAAAGTGACTGTTTTCTACAGCAATAATTTACATTTTTATTTATTTATTTTTTATTCAGCAAATCAAAAGCTCTTTTTTTCCCACCTTCTTCTCTTCAAATGTAAAGACAAAACAAAGACTCTGGACTGCTTGCTCTTGTTGGATAACGAAGAGGCACAGATGCCAAGAGGTGTGGAAAGACGGACTTTTTCTCTCCAAGGTGGATGAGTATCTTGGAGGGTGGAGATTAAGTTTAGGAACAAACAGTGGGCAGCTGCTATAGCAACGTATTGCCTGGCTGTAAACGGAGTCTATGGGAGGAAATGAGAGGTATCACTCCTCTGCGGGCTGGGTCATCTTTAGGCCCTTCACTACAGATGGCCAAGAGCAATAGATTGAGAGCTGGAACACCCATTCCAGGGCTCCAGACGCCCTACAAAGACCCAGTGAGTGTCCCTAAAGTCAAAGCTTCTGGCAGGAACACATTACCTTTCTTTAATGCCATTGGCTCCGTGTCCTCTATATCTTATTTGACTAAGGGGCAGCTTGGTGTACAGGAAGAAGCATGAAAGTGAAGTCTTATGGACCCATGATGAAACCTGTTTCTGCCCCCCACTGCTTGTGTGACCTCTGGGTAAATTAATTAACCACTTAGATTTTAACGTCATCTTTTGAATAAAAAGAATTAATACCTCTCTCATGGGATTTCAAGAATTAAATGAGATCATAGGGAAAAAGCACCTGGCACCCAGTGTGTACCTGATACATATTAGCGTCCTTTCTTTGAGTCAGTGAGTGAGACCACAGATCAGGCATCATCCAGGAAACCAGCTTTCAAAACCCCCTTGTATCCTCCTTAATTATGCTTACCCATAAGTGGACTTTTTATTATTTAAATTTTAGGTAGTATAATATTACAGTGCAATATTGGTTTCTGGAGTGGAATGCAGTGATTCATCACTAACACAAAACACCCAGTGCTCATCACAACAAGTGCCCTCCTTAATGCCCATCACCCATCTAAACCATTCCCCACCCACCTCCCTTAGTCAACCCTCAGTTTGTTCTCTCCTGTTGAGTATTTTATGGCTTGTTTCCTCTCTCTTTTCTTTTCCTCTTTCCCATATGTTCATCTATTTTCTTTCTTAAATTCCACATATGAATGAGATCATATGGTATCTGTCTTCCTCTGACTGACCTTTTTCACCTAGCATAATACATTCTAGCTCATCCACGTCGTTGTAAATGGCAAGATTTCATTATTTTTGATGGCTGAGTAATACTCCATTGTGTGTGTGTGTGTGTGTGTGTGTGTGTGTGTGTGTGTGTGTACACACACACACATCACATTTTCTTTATCATCAGTTGATGGGCATTTGGGCTCTCTCCATAGTTTAGCCATTGTTGAAAATGCTGCTATAAACATTGGGGAGCATGTAACCCTTCGAATCTGTATTTTTGTATCCTTTGGGTAAATACCTAGTAGGGCAATTGCTGGATTGTAGGTTAGTTCTATTTTTAACATTTTGAGGAGCCTCCATATTTTTCTCTAGTGTGGCTACACCAGTTTGCGTTCCCACCAACAGTATTAAGAAAAGTTCCCCTTTCTCTGCATCCTCGCCAACATCTGTTGTTTCCTGTGTTGTTAATTTTAGCCATCCTGACATGTGTGAGGTGGTATCTCATTGTGGTTTTGATTTGTATTTCCCTGATGATGAGTGATGTTGAGCATCTTTTCATGTTTCTGTTAGCTATCTGGATGTCTTCTTTGGAAAAAGTGTCTATTCAGGTCTTCTGCCCATTTCTTAACTGGGTTGTTTCTTTTTTTGGGGTGTTGAATTTGAGAAGTTCTTTGTAGATTTTGGACACTAACCCCTTATCAGTTAGGGTAGATATTTGCAAATATCTTCTCCAATTCTGTAGGCTACCTTTTAGTTTTGTTGATTGTTTCCTTTGCTGTGCAGAAGATTTTTATCTCGATGAAGTCCCAATAGTTCATTTTGCTTTTGTTTTCCTTGCCTGTGGTGACGTGTCTAGAAAGAAGTTGCTATGGCTGAGGTCAAAGAGGTTGCTGCCTGTGTTCTCCTCTAGGATTTTGATGGTTTCCTGTCTTACATTAAGGTCTTTCATCCATTTTTGAATTTATTTTTATGTATGGTGTAAGCAAGTGATAAGTGGACGGACCTTTCTTGTTTTTATTTTATGATTTCTTTGTGTCCATGTGTTTGTGGATAACAGCTTGACCTAGAAGATGTTTTCTCTTCCCCATTTTCTGAACTAGCAGGAGAAAGAAGTCAGCATAGAAATAAAGGTTTGGTGGCCCCATGGTATGCTTGTGCAGGAACCCCCGCATTCTTGAGCCAGAGACTGTGGGGAGGTGGGCTGTGCAAACACAGCATTCAGTGTGTGTGTGAGTGTTTAAGACCCGATGGTGCTTTTCAAACCCCATCACCTTTGGCTGAAAGGGAACTTGCTTGTCCTTCCCTTGCAGCATTTCCCTCTTGTGGAATTCAGCAGACTGAGTGGGAACATCCCTGCTCTGCTCTCCTTCCTGTCCCAAGTGAGGAGACACCAGGGTACCCTGGGGTATCTCTGAGAGGGGAGGAGGGAGCCTGTGAATGGAGACTGTCTGAACCCCTGCCTCCGGGGCCTCAATGCCAACCCTTCCTCCCAAGTCTGTGCCAAGGCTCTGCGTTCTTGTTGGAAGCCTGAGAGTCTGGGTTAAGGGATTGGGGTGTGAGAGGGATAAAAGGAGGAAAGCAGATTTTCCAGACAGTTCAAAATATTCTAATTATTAAATACTCCCAAAATAGGCAATACACCTTGTAATCTAAGAGGGAAAATACAGAAAAACCTGTGGAGGTTAGGTTCAAAAAAATAATAGGAACAATGGGGACAGAATTAGCCCTACTGGGCGAGACCGTATTGCTGCGGAGGGTTGAGGCCTGGGGCGGCTTCCCGTCACTGCTTCCATGAGTGGAATGAAGCCCAGTGGCTCCCCTGCATAGCTCCCAAGTGCTGTGGGCATTTTCCTGTCTTAGCAACAGCAGATGGGACCAAGGAGCAGAAGCAAGAGGGCTCGGGTCCTCTTTCTGGTCACACTGCTATGGAGGCCAGGGCACGAAGGCTGGTGACACCAGGGGACGAAGCGGATGCTGGGGGCCCAGGACATCGGCACTGTTTTAACACACTCCAGGGATGGGGGCGCAAGAAGCCCAAGCCTGAGCCCTTGTGACAAAGAGGGGACAACCAGAGGGAGGGGACAGACATGCTGTGCATCAAAGCCAGGGACCTGGCGCTGCAGATGCAAGCCAGCCACAGGAGCTCGGCCTCACTGTCTCATCAGGAAAACTGAGGAGAAAGGGGGAAAGGGGTGGCTGGACAAACAGGATCCACAGGGCTTCCGGCAGCGCCAACACTCTGTGAGGACACGAGTCAGAACCAGGGCCTGTCGCCTGCCCGTGGCTAGCCCTGAACCTTTTTCCTTTGGGACCTGGGAGAGGGGCAGCTCCACACCTCTCCTTCATCCCTGCCTTCCAGTGGACATCCATGTCTCCTCTTCGGTTTCTCCCCGGGAGGGGTGCTACTCTCTCTGCCTTGTCCTTCTGGCCACCCTACCATTCCTCCCCCTTCCTTAGTCCTATTACTGCTTTTCCATCAATTAAATATTTCAGATAAAGGCCACCCTCGTGGGCTTGCCCTGTAGAATCACAGCCGTTTAAATGGTCCCAGTAAACATGCAAGTGTGTGCGTGCGTATGTGGCACAGGAAGGGCTCAAATCCAAATTCACCACCATCATTAAAAATATTAAAAACAAAAAACAAAAACAAACTACCTACCTTGCTGGCTACCACCAGCTGAACCATTCCAGTGGCGGAGCGGAGAATGGCCACAGCTTCCTCATGGGAGAGCCCCACCAGTAAGTGACCATTGATTACCAGCAGCTCATCTCCTAAGGACAGCCTGCCATCCCTGAGGAAATGGAGATGGGAAAAAAATCCCTTGTCAAGATATTCTGGGCTTGAGAAGGGCCATTTTCCTGGAGCTGGGGAGGGTCGCAAGAGGGACGGTTAAAATCAGGCTAAGGAAAAAGTAGAGACAGCCAGCGACAGTTTGGGTTGGGATTTTTCCTTTGGTCTGGCTGGGCCCTGATGCCCACTTAGGGAAACCCCATGATTTCACATGGTTGCCTGGCAGCAAGCAAGTTCTTAGTTCACCGCCATATCCTGCATCAACCTTAATGAAATGCTTCCCATCCAGGGGGAGACAATGATAGAGGAACTGAGACCCCAAGGTTTTTGGAAAGTCGAGTCATTCTGTTTTTAATCCTAATGCCATCCTGTCCTCACAACTGAGTTGTCAGCTGAGTCACTGAGCTGAGCACCCCAAACAAAGGTATCTTAAGCTTAACAGAAGCCTTCTCTAACCTGCTGTCCTCTCTCTTTCCAGGTGACAAGGACCTGGCCATGTTTCCTCTGTGGCTCCTGGGACCCTTCACTGCATGTGCATGTGCCCCACCCCCCAACACACATGCAGAGTTATAGGACCTTGAGGATAAAGTCTCTCAGCACCAATTCCATCCTACAGCCATGCTTCATCAGGAGGATGAATACAAAAATCAAACAGTCTGACCGGTTAACTGCTATTGCACGTGTCAGACCTGGTCTACAAATGTGTTCTGTTTCTTTATTTCCTCTAAAGTAAATTATAGCTGACTTAGAGCTTCCTTCCCACTGGGCTGGGACTGCCTGCCGTCGGGTGGGTCAAGGGTTGGGGTGGCACGCTGTGCCAGAGCATTGTGCATGTGCCTTCGGTCATGAAGGGTCAACAGTCCTGTGGGTTCCACTTGAACCTCCAGTGGTCTGGTTTTCCATGCTCCCAAAGGAGCCAGAGGTTTTTCATCTCTATTGCTAAATATGGGATAGGAAGTCTGGTGAGGGGGATGGTCCCTAAGCCTAGGGTTCCACCATCCCCTCCGAAGGCTTTCCATCAATACCCAAGGTGCTGGTGTGGGACTGTGCCTGTCCCCAATATTCCTAGATTTACCCAAATTTCTCTCCAACGTGTTGACTCTTCCCACCTTGCCTTCTTTCAGCAAATCAACCAGCTTCTCTCCATCCTTCCCTCCCTCACTGGTTTTTCTCTCAGTCGTCTAAGGCATGCATCATAATCTTTTCCATGAATTTAGGCTTTCACGAAAGACAGGAGGCACCAGAGACTTGCGACAGCCTCTGATTTCTGTCCTTCAAAAATCCCTGAATCAGAGAAATGCGAAGAACCCTTCTAGTTGCTTGGATTGGAAAGAGAAGGGGAATAGGAAGCCCACAGAGAACCTCAAGGAGGTGTATGTGGGGGGGCCATCGAGAAAGAGAGGGATTTAGGAGTAAAAAAGAACACTGAGTTCTGACCAATGTCCCTGAATTTATTCAAGACCATCCCTACCCCCATCCCTTTTCTTATTTCCCTCTTCAATTCCATTTGTCTCATCTCCTGTTATTAACTAGAACGCCCCACATGTGAATTATATACTCCAGAAGCAGAGAGAGAGACAGGCACACAACTCCAGGCTAAGGGGGAAGAGAAAATGGTGAAACCTACTAGAAACAGCTCACATAGAAAACAGACAAGAACAGTTCTATTTAAGTTTATCTCTGGGCACAGGAATTTCCTAATTGTCAACTTTCCAAAGACATGCTAGAACCCAAGACCGAGGATTAATGGGAAAATGGCTATCTGATGGGAGTTCCTCAAAGCATACCTCATGTGGGAAATTTAGTGATGCTCTTCTGGATCAAAACTAAGGTCTTAATCCTTCCATAATGACGGCTGCCCAGATAACTGACAAGTGCAGTTATTCTTCTCTCTAGTTGTTAGCATCTTACCCTGAGTCATGAGACTAGAACTGGGACATGACACATGACCGTTTCTACCGTTGTCCTCTCCTAGTCTTCCAATCTTTTTTATACACCTACTGTATACGTGTGTATACTGTACATACCCCAGCGTGCCTTGTCGATAGTAGACGCCCTATATACACGGAAGCAGTCAGCTAGCAAAGCAAAGGCATGCTGTATATTTTGGGATAGTTACATCCTTGTAACTCCAGATGGATTTCTTTGTACATGCTCTGCCTAAGCACTGTCCTTCTTCCTACTTAAGACAGTAGTTCAGATTAAAAAACAAGTTTTGAAGTATGAATTGTTCAGGTCACAAGGAGAAAAATTCCCATTTACATTTCTCCTCTTGGCATTTACATGACACATGTATATAAGTGTGTGTTGAAACCTGACAGAACTGACACGGCACATGAACTGTGGTCGCCATTTAAAATCAATTGCTTTCCCACGTCATTAGCCACAATCTTATGGGGGTTAAGATGTCAGGAATGTGGCGTTCTGTTGCGTAGCATAGTCTCAATAGGTAACCACATATTACCAGTATCCTAAAAGTTAGGATAAGTAACAATCACTTGAAACTCAAAACAGGCTAGAAAGAAATCCAATCTCTTCTGATTCGGAGGAGCCTGTACTGTCTCCAGCAATTAGCCACTTCCTGTGCCCAGAGGTGTGTTTAATTGGAACTGCTCATGCCTGATTTTCTTCCATGCTCCAGCATCATCTTTATGAACTGCAATTACCAGGGCTTTGACCAAATGGAAGAGTCCTACACCCGGAGGAAGGGAAGGGAGAGGATAAGGTGGCAGAGAAGAAGGGAGAGTTATCTAGTCACCTGTGAGCGGCACCTCCTTCCTTCACTTGAGTGACAACGATAGCGTGAGGTGAGCGCTTTGATCCTCGGCCTCCACTAACCTGAATTCCCAGCCCATCCGATTCTTTAAGCAGCTCCATCTTCCATATCCGGCCAACTTCCTCCTTGGAAGAAAAAGTGAGCACACTATGAAGTATATGGACAGACACGTGGCATTGACCCAGGAGAGTGGAGCTGTTAGGTCAAGCCAAATAGTCATCAATTGTCAACAGGTATTGTAGATGACCACGGAAAGAAAAAGCCGTGTGTGCTGGACCAGACTCTCTAGCTGCCTGTCTAACAGAACGTTCTGTGATGATGGAAATGTTCTATATTTGTACAATCCAACATGGAGCCACTAGCCACAGGTGACTATTGAGTGCTTGAAATGTGGGTAGTGGCAACTGAGATGCTAAATGTTTTATTTCATTTAGTTTTAATTAAATTAAATAGCTACCTGTGGCGAGTGGCTATAATATTGGACAGCAAGAGTGATTATCCAATTTCCTGACCAGGATTCTGTTAAGTAAAACTTCTTCTGCCTGAAACCTGGATACCACTGTGTGTATAAACACTGGCTGTGTCTGGGTTCCATTTATTTACGCACAGCTACTGATTAATAAAGGAAGATGAAAGGAAGGCAAAGATAGGTCTTGGTGCCAGGAGACTTCAACTAATTTGAGCCCAGCTCTGACACTTAGTACTTATGAAAGTCCTTATGCCTAAGACCCTCAGTTTCCTTGCCTCTAAAGTGGGGATAATTATTAATACTTTCAGATTTGTCATTAGGATTAAATGAGATATTTATGGAAGCAGCAGTGCTTCTGACACCTAGTAGAGACATAATAAATGTTGACTGGTGACCTTAGATTATTTATATAGGCACATGTATATGGTAGAACCATCATATTATAATATACCCAATGGTACTGTAACAGTGTTGCATGGTGACAAATGGTAGCTACAGTTGTGGTGAGCATAGCATAATGTGTAGTTGTCCAATCACTATGTTGTACACCTGAAACTGATGTAACATTGTGTATCAATTATACATCACTAAAAAAAACCCTATCATGTTGAATTGAATCTCAAGCTTCCTAAGACCATAAAAATGAGATCTTTGGTGGGAGAAACCAAAACAGGAAATTAATTGATGAATTTGTTATTGACTTCTTATAGACATTGGTCTGTACACTCTTTAAATACATTAAAACATGCTTCAACCCTTATAAAGATCTATTCTTTAAAAAAACTAATCATGTCTCTAAGTCCTCTGGACTAATGGTAGCTTTTCTGCTTTGGTTAATTCTCCATTTCACTCCCTATTTTATGCCTGATGCAAAATGTTTGAGTTCCTTCAGATACTTGGGTGTTCAGAGAAACGAAAGCAAAACCTTCCAAGGTGATTTACTTTGGGGGTCTTACGTTAGGCTCACTCCTGTAAGTTCTTTTTATCTCTAGGTCTATGGGTATGCATTCCTTAACATATAAAACAAAAGCCATGTCCTTTCCTCATCCATCATGAAGGTCTAAAGGAACCATTAAGGTCCAATATGGACAAAGCCATCCTCCTCCCAGAAATAGACAACCTTCCCATTTAAGCTGCTTGCAAAAGAGAAAGAATGTGAAGTATTCAGAAAATCTGAAATACATACTGTCAGAAACTAAAATGAAACTTGCAATAGTAAAAAAACCAGATGTTAAACAGTCACTGATGTGCAGCAGTAAGAATGTCTGGGGAAATTATTAACAGACAGAGACCTGTTGGATCCTATACTTTCTCTAGTCAGCACTGCTCAGCGGGGCTCCATTGCTCTGGCAACATGCAGTGGTGCCAATGGTCTCCTTCATCTGCTGACCACAGACAAACGATGCCTGTCTGGCCAAATGTAACTTCAGAAGTCACTGGCTTACCACGGTAGTTCATGAACTTGTCAACAATCCCTGTATCATCCAATCATTTCACTTTGGACTCCATGGTTTTTGGTTTGTTGCCTCTGACCTCTGGAACACCTTTATCTCTTCTCCATTCAGAAGTAACCTACTGGCCTTCAAAGTCTCTCACAGCTCCACTATTTCCTAAAAGCCATCCTTGAGAGTCAGTGCTACTGACAAGATGGCAACTTTTGACACACGAGGCCCTGTGGCCTAGTGGATAGCCCCAAAGGGAACAAATTCAGGGATGTGCTGATTAGCTGTTGTCCTGGCTTGCTCCTATGGGCCTACCCTATGGCTGCCTCCCTGGGCCTAACAAAGGAGCTGAGAAACTAGAGCATAATGGTGGCTTGACTTGTTTTTTCCATGGAAGATATGCCATGGCTACTAGGGTCTTGATGGTATGGGACAGTGCTCCTCCCTCTCCCAGTACATAAGAGCTGTGAAATCCTTTCCCCAAAGCAACAGGGACCATTATTAGAGTCCAGAACTAAGAAAATCCATTTGGCTTTAGCCCAAATTAGCAGAAACCTATTCATCCCATTACTAGCTGCACCATCATTTCCCCCCATCCTACCATCTTTTTGTTAAACAGAGCTTGTTACGTACAGTTCATAGAGGGTATGACAATACTAGATATACAGTCCTTTCTCATTTTTAACTAGCTTTTAGAAATAGAACTTGTGGCAAGAAACACGCAAAACTATGATCATGGAGAAAGAATAATGACCTAATGTATATACTCTTGACAAAAGAGCTAAAGACAATTTTCATTAAGAGCACTCACATGCCCCATTTATACCCTTGCCCAATACACACACAAATAGTTAAATGCAAAATAAAACACATATCTAATAAAAACAGCTTCAGAGGGCAGGGATGACCAATCTGTAATACGGCCCCCAACTATGCTAATCAAGAAGCAGGTCTTCTTTTCCACTTTTATCCAATAACATGAGTTTTTTCCTCCATAATTGAAAGTAGGAACTATATGGGGGGAGTTTAAAGAAGTCCATGCAAGTTTCCCAGCTCTGGAATTTCTTGATCATCTAATGAGGAGTTCAGAGGTACACAAAGGAAGGCACAAACAGGAAGAAAGAGGCAGATGTTATCATTCTCAATTGTCCAACTGTCAGTATTAAATCTAGCTGCCCACAGCTAAAAGCAGTGTTCAGTTACAAACAAAATCAGTGTCTGAAGTTTATGAGGCTAAAGCTGGCACTGGCAGAAAATCAACAGGCCAACTTAAATATAATAATATTAAGTATATTTCCAACTGCTTCCTTACAATTCCACTTGGGTATCTAATACACACCTCAGTATGGTCAAAACAAGACTCTGCCTCCCTCTCACTCCTGGCTTTCTCACCACCATCATCTACTCAAGCTAAAGAGGGTATGCAAACCAAAAGCTCACAAGTTATCTTTGATTCCTCCTTCTATTTCCTGTATCTAAACCATAAGCAAAATCTGTCGATTCTACTTGCAAAACACACCCACATCCACCTACTTCTGCTCCTCTTTGCCACCACCACTGTCAAGACCACCAGCATCTCTAGCTTGAGTTATCACACTAGCCTCCAATCTGGTCTCTCTTTTTATTTTTTGCTCCCTACAATCTCCTATTCTCCATTACACATCTAGGGGAGACTTTTTTCTTTTTTAAGATTATTTATTTAGTTTAGAGGGAGAGAGAAGGTAAGCAGGGGCAGAGGGAGAGAGAGAGAAACCTCCAGCAGACTTCCCACTGAGCATGGAGCCTGACATGGGGCTTGATCCCAGGACCCTGAGATCATGATCTGAGCCGAAATCAGGAGTTCACCGCTTAAGGCTGAGTCACCCAGGGTGAACTTTTTTAAAAAAACATACATGATGCACTCAGCTTAAACCTTCCAACAGCTCCCTACTAGACTTAGACTGAGGTCTAAATCTTTGAGATGGTTTACACAAACCTCTACATCTAGTCCCGCCCATGATCCCAAATCACCTCCCTGTGCTCTCCCCATCACTCACTGTGCTTTGGTCTCTCTGCCCCTGGAACATTCCATCACTCCTGCCTAGGACAGCTGCATGTGCTGGCTCCTCCCTGGAAATATTCTGCCCCTAGATTTTGTAGGGCTGTCCTTTCCTGACACTCAGGCTTCAGCTCAAACATTGCCTCTCTAATGAGGTCTTCACTGATACCAATTTCAGCTAACTCCCTACCGGGCCACTGCCCAGGCATCTTTCACTTTACTGCTTTATTTCATTTATAGTACCAGTTGCCACCATCTAACATTTAGATTCAGTTATCTGCTTGTTTATTGCTTGTGGCCCCTTATCTGTGATAAGTGCCATGGGACAGAACCATGTCTCTCATTTATCAGCAGGTTCTCCAGCAACTAGAACAGTGCCTAGCCCATAACAATACTGCATAAATGCCAAAGAATTAACAAATATAGGATGTTTATACACGGATCTTATGGTTTTTCAGAAGTTACTGAGAGTGACATTAAGAGGCTCGCCCAGATGGGAAACCTGCATGTTTGCCAATGTTTAGCGTGTGAACATCCAATCCAGTTGTAGAGACGATTGAGTTCTGAAACAGATCCTGTCTAGACAGATGGCTCAAGCCTTTGCTTCCTTTTACATTGGCTTAAAGGGCAACGAGACTCTGTCAGCCTGTTGAGAAAAAGCCAAACCATGCAAAATTGGATGCTATGGACTTTTGTATTAATATTGTCGAAGTGCTACCCTTTCCTATAAAATGCCGATTACTGTGTGATGCTCACACATGCATCTCTTCACAGACGCAAAAAAAAAAAAAAAAAAAAGGATTTATTTACAAAACAGAGGTGGTACATTAAAGGGAGCTGTCTCGGCAGCATTTAAATGACCTCATCTTCTGCTGGAACCAAAAATAATATTTCACAATAGCATCTTTTCTCCAAATGTGAGAAGAAACATCATCCAACTAGAATTTTACTGCAGTAAATCGTCTGGCTCTAGTTGCAAACTTAGATCCTGAGACTGTTTGCCTATCCCTTCTTATTTAGAATGATCAGTAAGAAATAAAAAGATATGTTATCAGTGTCAGAGTTGAAGTTCCTGAGTCATCAGACCAAAACGTCAGTTCACGGGTGAGGAGATGGAAGCTCAGAGGAAGAACATGGCAGCCCGATGTCCACGGAGCGGGGGATGGAAGAACGAGGGCTGGAACCTGGTGTCCCATCTCTCAGGCCTAGAGCTCTTGGGTGCCTTCATTAATAAACATCTACAGACCACCTGCAGGTGCAAGGCAGTGAGCCAGGACACAGAGACAAGTAAGGTCCTTGCCCTTCAAGTCTACCTGGGACACAACAAGCCACATGGTAGTTGGACTATGTGGGATTCATGCACTGATCAAGATGAGAAGCGGGCACTGCAGGAGCCCAAAGAGGAGACGCCTAAAGACGGGGCAGGTGGCAGAAGGGTCACAGAAGCCTCCTAGAGGAGTGTGTCATGGTGTTTCGTCCCCCAGAAACAGAAGAAGCTAAGCTACAAGGGGGAGGGGAGGAGAAACGGGGCAGCAAGAGCAGCATCTGCAAAGGCTCCGAGGAGAGAGTGAGCATAGTCCTTTGGAAAAAATTGTGGCTGATTCAGCCCAAAGAGGAGAGGAAGAAAGCAGTGAGAGATGAAGGCAAAAAGTTAAGCAGGGACCATACAGGGAAAGGGTTCCTGTGTTTCACCAAGCTAAGGAGCTTGGGTATTACCCTGAAGATAAAGCGGACCCACCCAAAGGGCTTAAGCTGCAGTGTGTGTGAGGACGCACACACATGCTTGAGGCGCTCTCTTTAGAAAGGTCTCTCTGGTTGCTGTGGAGACAGTGGATGACGGGATGACAGTGGACAGTGGAATGGGTAGCAGAACATCAGGACTACCCATGTGGGAAATGAAAGCTGCTTGACCCAAACAGCAAGGGAGAGAGACCCCAAAGGGAGCCGGGGTTGACAGGACTTGGCGATCAACTGGACAGGGTGGAAGGAAGAGGGCAGCATTTCAGTTGACTCCAGGATGCCAACTGTCCCAATTTGCTGGGATGAAGGCATTTCCCAGGATGTGGGATTGTCAGCACAAAACCAGGGAAAGCTCTAGACAAACCAGGTGAGTAACTGCTAGTTGAATCTCAGGTTTCTGGCTTGGGCAACGTTACGGGTGGTGGAACCTGGAACACTGGAGCCAGCTTGGTGGTGCGGGAAAGTCATGCGTCAAGTTTTAGGCATGATGTGAAATAGCCAAGATGGAGATATACTGCAGGCAGGTGGTAGAAGGGTTGGCGCGGGGGGCGGGGCTCAGGAGAGAGGTTGAAGGAGCAGACATGGACTGAAGAGGGACATTACCACATAGAAGGATAGAAGTTCACCCAGTGACCATGGGGGGAGGGCTTACTAGAATAGGACCATCCTCAGGCTGTTTCTGCTTGACGCAAACATCAGGGACAACCTAGGAGATGTCCTGGGTGTGACTCTCCTTCTGAGTTTCCTTCTCCTGCATATTCAGACCTGGGGCAGCCTTCCTGAGGTCTCTGCAGACCGCTTGCCCTGAACCACTCAGCCTTCCTGAGGTCTCTAGGGTGGAGGTCTGATACTGTACAGGTGAATTACATGTGTTAGGGTGAAACCACAAATGGACCCACAGACACACACACCCGCTATAAATCAATTCGCCTGGCTGGCAAATGGTAGGATTCTTTTTTTCACTATGATACGACTAAGTTGTATTTATTTTTTACCATGCTGCATTACAAAAATACACATCTGTAGTAAACAGGCTTGCAAGAACTTTCCCCTTGGATGAGTAATGGTCTTCGCTAGACAGGGAGTAAGGAACTCTGACCTCAGTTCTAAAATTGCTTATCTATGTCCTAGGAGATTATATTTTAGACAATGGGCCCAACTTTTGTAGTTTAAAAGATTAATCTGGTTGCATATGTATTATTATGTGTTGATATTTTATAGAAACATATGGTTTTTTAAAAAGAAGATATTTATTAGAGGAAACATGTTTCCTATAGTTCTGTTAAAGGGAAAGAGGATATGAAAACAAAGACTGAAGATTTATTTTTATGTAACAAATAACAGTCTATGAAAAAGAAGCATCCGACAAAAATGGTCTGAATGTTTATAAGCCTTTTCTGTAATTTATTAAGTCTTTGTAGATATATTAAATCATTAATAAAGCAGAAACGGAACAATGCTGACATGTTTAATCTCCCATTATTCAAATGCAATGGAATTTTTTCCCCTGAGGGCTTAAGAGGTAAATACCTGATTTTTGTTTTTCTGGAAATTCCATTTTAGCATGACCTTGGGCTCATCCTGGAGTAAAAATAAAAATCTGCTCAGTCCAAGAACCTACAGGACTTTCTGTGATGGTCTACTGGTCCCAATGTGGGGGCCACCTGGATGCAGGGGAAGCTGTGACGACCTACTTCTCGCCAACTGTATCAATCCTGGGTAAATGCATCAAACAATGATGCTTCTGGGGCGGAAAAGGGTGTTAAAATATATTCATGCCTGAGAGGGTCTGTGGCCTATGCTGACTTTCTAAGATGGGAAGTATAACCCAGGGTCAATACTCAATCTACAGATTATGGCCAGTTGTGAAGAATGCAAATTCTGGCAGGTCTCTCCTTTTTATAGGCTTTAAAAAAAAAAAAGTCCCAAAGTCAAAAGATCTAGTTTTTTTTTTTTTTTTAAATCACCGTTTCATTCATATCTTCTTGGACATTTGACCTTGAGTGTAAAAACCAAGCAAAGAAACTCTGATATGTGTAGTCTTCAGATAGTCTAATCCAGAAATTCAATTTTACGTTATTGACTTAAGATGAGCAGAGAATAGTAGCCTCTTAATTTTTTTTTTTTTCTTTTAAAGTCGTTTCCAAATTATTTCCACTGTGTCCTAGGTCAAATGAAAGCCTGTTTGTTTGGACTGTATATGAGATTCAATCTCTTTTGGTAACTTAAACCTTCAAAATGATTAAGAGAACCAACACTTCCTAATTTATTCACTCTAGGCTTTCTGTGTATTCATAATTTAATCATTAGGAGAACAAGTCATATCCAAGTAGAGTATTACCAATAAGAAACACATTATAATCTTTTTATTGCCCCTAATTCTTTTTTGAGGGGGACCATAAAGTTTGTAGAAAATCATTGATAGAGACATTACTTTTTTCTTCTTCATTTACACATTCCATCTACAAATCATGCCTCTCTGGGTAAGGCTTTATGAAGATCACTGAGATCCTCAGATGAAGGAACATGGTCCCCTGAGAGAGGGGTCATTTTATTTCCTCTCCTCCCATTATACAGATTAGCTATGATTGCAGAAATATGCATGAAACAGACTTACTAGAAATTCTATTCACTGCCAGGTTACCATTTCAGCAGCCTGCAAAGCTGAACTTGATATTTCTTCTGTGCCCATTTTCTATCTTTCCAACTTTCTCTTTCATCCCGAAAGGGTGTCTCCTGGAGGGACTCAGGAAACCAGTCAGAAACCCTGTAGTAAGTTACTGCTTCATTAGAAACCCACAAGAGTATCTGCCAAGAGGATTCTTGGAAGGAACATACTTACCCCAAAGAAATATCACTTCAAGAGAGAATGTTGGTTATAATGAAGGAGATGATTTGAGCCTAGAAATGCGCCCATTACCATTCAGAGTACACCACATCTGCTTTGCCTTTAGGGAAGACCAACCCTGACCATCACAGCTGGATATCACAGTATCAGAGATTTCTGTGAAATTTCCAACCTTCACTGGAATTCAGCAATTTAATAATATAAACCCATAAAAATGTCACTGGTTTTGAAGTGTTAAAAAGTAAAGCAGATGCTTCTCTGCATGGTGAATATCCTTCCTGTGTAATACTGAGGCTTGAATGTTCATGCTATCAGCTGCCACCAGGAATTCTTGGCCTTGCTGTGGCAATTCCGCCGGGGATGGTAGTGATAAATAATGATGCAGTTCAAGTACTTTATCTGGGCCTCATATGACTCAAATTATACCACAGAAGGCTTGAATTTTCCACTTAGGATCACTCAACTAGCTCTTTATTTAAGTAGGATAAAATGACTTGGATTTTTGTTGTTGTTGTTGTTATTGTTATGTCCTCTATTTATCATAATAAATGTGTTGGCTTCTAAATACAAGGCCATCTTAGATATATTTTCTAAGCCTTAAAAGCAACTTCAACAGGATTTCTTTTAAAATTCAGGTTCTATAATCAAACCAAAGCTTACCCGTGCCAGGCAGTCACTTGATTGGAAGTCTGTCTTCCCAGATTTTGAGAAGCGGCGTTTGTCATTGCTTGTGGGTAGAGAAGCATCTGTCTTTGGAATGCTATGCTCTGTCCCTCTGTCTGCTTCTGAACTGTCTAGATGGGATCCAGCCGGTTCCTTGAGAGATTCTGGGCCATTTTCTAGCTCAAAAGCATGACCATTTCCAAGTTCAGGGTCTGGGCCATTGTCCAGCTCAGAGATGGGGTCATTGTCCAACTCACAGCCAAGGCTGCTCTTGGGTTCTTCAGTGGTCTTCTGGATAGAAGGCCTGGAAATGACCCCAAACTTTCTTGCTCGTTTCCCCTTTTTCACAGTTTGGTCACCCAGCTCCAAGGTAGGTGTCTCTCCTGGTTCAGAGCTGTTGCTACTGTTGCCATTATAAGGAGAATGGACTTTGTGCTTGAAGCGGCGCAGCATGATCAGGTAGATAAAGCCGCCATTCCAGCACTGCTCAGCCAGGTAACTGCAACAAACACAGAGGTGCTGGTTAAAACCCTCAAAACATCCTTCTTGACCAGTGCATCGGGCTGACACATTCAGCAGCCCACACAGGACCCATGTGATGAACACCCTGCCCAAGCAATTGAGGTACTAAGCTTCCTCAAGACACTCAATACTCCATTCTTTTAATCTACATAATTGCTGATGCTAAAAATAACCCCCAAACAAACCCAAACCCCCATGAACTAGAAATTACTACTGAAAATACCCTAGGGTAGGTAGTTAGAAATGGGTTTTTCTATTCACAGAGCCAATTCTAATATATGATTAAAAAAACAGTAATTCTCCATTTCCTCAACAATTTCTTACATCAGAATTATGCTAGCCTCCCATTCACATAGTTTTAAAATTAAGAAAAAAATTTTTAAGTGAACTCTGCCCAATGTGGGGCTTGAACTCATGACCCTGACATCAAGAGTCGCATGCTCTATGGACTGAGCCAGCCAGGCACTCCTCCATTCATATAGTTTTGCCATAATTACTCTGCAAGTCCCCAGGGTAAAGAATAGCGGAAATCGATTCAGAGAAAAGTAAGGTTTTGCTCTTAGGATCAAAATATCAACTGCACAACAAGAACCTCTGCCTCACAGCATTAAAGTGATAAAAGAGTAGAGCGGGGAGGGGTGTTGACTGGTATCAAGATGCAACTGGTAGGGCGCCTGGGTGGCTCAGTTGGTTAAGCGACTGCCTTCGGCTCAGGTCATGATCCGGGAGTCCCGGGATCGAGTCCCGCATCGGGCTCCCTGCTCAGCAGGGAGTCTGCTTCTCCCTCTGACCCTCTTCCCTCTCGTGCTCTCTATCTCTCATTCTCTCTCAAATAAATAAATAAAATCTTTAAAAAAAAAAAGATGCAACTGGTAAATAAGCACTGCATTAAATGAGCATCAAGTTCACTTCCTGATAATGGTTCTAGTTTGGGTTGTTCCTGGAGCACAAGGAGTGTCATTTTCAGTCTGGGTATCGCATTAAGAGGAACCCCAACATAATGAGAAACATGCAGACATAGGGTGACGGAAACAAAGAAGGCTTTTGGAAACTGTGTCAACCAGGAAAAGTGAGAGGAAAGAGGGATCTTAGCTCAACGAAGACAAGCCAGGCTTAGTTGCATTTCATGTACTGAGGAGTGCCAAACACTCAGAAGCGGGAAATAATATAAATGAGATGATGCATGTGAAGACTGACACACAATAACTGCTCCAGATCTTAAGGAATAACCATAAATAGAACATCAAAGGAGATAAGTAATTAGTGGTGTTCAGGACCATGAAAGCTTTAGCAAAGAAAACACACTTGCTCAAAGTCAGGAAACCAGGCTGGGCTAGACCCTCCACTCATGCCACCCAAGATAAGGAAACACACACCCCAGATGAACCCAGGGAAATGCTTTCACCATGGAATGTTGCCACATTCTACACATCACCCGGTCACATGCAAAGAATGTCAACAACCAAATCCTTAATGAGCTGGACCTGCTTCCAGTCTTCATGTGCCCCCAGAGAGGGGGCTTGGGGCTTTGTTGCCTATGTCCTCAATAAGTGAAAAGCAGAGAACTTTTTCACGTATACCAAGCTTGCTGCTCTCCCTCCAGGCCTGAAGCTCAGACCTGAGAGCTGGGGCAGTTAGTATGCAGGAAGGAGCCAGGTTATAAGGAGAGGGGACCAGCTGTGTTTGAAATGTACTAAACTCTGAGCCAAAGCCATGTATCACTCATACCTAATGGTCAGGTTAATGCAACAGTGTCAGTCTCACTGAAGAAGAGAATAATTCTGAATTTTTACCATGGAGTAGAGCGAACAAGAGAGACGGGTCCTCAAACAACCACCAAAGTCAGTAAAAACTTTCTTTGATCCCGGGCTATAAACCATGGTAATGAACTTACACATGAAAGCCAGGTAGATAAAGGTTACCACACAGACCTCGGGTTGTTCTGTGCAATGCAATGAGATGAACAGGTAAAGAGCAGTCCACTAGAGACTAGTAAATGAAAATCAAACTTGGTTCTCAGCACAATTTTTCCACAATGTTTAGATTTCATTTTCTTGAGTTGTGTATTTTTTTTTTCCACCCTGGAAAAATCTCTGTAAAGGTATAAAATCTTAAGAGTAGTTATTAGCCAGGTTGTAAGGGTTTCTTTGAGCAAATCACTGCTCTTAATGTAAGACATATACCAGATGTTATGAAGAACAGTGCAGGGTAGTAAAAACAGGACCAGGGAGAGAATCAGACACCCAAGTTCTCATTCTGGTTTTGGCCTAACCGTGTATAACTATGGTGATTATACTAAATTTTCATCAACCTACAAACAGAGAGATAAAATGAAGTATATCCCTATAATGGAATATTATTTAGCAACAAAAAGAATGAAGTATCTGTTCTAACTTACGTGAAGCTTGAAAACATGAGGCCAGGTGAAAGATGCCAGACCACAAAAGGCCATATGTCACTCCATTTATAGGACGTGTCCAGAATAGGCAAATCCATAGAGACAGGAAGTGGATCCATGGTTGCCAGGAGCTGGGGGGAAGGGAGAGCTGGGACTGCTAACAGGTACAGGATTTTTTGGGGGTGATGGAAATGTTGTGGAATTAGTGGTGATGGTCGCACAGCATAGTGAATATACTCACTGAATTGTACACTTAAAAAGAGTGAATTTTATGTGCTGTGAATTCTGTCTCATTTAAAAAACAATAGCAAATATAATAATTCTGGCCAAGTTTTGAGTTACTTCTTTGAGTAGGTGCTCCTTAAGAACACTCTTTACAGAAGAAGAAACTGAAGCTCAGAAATACTAGCTATGTGGGCGCCTGGGTGGCTCAGTTCACAATATATGCCCCTTGTGGTGGGATACAGTGAAGCTCCCTATTTTACTTGTATCGTTTGCTTGGATACGCTGTTGCAAATAAGGCAGAACCTCACTAACTTGTAAGCCCTGGTGGGAGAGCACCTGGGTGGCTCAGTGGGTTAGGCGGCTGCCTTCGGCTCGGGTCATGATCCCGGAGTCCCGGGATCGAGTCCTGCGTCGGGCTCCCTGCTCGGCGGGGAGTCTGCTTCGCCCTCTGACCCTCTTCCCTCTCGTGCTCTCTATCTCTCTCAAATAAAAAAGAAATACTAGTTATGTGCCCAGGTTCACATAACTGCCAAGTGGTCAACCCAGGCCCTCCTGCTTCCCAAACCCCACATGCACTGTACACTTGTGGTGTTTCAGTCACCCTAGTGTCCTCATTTGTAACATGAGGGTGTTAAAATGGGTCATCTCCAAGTTGCTTTTACATTTTAATAACTGTGAATGCTAGTTTCTTGGGAAGACTTCTGGGGATTAAAAGAGCAGGCCATCCGGAAGGTACTAACCCAGTGCCAAGGCCAAAACAGCACCTGGGACAACAGAAACGTTCCTTTTTTAGGTCCAAGTTGTCCTAGGTCTCCTGGGCATTTACCATCAGTCGGAAGAAGATCCTACCTGGAGAGGCAATTCTTTTACAATTGCTTTGAGGATTCTATCTTTTGCATTAAAAACTCCGAACAATTTGATGGGTTCTGTGCAGAGACCTTCTTTTCAGTGTTGAAAAGGCAGGCCCATTGACTCAGAGCATAGGATCTTGGATATTTCTACTCTCATGGAAGCTCCAAGAGCCTTGTTACTGAGATTATTTTATTCTTTCTACAGGGTCCTTGCTCAACAAAATTACAAAGCAAGAGGAGTTTATCTTCAATTTGGCACCATCTCCCCATCGTCGCCTGACTTCCTAGCAATAAATAAGGCTCTGACACCTTCAGGGAACTATATGACAGGTTATTTTATTCCTTCCTGGATACTGACCCTTCTAAGGTCATCCCGAAGACAAAGTGTAATGAATGAACTACGGATACCACAGCAACTTGGTGAGAAGACTTTTAGGCAGGGGGTAGTTTTCTTGTAGTTCTTCCAATCACCTTATCTGTAATGCCTCCACATTCCCTATCCGTCCATACCGAAATGACTTACCTAACTTTTCCAGCACTTTCCTAGCTAATTCATACTTCCAAATCTCTGTTTCTATTCAAAAGAATTCCTACCCACCATTAGACTCTAAATTTCCAAGTCAGTCTTTGAGAAAGAAGAAATGGAACACAATCCTGGTCCAGAAAAATAGGTCTCCTCTTCAACAACAGGTAAAATTAACCTTTCAGAAGCTTCTCTACCGTATAATTACTTTTTGGTTTCTCCCCAAAATTTGAAAGTGTCCTCTGGCATATGAAGTTATTAATTCAATTCAATTAAAATGTATTTGATTTTGACCATCCCAGGATAGTCCATACCCATATGGAGCATATCCAGAAATGAAATTCCAAATTCCAGCCCAGAACCCTCCCTCTGAAATGTGTTGAGGTTCCTCACTTCACTTGGTCTTTGCAAGCATCTTTTGTGACTAAATCCCTTCCCACCTCCCTTTCCCCTCAAAATGTGCTTTGAAAGAAAGAAAGAAAGAAAGAGAGAGAGAGAGAGAGAGAGAGAGAGAGAGAGAGAGAGAGAGAGAGAGAGAAAGAAAGAAAGAAAGAAAGAAAGAAAGAAAGAAAGAAAGAAAGAAAGAAAGAAAGAAAGAAAGAAAGTAAGTTAGTTAGTTTTGAGCACCTCCTCTGTTTCTTGATCGTCTGTCCTAATTCTGGAGTCTGGGCTCTCCAGAGGTGGGAGGCCTAGGAAGGGTCGGCAGGTGAGGTTGGGTGCTAGGAAAAGCTGGAGGGATAAAGTTTCCTGGAGTTTAAAGAATAAGGACAGCCAGGGAGGAGATGAGAGAGAGGCAAAGAGAGATAGGTGTTAGAAGGCCAACGACACACATTATTTACCCATGCCCCAATTCTATCAAAAGGCGGCTTGAGGTAGCTGTGCAATTTTGAAATTCTAGACTGTTTTGCCAACGTCCTCAGAGGAAACAATCTCTATGTGCCTCTGCAAATCCTCTAGGGCATCTGGCCATCAATTATTGACGCCTGGTACATAGTGTGAACCCACAGAGGGGTGTTGCCAGGCAGAACCATTGGTGTATATGTATGTGTAATTCAGAGTAATTTGGATCACCACCCCTGGGCATTGGCCTGTACCACAATGCCATGAAAACACTATAACTCAGACAACATAAAAGAATTCTAGAACTCAGACTTTTCTGCAAAGCAGACATTCTTACTTCATCTGAGTAAGTCCGGGCCCCAGTATAGACAATAGGAGAACAAACACTCTTGGCAAGACGTTTCTAGATGAGTTCCTATGATGGGGTATGAGGGTTACAGAATGGGACTACCTGCTAATAGCCACTCTGTCTAGCACACAGGACGGATGGAGATCAATTGTTCTTGCCCATGACTGCCTCTTGCCTTAGAAGCAAGGGGGAGGCTAAGAAGCTGTTTGTGTTCCTTTGAAAACCTGCTAAGCCTAATTAACCCAGAGGGCTGTCTGAGGTTGTAAATCTGTAGGTTCCCAGAGGAGAATGGGTTGAGAGGAAGTGTTAAATATATACAGATTAATTTCCCAGTGAAGTCTTGGCTGGGAAACGGAGGGAGGCAAGTTTGGACAGCTCTGTAGGAGCAGGTGGGAAGATGACAAACATTTCCTGGAGAACCAGATTCCCCAAGGGCAGTCTCTCTCAGGTGCTGCCTCCCAGCTACTTGATATTTCAGGCTTATTTCTCCCCAGTTCCACAACCTTCCCTGGAATGAGCCAAAATTTCTTTTGGGGACTCTGTAGGCAGAATTTTTGGGCTGTATATTGTGCTGAGAAGAGTGACTGCTATCCCTGTGTGCTCATATAGCCATTTCTGAAAACAAATCCACCTGCTTCTTTGCTAGGACAGTGAGAGAGAAAGTCAGCCCCGATTAGGTGGAAGAAGATGGGGCTCAGGTACCAGCAAGGCTCTGAAAACAGACCGGAGTCTAGGCTTAGAGTGTAAGTGAATAGAACACCGTATTCCAACTGCTGCGTGAGGGAGGTGACTGATGCAGCCCAGTTTTGCTGATTCTCACCTCCCTCTCCAGCATCAACAGCTGGGGGTCAGCAACTCTTTCCTCTTCTCCCTCCATCTGGAGTTGAGAACAGAGAATATGAATATAGGAATCCGTTCTCTTGTTACAAAATCTGTATTTAATTATTTTTTATCATACAACTTGGATTGGGAAACACAAGTTGATAGTGAAGAATAGGGTAAATATTTATTCAAGAATTTTTTCTGAACTATGATACAATATTAGCCATTCAAACCCAACCCAAATTATTAGCTACCAAAACTTGCCACCACCACATAGCTTAGCCGTAAAATTTAAATCATACCCATCTCTACACCAGGACAGAGATCCCTGTTGCCCTGAAGGGAATTGGGGCAAATATGCTGATACTCTGGCTACTGCTATTTCTATGACTAATAAACTGTCTTTCATCTTTGGTCCAAGAATCTCATGCTTTCTGCCCGCATTCATGAAAGTGGCAGGCCAACTTGGTTAGCTTACTAGGAGAGTAAAATCATAGGTCTTGACATATAGCAGGAGAATACACGGGGTTTATAATTGGAACTGCTCCCCAACTTTGAACTTATAGCAGGAGCTTAATGATATATTTTTTCTTGACACCAGCGACTAAGGAATAAAAACTACGCATCTTAAACCAACCAATACTGAATCTTTAAGGCATATCAGATAGAGGTGGAATACACTAAGAAGAGTAAGAAAGAGGGTAGGTGTTCTCCCCTCTGATCTACAAACACTGATTAAATTCAGTGCATCACCTCAAAGGCAGAAGCCACATTTGCGTTCAGTAGTGTTAAGTGTACTCCCTTCCTCCTTTTCCTTACTGGAATTCCATCTCCTGCAACCCCTGGCTGTAATATCCACTTCTGTGAGGAAGCAGAGCTGGTTCTCTTTCTGTTTCCTGCTAAGAGCTTCTGGATGTAAAGGGATGGGGGTGGCGGGGACACAGCAGAAAAACACTGGATAAAAAGCAGCTAAATCATATGATTAATGGAAAAAGTTGTTTTGACTTCCTAGCAATAAGGTATCATTGATTTTCATATTTATCTTAGAAATTCACTTCTCAAACTAACAAGCATGATTTAAGTAGCCTCTACGCTAGGATGCACTACACATTTTCAACTCCAGTACAGATTAACAGCAACGAAGCAGAGCTCTGGTCCTTTCCAACATATAGCAACAGGTTTACAAGAAGTTCCAGTTTTCTTCAAAGGTTTTCATGCATCTTATTTCTGCACAAATCAATAAAAGGTTTTTTAAAGCCACCATCTACCTTGTTGAAAACAGAAACTCAGAAGCTAAATTAAGTAGAACATTCCTGATCAGTGATGAGAACGGGCCTAATAAAACATACTACAGAGATACTGGCCCTTAAAAGAGAACTTCCAGGCTTCTCTTTGCAACTGACTGCATTTCTTTATTAAATTACTGTGAGTGAATCAGGGTTTCTTATAACTATATGAGATCAACTTGCAGCCTATATAGAATCAAATCAGAACTCCAGCCTCGTAGCTTGGCTAAATCATCCTGATGATGGTCACATTTTCCCTGGGGGGGGCAGAAGGAATGCTGGGAAAGTCAGACTTGGCTGTGCATGAATGAGTCAGTCTCACCTCATGAGCGGAGTGATGAGCTCAGAAAATGTACATGGGAACTCATCACTTTTTTCTTTTATGACATAAAGCTCTTGTTTTGTTTATAAAATCACCACTTGCTCATTACAAAATCATTCATTCATTCATTCATTCAACAAATAGTTCTTGAGTACCTATTATATGCCAAGCACCGTGAGGCATTTGGGGGTACAGCGGTGAACAAAACGATGCCTGTCTTTGTGAAGCTTACTATCTAGAAGGGGGAGATTGGCAATAAACAATAGCCCTGTTAAAGCATCCAACTATATCATATGTGAGAAGGTGAGATGTGTTATGGAAAACAGAAAACACTGAACAGGATAAAGAGCATCAGGCACGCCAGGAGTTGGAAGAGCCAGGTTGTAATTTTAAATTCTGCACCTGAGGTGGCCCCACTGGGAAGAACACACCGAGCAAAGACTTGTGGAAGATGAAAGAGTTGGCCGGGCCACCACCTGGGAGAAGACTGTTCCAGATAGAGGCAAGAGCCAATGCAAGAGTGGTAAACTGGAAGCTGGCCTGCTGTGTTTGAGGAATAGGAGGGTTTGGGACAAGGGGCGAGCAAGGAGGAGAGCAACAGGAGATAAGGTAACAGGGACTGGTTTAGGGAAGGCTGTATAAGCTTCTGTAAAGACTTTTGTGGGAAAGAGTTTTGAGCCGCAGAGTAATGTGATATGTACTATGTTTTAAAATGATCCCCTTTGTTTCTGTGTTCAGAATAGACTGGGGTGGAGGCAAGGGTAGAAGGAGGGAGACCAGATGGAAGATCATCTTCAGAAATTCCAGCCGGAGATAAGCTCAACTTTAGAGTAGCCGTGGGGATGGTAAGAAATGGTCAGAATCATGATCAGTCAGTTTTGAAGGCAGAGTCAATAGGCTGTGCCTTTGGCTCTGACAGAGGGTGTGAGAGAGAGGGAGAGGTGGTGTATGGCGTCTAAGTATTTGGCTTTAGCAACTAGAAGGGTGGAGCCGCCATCACCTGAGCTGGAAGAGCAGTCTTTTGGGCTTGGGGCTCTCTGACCTAGTCTGCATGCATAGATCCACCCTGGAGTTAAGTTCTGGACATGCTGAACTTGAGAAGATCACGTGGGCAGCTAGATATCTAAATCTGGACTTTGGAGCAGAGGACTAGTCTGGAGAGAGAAATTTGGGAGATGCAAGACTATTAATAGTATTTTGAGACCCCAGAAGATAAATTCCTTTGGGTAGATTTTCTGGGTCCAAGGTGTTTGCTGGTCAAGAGCATATTCAAGGGTTTCCTATGTAATTCTAAAATTCTAATCTTTCCTCTTGAAAGGGGGTAACAACTTAGAATCTCAGCAGTAGTGTCTTAGAGAACTGTTTGTTCCTTAATATTGTCACTTTTTAATCTTTGCCAGCCTGATAGTCAAAACCTACCTCATGTCATAATTTGCAAATCAGTGATGACTAGTGAGGTCAAAATTCTTATTAGTCATTTGCCTTCTTTGAAAATTGCTTACCTATGCTCTGTTTGTGAAGATCTTCATATTAGTATCCCCCTAGCATGGTGGCTGTCACTTACTAAGCACCATAATAAAAATGACTGGTCAATGAGAATTTCTATTAAAAAATCCTTTTTAAAAAAATGACTTTATGGAGGCACACTTTGCACGGCAAATAATTCATCCATTTCAAATGTACAATTCAGTATTTTTAGGAAATTTACCAAGTTGTGCAACCATCACCATAAATCAGTTTTAGAACATTTTCATAACCCCATTAAGATCCCTCATGCCCATTAGGGTTAATGCCCATTCTCAGCCCACCACTTTCTGTTTCTACAGGGCTGCCTCTTCTAGCCATTTCATATAAATGGAATCATATAATATGTGGTCTTTTGTTTCTTGCATCTTCAAAACAATCTCTTTTTACTAGGTTCTTAGTTACCAGTCTTTATGTCCTTCTGCATTCTCTCTGCCATTTACCCCTTAGAAAAATCTTGATTCATGCAGACATGCCCTTTTGATGATATCTCTCCCCTTTTCCTTCAGATCATACCTGATTATCCTGAGGAGATAGCCCTCATGGGACCTGTTAGCACCTCATCTATCCTGTCTCATATAGCCACCATGCCTTCCAGTTTAGGCTATGGAAACTCCTGGTAGCCTCTCCTACCTTTAAAAATTCTCATGCAACTGCACTTAAGTGGAGTACGCACTCCTTCTCATTTGGTCTCCTAGATTTTCCCCCACTGTTCCACTGTTATCATAAACCAACTCTGCTTCAAAAGGAAATCTTTCTGGGGCGCCCAGGTGGCTCAGGCAGTTGGGCATCCAACTCTTGATTTCAGCTCAGGTCACAATCTCAGGGGTATGGGACTGAGCCTGACTTCAGGCTCTGCTCGGTGGGGAGTCTGCTTGAGATTCTCTCTCTCTCTCCCTCTGCCCCTCCCCCTGCCGCTCTCTCTAAAATAATACATAAATCTTAAAAAAAAAAAAAGGAAATCTTTCCTCATTAACAGTAACAAGGCAAAAGCTCCAGATACCATGCTAATGTAGTAGTATATAGTATGTATCATATGTTAATATATTCATGTTACTACACATTCACATCAGCAGCATTTCATTTTTAACTTTCTCCATGTTATTTTTGTCTAGGCCAGATTACCAGCACCAGATTATTATAAGACCCAGAGTCTTTTCTGTACTTCCTTTGCCTGGATTGGTGTTAATGAACCTTCTATAGCTCCCCTATCTCTTGCTCCCTGGCCAGCCAAAGACACTTCATATCACAGAGGTCTTTGCTAGGATGTGCCCCTGAGAGCTGAAGATGGGCCGGGTCTGAGACACCCAAAATGCAGGGATGCCTTCTGCCTGTCTTGAGTTTTGCCTGATGTCCAACTTCCCAGCCTTGCTAGGTGCATTTCCTATGGCAATTCCTACACTTCCCTCTGTGTGGTGCTGCCCTTGGCCTTGCCTTGAAAGAGGCTTTGATCAATGCTCAAGGATTACTGAAGCCAGACCATGTCCTAGAGATTATGTTCAATTTGTTTTCCTGCTTCAGGGCCACCAAGCCCTGAGAAATGTGTCAAAGATGACGCAGGGACTCAGTTCCATATTGCCCTTGCCTCCATTTCCAAGTTCCTCCATGGTGAAAACCATTGAGAGCTATGAGACTTAGTAACATACATTCTCCCTTTCTTTTCCTCTTCCCTAAAACCAACCAAATCTGAGAGTTCACAACAGCCAGTCACCCACGAACTCTCACACTGCACCATTCAAATGGCAGCCACCCTCTTCCCCTTCCCCAGAGGTGATACTAAGGGGTCTACACATCTCAGAATGCACATGACACTACTCGTACACTCATTCAAACACTGATGAAATGTCTGGACCCTCCAGTTCCCTCCCCTTTCAAGTGGCTCCAGCTCCATCTTGAAACAATTTCCCCAGTTTGCCTCAATCCTTCCAGGGTCTGTTCCATTGGCTTGGCCAGAGCCTGCCCTCACCTCATGCCAAGGCTGGTTTCACTTATGTCAAAACAGCTTCCATCAAGATAGTGGGCTTCTTTTCCAAATTTCTTTCACTGTTTTGAAGTCAGCAGAGAAGAGATTAAGAAATTGCAAAATGAGTACCTCAATCGGTGTGTTCCAGCTAATGTCACACACTGTTCTTTTCTTGAATCTCTTCTATACAGTGTACTGAGAATTTTTTAAAGATTGATTTTCTTTTCTTCTTTTTCTTTCTTTTCCAAGGCTCTCTGGCAGGCAGAGCTGGGCTGGACAGTTCTCATAATCCACAAAGGTTCCTGTACACTGGCTTTGTAAGTTTTGCAACATTCTTCTCTAAACAAAGGATGCTCCTAAGAAGCTGGATTTGTTGGATATTTTCCCTCTTGTTCATCCATCTGAATGATCCTCTAGGATTCCTCCTGGTTTGGAAGACTTTGATTACAAGAAAGCCAGATCAACAGAACTCTGGCCTAGAGCAACAGATAAGCCAAGTCCTTACAGATATGGACAGAACAATTTAAAAATCCTGGCTTCCAATCAGTGCATTCTTCATATTGACCAATTTGAACTGTGGCATCATTGAGTATCTCTGTGGCCCTTGGTTCTTAGTTTATGTTCAGACAAGGAACATACAGAGGCATTTGTATTTGTCTACTATTTTTTAAGATAACTGCATGTTAAGCATTAAAGAAACCTTAAATTATCGGATGTATAAGCATTAATGTTGATATGAAAATGTAAAACTTGCTTTTAATGGTCTCTTTATATTAAAAGCTCCAAAAACTAACATGAGTTATAATA
Source organism: Eumetopias jubatus (assembly GCF_037043125.1). NCBI lineage: Eukaryota > Metazoa > Chordata > Mammalia > Carnivora > Otariidae > Eumetopias > Eumetopias jubatus. Next base: position 128,960,641 of record NW_028274811.1, read on the forward strand.
GACAAGGGGTGAATGCCAATATTAAGTTGTAACTACATGCTGTACTGAGTTAACTGTATGCGCACTTTAACTCATTTCAGTATAAAGCAACCCTATTAAGGTTGACATTATGTATGAGTCATGTTTTAGAGAGGAGCAAACTGAGGCTTAGAGAGAATAACTTGCCCAGGGTCACAGAGGTGGCGGGGTGGAGGTGGGATTCAAATTCCCATCTGACTGCAAACAAACCCAGCCAGTGACCTTGGGATTCACTGTGGTAAAGCCTCATCCTAATGTTGGGCATTATGACAAGGTATGGATGAAGGTAAAGGGCTACAACTTCTAACAGCCAAGAGAAACCTCTCCCCACTTCATTTTCCTGGTATGTTAACACCCAAAATATGTGCCACACCCATAAGAAAAGGCCCCTAAGGAAAACAAGAGGTATTTTCAGGCAGGCCCAGAAGGCAGGTTAGTATTTGGGAGGGGTGGGTGGTTTCTTGGGGTGTGGGTGAAGTGGCCAGCTCTCATTCCATTTCTCAGGTATGAGCTGAGACAGTCCCCAAGATTTCTGGAAACGTGGAAGCAATATTTGCTTAGATTAGCTAGAATCAGAGGATTAAGGAACCAACTTGGCCCCCAGCCCAGCCAAGGCCAAACAAAATGGCTAACACCAGCTATGCCCTCCAGTGCTGGCCTCTCCTTCAGGTGGTCTCTGGAGCTCAGTCATCGCCCTCGCTCCCCACAGTGCCCTCGCTCCAGACCAGTGCTTCTCAAGTAGAACCATGCACTGGACAACTTTCCTTTCACGAGGAACTGCCCCTCCTGATTGCAGGCAGTCTGTGCACACCTTCTGGCCTGTTGTTCTGAACTCTTGTCCCTGTGGATTCTTGTATGAGATAATGTGCTGTCAAGCAGTGATGGGCTGACACGGATTAGAATAAGGAAGAGGCAGGCAAATCTCTGGGCTGAAGTACCACTCAGATGTCCCTTCAAGTTAAGGACTTGCTGTCCAGCTGGTGAGGAGTGTGTTAGCTCTGATCTTCATCAGAGTCTGCCTCGGCTTTCAAGTCAAGGTCATACGGGGGCAGTTCCTGACCAATGGTGAGCAAGATGGTATGGGGCCAAGGACAGGGTACCTCAAGATGGGCCACTTGGGTGTGAAGATTATTTTGAATTAAAAAACAATTAAAACTCTGAAGATTCAGGAAAAGCTCTTTACCTCCCCCACAATTGCCTAAAAAGAATTTAGATAGACGACCTGCTCCCGGAAGAGAGCTATCAGCATAGATAACTACATTATACTATGAATCAGATATGGTGCACAGGGAGGAACCTAGCAAGGCCTGTTTGATCAAAGCCTCTATGTCCCATTGTTTCTGAGTGGCCCAGAAAACATTTATTTACCAAACATTCACTGTTTTTCATCTTCCTGTGAATTGCCTTCCCTACTTTTGAAATCCCAGACCGCTACCTCCTTCTGCTTAGTTCATCTATACCTCATTGTGTCTGTCTTTGGAATTTCCATGTCTGTGTGGATTCCTTGTATGCTATTAAATTTGACGTTCTCCTGTTAATCTGCCTGATGTCAATTTGATTCTTAGTCCAGCTAGAAGGACCCTTGAGACAGGATAGTCTTGCTTCCTGACAATGGGGAGATGAGGCCTGGCCATTTCTACACTCCAGGCACATTTTGCCTAGAGCTCCCTGTTGGGCTGATGGGCTTTGTCAGGTGGGCAGCATGGTGTATGGCTCCCTTGCCCAGTGCTGCTTTCTCCTGTTTCCTTTCACAGGTGTTATCCCCACAAACATTTTGCACTCTTAGCTCTAACTCAGCATCTGCTTCCTGGAGAACTCAATCTGAGCGAAAGCAATATAATGAGATTAACAAAGTATTTCCCCAAAAGGAGATGATGGGAAATAACAGTAACCAAAAAAGGTCTTTTAGGGATGGGTAGGACTCAGCTAACTGGGTATAGAAGCAGCCAGCAGAGCATTCTTGAGAAGTTAGATGAATGGAATTCACAAATATTTCCTTTAACCTGCTGGAAAAACCGAAGGGCAAAAAGCTCCTTCTGCAAAGGAGCTCCTTTGGATTAGGATTCTCTTTACTCATTACCCAAACAACTTCACCAAAATTCAGCTCAGTATCAAGTATTTGGAGCAAGATTATGCTTCGTTCATGTGTCAGCACTGCTACTTGGGCCCGTGGGCAAGACATTTAACCTCTGAGACTAACCCCTCAGTCTCACAGACCTATGGTGTCACCGGGAGGATTCGAGAGGATAAGGGACTAAGGCTGGTTTCCCGCTTGGCACGTAAGAAATGCCAATGTCAGCTCCTTTCCGTTTCAGAAATTTGCTAGGTAATCACAGGTCGACCAGTTATACTTGTCCAGTCTGAAATCCCGGACAGGGCAACTCACAGAGGAGACTGGTCAAAGCCGATTCTGTGGTCTGAGTGGAGCAGAGAGAACCACAATTAAATCAGGGAAAAGGAGTCTCTGGAAAAATCAAATTCACAGGGATAGGCAGAGAGTCAGAAATGATTCCAAAACGAAAGATTTGAAAAGGCAGGGCAAATGTGCCTTAGACACAGAGCTCTCACAGAGAGGCATTTTGAGGGTCTTATGGACCTATGTCATTCCATGGAGGATGGGTGTTCGTGTGCTGTGGGGGATCAGGCTAGCATGGGCAACCAGCAGCGACTGTGGCCAACTGCAGGCCATATTCTCTGCCAGAGAAAGATGAGACACATGTCTTTCAAAACACAGACCAAGGGTGGCCTCTTGTTTTGCTTCCATGTCCATCTGGCTAGGGTCAGCCCTCAACTCCCAGAGCAATTGCAAGCTTTCTAGCCTGACCTGAACTCTGAGGATGGTCCCAGAGGTCCTGGAACCGCTCCTGCACTCCGGGTGGAGCCTGGGAGGTTGCCCATCCCAACCAAGCTGTGAGACGAGCTGACCCCTAATATTTTATAAAATATGTGGGCTGCTCACACTGACACAAGCAACTGCCATGATGAAATCAGATGCACGTGCGTCAAGAGAGATGCTACCTCTCTCAGCATTCACTCCTTTCTGATGTACCTTTCTGACATTTGTCCCAAATATCTGGAGAACAACCCTCCTTTTTGGTTCAGCTATCTCCTTTAAAAGGGCTTCTTTCACTTTTCTGAGGCAGGGATTTCAAAAGCCCAATTGTTTTGTTTTTTTTTAAAAGATTTTATTTATTTGACAGAGAGAGACACAGTGAGAAAGGGAACACAAGCAGGGGGAGCGGGAGAGGGAGAAGCAGGCTTCCCGCGGAGCAGGGAGCCCGATGCAGGGCTCGATCCCAGGACCCTGGGGCCATGACCTGAGCCGAAAGGCAGACGCTTAACGACTGAGCCACCCAGGTGCCCCTGCCCAGTTGTTTTTAATATTAAGGGTTTCAACATATTACAGTGTCATTAGACAGTGAACATTATGGTATTTTTTAAATGTTTAGAGAGGGTCTCTGTAGACACATGAGTTCAACTCGAGGGGAAAACACTCCCGGCATGAAGAGCCAGCTCCTCTGCTTTTGTATGAGGTGCAAACAGGTGTGGGTATTTGAATCACAAGCATGTCTTAGAATATGAGAAACTCACTTTGTTACCAAGTGTTCTCAACAGGAAATAGCTGGCAGACGGCACATACTAAACTTGGAACCCTCCAACTTAGAGCAAACGGAAAACATCCAAAAACAAAATCAGAGCCATGGGCCGCCTGGAAAAACAAACACCCCAAAAAGTTATTTCTTGAATTGCACACCAGGAAGAGTGTGATATGGAAGAATCTGGAAGCGAGAGAAACAAAAGCATTGACCAGAGGACCTTCTCGAATCTCTGGGTTGGGGGGGGGGGGGGGAGACATGAGTGTTTTCCACTGTGGCCTTGTTCCATTTAGACTCAAACATTTCTGAAAGATAAAGGGCTATCTTAACTTGTTCTGACTTCCCAAAGTGAGGAGCAAACCACACCCACTTTTCACACAGATTGGAGCTTTATGAGGACGGCTGGGTCTCAGGTCAGGGGTCAGGGCACCCAATTCACCAGATACTTAAAGAGCTCCATGGGGGCTCTGGGAAAGACTCAGGACACCATATTGTCAGAGAACACAGCAACTCTCAATAACTAGAGGATTTTTTTTTTTTTTTGCTGTTATTAACACCTTACATCCTGAACTCTCTTTAGAGATTTCCTTCTAAAGAGACTTACTGCAGTCTTTTAAAATTTGCTTTTATGGTCTACTGAGAGCATCAACATGAGATTTGTTTACCCTCCCTTCCAACTTCCTCAAAGGATTTACATATTGGCATCACCTCTTCTCACAAGGTACTTTGGCTTTGGGCAAAAGGACGTGATCTCCTAGATGACTTAAGGGAACAAAAAGCTAAGTTTGACAAAGCAGATCTGTGGAAAATTTCAATATTGCTGTTTCTTCAAGAGCTGAAAGGAAGGATTTTTAAATTATCAAGCACAAAGCTTAGGAGGCCCAATTTCACTTGAAATAACTTCAAAACAATCAAGTAAATACATCATAAAGCCCAAAGGGGCCTCTCACAGACTCTTCCAAATGGGCTTAAGTTCCAGATCAGAGTCTACAGACCTGGTCAAAAGAAAATGTCTGGTTTTTAAAATTGAGATGTCTCAATTCTCTCTCTCCCTGGGGCAGAGGTGAGGGATAGAAGGGAAAAAAAAGAGAAAAAGCAACTGAGAGGAAGAACAAATAAGTAAAGTGAGTTTTCAGATTTTATTCTTAAATCCCAACAGGGCCAATGAATGAAGCTGTATTTAAAATGCCCTGCCTTGGATTTCAAGACAATGTGAAGACCCCTCAGACAACACCGAATCCAACCATAAGTCACTCCCCAGCTTCCACGGATGAATGTGGAGGCGGAAGAGAAAAAACACACACCTACTCCCCCAGACCCCAGCCCTCACAAGGGGAGCTCCCGTGAGGCATTCACTAGCAGACCCAGAAGGGAGTCAGTCTTGTGCCAAGGAACAGATTTTCTCTGAAAATTAAGGAGATGATATAAAGAGAATAAGGTTCAAAATTCTGAGCGCAGGCATGCTGGCTCAGTGCTGACAAAACAGTGAATAAGGCACTTGATTTCTGCCCTCACAGATTTTCACAGTCAACCTATAATTAATGTTACAAATTAATGTGTCAATTTTCTAATTAAATCTATAATTATTATAGTGTATTATGAATTATTGACATATTATTGACATAATTGACAATAACATGCTATATTAACATAACATGATTTTTTAACATATTATTGCGTTATCTTACTGTAATATTAACATTTTTATTTATACCATTATTATACTATATATTAATATATATAACATATAATATTAATATGTTATATTTATATTATAATAAATTATATATTATAGAAATTTTATATAATAAAATAGTAATATAAAAATTAATGCATGTTAAAATTTATTAGCTACTAGGTAAATATTTAATAATATTGATATATAAAATAATAAAGATATGAATTTATATTCTATAAATTTTAAAATATTAATTATGTGAAGAATGTTTCAATAGAAGTACAGGTTACTTCAGAATCTTCTATAAAAGGGACTGGCCTGCTTTGGGGGTGGATGTGGACAGGCAAGTTTTCCTTCAGGAAGTACTGGGGGGTCTGAGGTCCAGCAGATTAGCTAGGCTGGGAGGAGGCTGAAGCATGGAGTCTGGATTGAGGAGAGAGGAGAGAGGGTCCAGGTAGAAATTAAGACCATGTTTAAGGCCCTGTGTTGGAATGTGACTATGAATTCTAGCTCCCCCTCAAACTGGAGATGTACTAGTGGAAAGCCTCTGGGTTGAATAGTTCCCTACCCCTACCCCACCAAATTCATATCTATCTAGAACCTCAGAACGTGACATTACTCAGAAATAGGGTCTTTGCACATGTTATTACTTAGGGATTCAGAGGAGATCATAGTGGATCAGGGTGGACTCTGAATCCAATGAAGGTGTCCTTCTAAGAGACAGAAGAGAACATACAGAGACCCAGAGAAGGCAGTGGTGTGTAGCTGGGAGTGGAGGTTGAAGTGATGCATCCACAAGCCAAGAAAGGCCAGGAATTTCCTGCAAAGATGGAAGCTGAGAGAGATCCACGAGGTCCTTCCTCCTTTGGAGACCCCAGAAGGAACCACCTCTGTTGACAACTTGATTTTGGACTGCTAACCTCCAGAACCATGAGAAAAGATATTTGTGCTGTTGTAAGCCATCGTATTAGAGGTACTTTTTTATGTCAGTCCTAGGAAATGAATACGGACTCCTTCTGCCCCCTTTAGCTTTTCCAAGACTTTTTGACTCTTGAACTTCTTTCACAATAGGATGAAATCTTGTAAAACCTCTAAGACCTGCTTAAAATAATTTCAACATGTTTTTCATGGTTATATAACCAAGTAATTTTAAATAAATATACTAGATATGCTATTAAAGGGCTTTAAAACCCCTTTTAATACAATCTAAAAATATCAAGATGTATTTCCCTGTTTCCCAAGTAATGCATGCTGTTCCATTTACTTCAGATTAATCTGTAAGGATAAAGACAATTTACTGACTCAAATTTAAACAATATACATCATTTCAAAATATTTAATATATATATATATTTAAAGATTTTACTTATTTATTTGACAGAGAGAGACACAGCGAGAGAGGGAACACAAGCAGGGGGAGCGGGAGAGGGAGAAGCAGGCTTCCCGCTGAGCAGGGAGCCCAATGTAGGGCTTGATCCCAGGACCCTGGGACTATGACCTAAGCCGAAGGCAGATGCTTAACAAGTGAGCCACCCAGGTGCCCCCTTAAAATACATATTTTAAAATACAGAGAAAAACTACCTATGTGATACTTGTGACATCAATAATAGGAAAAACAATACCCTGCTGCTTTAATTCATGGATCTTTAGAATTTTTGCATTTGGATTGTATAAAATGTCCTAGTTCATTTTAAAAATTATTATGTTTGGTATTTAGATGACAAGATGAGAGAGATTTCCAGCTGCAACTTGTAATCATTTCTCCTTACATAATACATTGTGGGGTGAATAGTTTTTACTCCAATAAATAGCAGCAACATTGGCTAGAGCAAGAGAGAGAAGCTATGTATGCATTTTGATCAGATGTGAATGGAACCTGAAGATCTGGTAAAGATCATCTTAGGGAGAATCATCACTGTTATATTCCTTGTTAATCTGAATCATCAGTGCCCCTATGCTCCTTGTCTTTCAAGACTTTTAAAAGGGATAGCAACAAAGATGTTACCAAGCAGGAGAAATGATTTAGGACCATACAATGGGCAAAACCACTAGGTTGGCTAGAGCTGATCATCTGGGAGATGAAGTCATCTTGGTATCTGAGTCACAAGAACACCAACTATTTTCCCATTCAGAATCTGCTCTGAGATTCTTAACCCATGTTGGAGGGAAAATGTTTAAGCAATTATTTTATGTTCTGATTTTCAGCAAGACAACTGAAGCTGACTCCATGATCACCTTTAACAATAGGACCTCAGAAACACCACCGCCAGTTCTTGGTAACTTCCCAGTCACAGGTTTGTAATGTGCGACCTCCTGCCCGAGGGTGGGGTCTTGCGGTACAGTGAGCTTCAGAGAGCTCAAACCACTGAGTGGTGATTTCGCCCTGGGTCAAAGCCAACAGGCATTAACTGCTGTCATGTCAGCTTCTCTCCTCACTAAACATGCTTCAGAAGGTATTTAAAAAGCAAACAAACCCAATAAAGATGTCAATGTGTATTATCCATGTTTCCCACAGGTTTCTAAAGGACCCTAAACTTTGGAAGGGGCTCAGTTTCTTCTGTGTCCTTTCCCCTACGACATTGGACAGGTTATCAGGACACATGTTTTACCTTGACTGAAGCTCCTTCCTTGTCTTATAGCACTAGAAATGACTGCCATCTTGTCAGCCAAGCATGGACAGGCATGTCACCTAACAGCAGTAAAGACTTGAGTCGTTCACATAGCTCAGACCTCACCTAAAAGTTCTTGTGAAGAGAGGAGTCCCCAGTCATATCTGCTTCCAAACATGCCCACACTTCTAATGGGTGCCTTCATCCTACAGAGCTATTTTCCCTTCCTTGTCCAATAAGGTTTGGATTTGCTACTCACAGCCTTCTATGGAGGAGAGAGTGGAAGGAAAGGTCAAGAGAATTGTGTCAGGCAAAGTGCATCAGTGAGGGATAAAAGACCAATCAGAACTGCTGGGATTACACATCAGATCCTCACTACGATTATTAATACTACCTTACTTTGGTATAACTCTACATCTTACCAAAATCAGTAGTAATCATACTATCAGCATCACTGTCTGACCACTGCAAACTTGTGAGGTGGGTAAGGAAGATGTGGCTGTCACCAGTCTGTAAGTGGTAAAATTTAGGAATAAGGATGGTGGAGCTTCATGAAGCCCATCTGGACTCCTGGTCCAGAGCACCTTCCTCCTTCTGTACAGAGGGAAAGAGATGGTAAAGTTGCTGCTTTAGGAACTGGCTGGACTATGGTCAGGAAGATCTTCCAGAATTCTCCTGTGCCACAAGGAGAATGTGATGCTCCGTGGGAATGGGCTGGGTTAGACCTAGCAGTCTGTTGGATAGAATGTAGGTTTTAGAGCCTGGCAAACCTGGGTTTGAATCCAGATTCTGTCACTTGCCGGTTGTAGGACCTTGAGATGAATTATGTATTTTTTTTCCTCAGTTTCCTCATCTGAAATGGGCTGCTTTGAGAATTAAATGTTATTTAGAGATAAAGCATGACACCTACAAATGCAATACCTGAAAAGTGTTCACAATGACTACCTCCAAGCCTGCTGGGCTACATATGCAGACAAGTCAACTAAGTACACATAAAAATCCCCAATGGTGAAGGGCAACAATGAAAACCCACATGATGAAGTTGAACCTGGTGGGGAAGAGGGTCCCAGTCCCAAGGCTCTGCCCCACATCCTCAGAGAAAGTCGGCTCTCCTGCAGCCCCCACGAGCAAGCCAACTTTCTAATCTGGCATTCTAGAGTGTCACATGTGAATCTCCCTAAACTCAGAGTATGAGCTCAGCTAGAAAGACGCTTGTTTCAAAAGAGCAAGAGGACGGGGAAAATTTCCAGAGATGTCTGTCTACCACTATTGGGCTCCTTGATTCATCTCTTCCCAACCCCTCAAGAGGCGGGTCCCCTCTGAAGTTTCACAGAACACAGGTCTTAGACATCTTCCAGGGCGCAGCCTCGGGCTGATTACATTCAACTTGGCATCTGATGATAACACTTCCTCAGACTGATCCCCAGTTGTTTCACCATGCTTGTCATGTTGATCAACAAGATCGTGTAAACCTTAAATCAGGTTCATGGCTCTTTTGCAAACTTTGGTCCCTGCCTCCCCCATGTTTGCCCCAGAATGTAGCATATTCCCAAGCACACTGCAAGCCAACAGCCACAATGCATTTAATAATAGAATTGAATCCTTTACCCTTGGCATTGAGAAGTAATGACGAGTGGTAGAAAACAGCATTCAGAGTATCAACAAGGCAATGATTTTCAAATCATAAGAGAATTTTACAAAAATATATTTAGACATGGAGCTACATTTTCAAAACATGAATCACTGCAAGTGAGGAAGGGGTTTAGAAATAGTAATAGCTACCAAAATTGATATGCATGTGCCATGGTCCACACACTGTGGTAAGCACATTGAGAAACGTATGCAATTTGTGAATATATTCTTGCAAAAACTCATATGGCGGAGAAGTAGAGTGAGATGTGAAATTTGCTCCTTCATAACACCCTCCAAACCATTCCTATAACTTTCAACTTTTATCTTATCCACAAGTTTAGAGTACCTTCTCCTTTATGACTTCTTGCATTTATGGTCTTACTTAGGAGGCTTCCCCGCCCTAGATAATGTTCTATTTTCTTCTAATATTTTCACAGATTTCATTTTTATGTTTAGCTTTCTACCGCATCTGGAATTTATTCATCTATTTTAAAGCAGGACTTAACTTCACAGTCTCCTGTAAAAAGTTTTAGCTAATTATTGCAATAAAATCCACGAAGCAGACTGTCATTTATCCTTCAGTTTTGAAGTGTCTCCTTTTTCATACACCAAATTTCCTGACATACGTGGACCTATTTGGGATTCCTTACTTTGTTCCACTAATCTATTTGGCAATTCCTGTGCCACACTGCTTGAATTACTATGGTTTTAAAGTATGGTTTGTTCTCTGGTGAGAAAGCCCACATCCTTCCTCACTGTTCTTATTTTTCCAAAAATTTCTTAGCTATTCACTCACTTTTCCCCCTTCCAGATGAATTCAGGTTCATCTGTTCAAGTTCCAAAATAATTCTTTTCAGATTTTGATAGAAACTGTATTTAGGTATAGATAGGAAAGGAAGGCAGCTGCATCTAGTATTCTTAAAGGACAGTCTGCAGAGCTACAGGTACAAGAACCATGACTATAGATACATAATCTGAACAACGGTTGTTTAGTTAAGGATGCAATAAGTTAAGATTGCCCCCATTAAAAAGCAAACAACAAATTCACCCTAGCCAGCCCTAGCTTTTAAAGTAAATCTCCATGCTGTGATCAGCATCCCACAAGTTTTTAATTGAGGTTATGAAATCCAAGAAGGTTTCTGTAAAAGTTATTTTTACCAAATTATAAATCAAAGGTATACAGAGGTTACGAATTCAGACGTTCCTATCACATAATTATTTCAAATCACTCTCTCCCTTCTCCATTCTAACCTTGAATTTCAGAGTGCAGTTTTTATGATATACTATATCTCCTGGCAGAGATATCTCAAAATTATTACCATAGACGTTTAGTGGAACAAGTCCAAATTTAAACTGAAAACAGCACTTTAAAAGAGATTTTTAAATGCTGGCATCTCTGTTTATATAATAATTACGATTCAATAAAAAAGTCATATTATTAAAATAGTGACAGATTTCCTTTAGAGAAGGTGAAACAGATTTTTCCTTAAAAAGAAACAAAACAAAACAAAACAAAATCCCCAAAATTAGAAGGGTTTAAACTGGTTTCAAACTGTAATAAGAGATAGAAATAAGATCTCTATTTAAAGTAGACAAAAATCTGGTACTGATGCTTTTGGGCAAAGAAAAAGAAAACATATATAGTCTGTCTAGTCTACTTTTCTTATTTTTTTTCCACGCTTCAGGAGATATTATAAAGATAACCATCTAGCATGACTGAAGTGCAGAGATCACATGCGAGAGCAACAATTTCTCTGTTCGATAGACTGCATTTAGCGAAGAGAGAAGGGGCACCAAACCTCTCTTTCATGAGACATTACACAGACCTTGCTCTGATGTAAGGACACATTCAAGGAGTGAACAGATAAACCCACTGTGACACATCGTGATGGAAGACTACACATGGTGGAAAGGAAGGGCTACTGAGACTTGTAACAATGTGGATGAATCTCAAATGCTTGATGCTAAGTGAAAGCCTTAAATGGCTACCTGCTGCAGGATTCCATTTATGTAACATTCTGGAAAGGTGACATAATAGGGACAGTGAACATATCAGTGGTCGCCAGAAGCTGTGTGTGAGAGAGGGTTTGACCACAGGGGGGTCACTTTCTAGGGTGATGGAATGGTTCCCTCTTTTTATTTTTTATTTATTATGTTCAATTAGCCAACATTGAATGGTTCCCTCTTGACTGAGGTGGTAGTTTACATGACTCGTGTTTGTCAGAATTTGTAGACTGGTACAACTGGAAAGGTCTTCCTTTAATTTCTTATGTTAGCATAATGTCTCAGTTTTGTACTTTAAGTATATTGCATTTAATCCTTTCTTCTGGAATTGGGTAAAATTCATTATGCTAAACAGTGTAAGCAAATTCTGTCTCAATAAATGACTTAATAATAATAATAAAGAAGAGGGGCGTCTGGGTAATGCAGCCAGTTAAGTGTCTGACTTTGGCTCAGGTCATGATCTCACTGTTGTGAGATCTCACAACAGTGAGATCAAGCCCCATGTTGGGCTCCACGCTCAGCACAGATTCTGCTTGAAATTCTCTCTCCCCCTCTGCCCCTCCCCCCACTGTTCACATGCACTCTCTCTCTTAAAAAATAAAAAATAAAAAATAAATAATTAAGAAGAGTACTCTTGCAAACCAAACTCTGTCTTCTGATACCATCTTCTGTACATCAACAGCGTGTTAGCCATCTACTTTGTAGGAAGGATCCACTTAATATAATTAAAGTGTACAATCCTGGGTCTTCTTGCTGGTATGTGCGCTTCATTTTTCCAGTATCTAGAACTCACCTTCTCAGTCTTTCCCCAGAGCAATGTGGAATTTCCCTCAAGTGAATGAGGTTAACTGTATTAAATGCTGGAGCCAGGATGGTGGTCCTAGGCTCCTGGGTCAGAATCTGATCCTGTGGGATATTTTAAACAAGTCCCACATAGCTTCAATCCAAATATACGGGTTTTCATGGACAGTCAACTTAATCTCATAACAGAACCAACTAAAGACATTTCAATATTTGCATTAAGAGAAGTATACTGTCCACATCAAAGGAGGCAATAATCCTTTTCTGATAAGATTGCACATAGAGAGTTTGGTTCAGTACAGGCATGAGAAAATGGCAATCCTGTCTTATGATGAGCAACTGAAGAGACTAAGGATGCTTACCCTGAAGAAGATAATTGGGGGGGGGGGCGCTGTAGGAGGGATAGAATGGTTTTACACACAAGTATATGAATGGTTATATGAGGAAAGGCGTAGACCACTTCAAGGTGTCACAGCTTATAGGATTAGTACCCATAAGAAAAAGATAAAGGATGAAAGATATTTGGCTTTAAAATACAACAATGTTTTAAACACCTAGGACAATCCCATGAAGGAGTGGCTGTCTTTGGAGGCAGGGAAGCTGTAGGCACGGTTTTGGATTTGATGGTAAGCTGGGTGAAAGGGCTTCCATGAAGAGAGGTGACCAGCAATAAGCCAATCACACGGAGCTTGGTGGTTTACCAGCTATGCCAATGCCCGAGAGAGACTGGGGCATCTGGGAAAGGCAGTGAAGGAGGAGACGAAAGGCAGGGAAAGGAAAAGAGGTGGACACATGGAAAGGAGATGGTGAAGGAGGAGACAAACCCTCTAGCTCATTTTGCCTGCATGGTCAGGGGGCTGTCTGTCATTTGATCAGCCTCTGAATTTGGAGAGGCTCCCATGACATGAGGGATGGTGGGGACACCCTGTCTTCACTCCCAGGAACCAGCCCACAGGCACATGACTTAGATCTGGCTCACTGGAGGCTCTTGTCTGGCACTCCAGATCATGAGGAGGTGATGCTAGGACACAGGGACAGATAAAGGCTAGTCACAGGAGTCTACTAATCATAGTGGTGGCAGTGGTGGTACCCTAAGCAGACTGTTCCTGTGCCATGACCTTGGGTGTGTTCTTGGCCACTCGGTTCTTGCCCATTCTCTTGAGCCCAGATCTCAACACTTCTGTTGGCATCTGTAAGCTACCCAACATTCTGTCTCTAAATTTCTTTTCTGCGTAAATGAGCCACAATTGGTTTCTATTACTTGCAACCTCAAAACTCCATTAGGATCACGCAAATTGGGGAAGGGGGTACTTTTTTTTTTTTTTTAAAGATTTTATTTGTCAGAGAGAGAGAGAGCACAAGCAGGGGGAACAGCAGGCAGAGGGAGAAGCAGGCTCCCCACTGAGCAGGAAGCCCGATACGGAACTCGATCCCAGGACCCTGAGAGATCATGATCTGAGCTGAAGGCAGATGCTTAACTGACTGAGCCACCCAGGCGTCCTGGGAAAAGGGGTACTTAAGAGCTATTCTACATTACCCTTATGTCATATATGAGAATGAAAGTCTTTAAAAATCACATGGCTGGGGTGCCTGGGTGGCTCAGTTGGTTAAGCGACTGCCTTTGGCTCAGGTCATGATCCTGGAGTCCCGGGATCGAGTCCCGTATCAGGCTCCCTGCTCAGCAGGGAGTCTGCTTCTCCCTCTGACCCTCCCCCCTCTCATGTGCTCTATTCTCTCTCTCAAATAAATAAATAAAATCTTTAAAAAAAATCATATGGCTGGCTCCTATTATTGGTTGCATTTGGAGAACTTAAAAAAAAAAAAATCAGGATCTCTACCTTTACCACTACTCCTAATTTCTTCCAAGGTTCTGAAATACTACATCAGGGCTAGGGGGTTGGTTGAGTAGAAGCCAGCACATTTCTTCTCCCTAAAGTTTTCCAGGTAATTCTAATGCCTATTCTCAGGAGTCCGGCATTTGGGTTTCTAAGCAAATGAAAGTAAGCTGAACCATTAAACAATTTGTCTGGTTTACTAAAGTCTTTTCAATCTCCTCTGTTTCAGGCCAAATCTGACCAACCTATAAGCGTCAACAGGGTGAGTCTCAACTCCCACTCCTTTTGTTAGCACATAACTTCTCCCACAAACACCTGCTTCACCCCCCAGCCTCTACTCTGGACTGTCACCCTCTGGGAGGGCACTTCCCATTCTCTCTGCCTACACAGATCCTAGTTATGCATCAAGGACCATCTGAGAATGGCTTCTTTCATGCACTCTTTTCCATCCATTCCAACCTAGGATTTTTGTATAAATGTATAAATGAAGTTGTATAATTTCAGAGTTGGAAGTGTCCTCTAGTAAGTACATGCCATCTATGTCATGTCATTAACTCACATATTCCTTTCTTAGAATTAATTTTTTACATTTTATTTCAATTTTCATTGCCTTTATACCTTATCTCTCCAAGTCCTTAAGTTTTCTTAAAGCAACTCTATGGAGACATCGCTGGTGCTTAATATCACTAAGGTTACATTACCACACACGGAGTTCCCTCATTCCCAAGCAGTGTTATTTCTTGGGCAGAAAAGTAAAGTTTAATCCATTCTAGAGATCTCTCTCTGTTGGAAGAGTTGCAGACATTTTTACAGATACTAAAATCTGTCCGGTTCTTAATCTAGTCTGGAACACAAGGTCAAAAACCCTGCCATTCTCAAAATGACAAATCTTGAAGCATTTCTACCACCCAGCACAGCAGGAGGGGCATGAAAGACAGTCCCTGCCTTTAAGCAGACAGAAAAACATCCTGTGACTTACGTGTACCGACTTGCTTCCCCAAACAATTCCTGGCTCTTGAGTACAGCTGGAAAGTGGCCTTTGAAGGGCAGAGGGTAGGGTGTGAAATGATTCACTAATGGGCCATTAGAGCAACTTTAATCAGATATTCAGAAGTGATAGATTTCTATGGGAATCCTGATTCTCCACCCCCCCCCCGCCACCCCCGCAACCCCCCACCCCACCCCAGCCAAAGTAAGCCTTTCACTGGGTTATAATAGAATAAAGTTATTTATTCTACCCGCAGTGATTCTATCTGGAGCCACTCAGCAGAAATGTAGCATCTTTGGTCAGCGGGGGGCGGCGGCGGTGGCGGCGGCGGTGGCGAGGTGGGGGCGGGTAGATAATATAATATTTGTGATGATGAGACCACCTTAAGATTATATAATGCTTTGTACTTTTTTCCCCCAAAGCCCTTCACATACATTGTTTTGTTTGATTTGCACAACAAGTTTATAAAGGAGATAGTGCAGACAGAATCATCCTCATTTTACAGATGGGGAATTTGAGGCATTGGAGGTTGAAGAGATCTAATGAAGAGATGGTGCCCCCTGGGCATTCTGGGGGCCTCAATCTGTCAGCTGTGGAAGCATCAGGGTGGCTGATGTCACTGACATTTTAGTACTAGAGCTGGGGGACAATATTTGGGTGAAATGTGGTCTGGGACCTTGCACGTATGGGCATTAGATTATTGTTGCTCTGTAGAGACACCCCAGAAATAAGGCCCCTGGGGCTTAGCATAAGTGGCTCTAGTCAAGGAGCAGAGAGTCTGTATTGGGCGTGGTCTACATACATTAACCCAGATGGCATCCCTCCCCCGCCCCCCCCTCCCCGATTCCGGGCAGCCAGTTCATCCACAAAGCCTCAGCTTTCTCATCCATAAAATGAGGGCTCTGGGTCTGGGACAACAGGTCTATGGCAGTGGTTTCAAGCTTGGCTGATTCTAAGAATAATCTGGGGTGCCTTTTATCCAAAGAAGAAAAAAAGAGATTGCTTTGTAAGACAACACACATTGATTACATACAAGATTTAAGCAAAAAGGAGAAGTATACATAAGAAATAAAAGAGATCTCCAATCACCATCATCCATTGCTGACGGCGGCTGTGACACACAAACATTTTGAAACAGGTGGCTACCATTTGAGGGATTCCTCTTCTCCTGCAGAATGTTTCACAAGTACAACTCTGGACCCTCACTCGGAATGGAGATCGGGGCTCAGCAGTCTGTATGTTATAAAATGCCTCTTGTGATGCAGCCAGATTCGTGGGCTGGCTTTTGGAAACCAGGGCACTGATGGTAAATAGGGAGTCTTCTTGCCGAGATTGGTATAAAACGACACGTTTTTCAGGGATCAGTCTCCTGGTCATGAGGTGTCATCTGTGTTTCCTCAAGGCTGGGATCACCACTCTTGGGGCTACAGGGAATTGGTCCGAAAGTAGAAATAGTAAGAAAGAGTTAAAAGAAAAAAAGGGAAGAGAGTAGAAATAGTTAAGAGTCCCCTTGTAATGGCGGCGCATGTGCGCCGTCCCACCTGCTACATCCACACACGCACACCCTTGCTCAGAGATGACCCAAGAATGGGGTGGGTGAAACAAGCCAGTCCTGGGGGGCAGAGGTGTTCTCAGGCAGGCAGGGCCCGGAAACATGGAAGCTGAAGCCGAACAGCTGATGGGTCACCACACTGGAACCGGGGGAGGGAAGGAGTAGACTTAAGGGAAGCTAGTCAAGGGGAGTCCCAAAGCTGAGGGTATCTTGGTATGATTATTCAGCTTTCCTCATGAGAGAGAACACTGAATCTAGGTCCCTGGAATATTCCTTAAGACTTATTCCATACGAAGTCCTCAGGTTCAATGACCTCTCTCCTGGGAAGGTAGGGCTAGACAGCAGGGACAAATGGCAAAGATGGCAGCACCATATTTGGTGGCCGCGAGGCTCCTTTCTTCACTAGGAGTTAATAGACTGGGTTTTGGATGCCAGCCTCCTGGAAGTTTGATTAGCATTAATCAGTCTCCAGGCAGCTGATAACCTCTGGTATATGGACAAAATTGGATTTCCAGGCCTCCGTGGCCACTCTGGGAAGCCACCAGCAGGCTACATGACATACGTGGTTTGACCAAGGTCAGCAGCACCTTTAGGAAAGAGCAGGTGAGGCCTGGGGGCCCTGGGTTATTCAAGAAAATTGCTTGGGCCACGGAGGCTCAGTGATCTTTTTTCCCCTTCATACTCTGCCAAAGAACCTCTCCCTAATTTGCAAACATCTATGGAAATCTTACAAAGATACACGACTTGCATCATCTAATTGCACATGTAATAAATCACCCTTGGGGAAAGAAGAAGACCATCCACAGTGCTCCTCAGTGCAGAGTATAAGGTCACACACACCAGCCCCAAGAGCTCAGGAAACGGCCCCTCACAGGGCAGCAGCTTCCCAGATATGGCATTTCCATGACAGAGACACGTGGGAGACACGCATCTGCTACTGTGCCCTTTACCTTGGCGGCCTCTCCCAGGCTGAGCCTCCACCAAGTTCACTCACCAGCCTGGCAGCTACTCTGGGTTCCCAGAGACTGAATGTAGGAGAAGTTTGTCTTTTTCTCTCCTGGGACATCTCTTCCCACAACCAAGTGTTACAATAGTTAAGCTGTTACCTATAACTAAGATTGATTAAAATGATTAGAAGCGAGTTTGGAAAACATAGGCCTTAAGTGGATTATTGTAGGCTACAGCCTGGCTACTCTGAATTCACTAGAAATGCAGAAGAAACATTAGGCTCCACCCCGACTCACTGCACAAGAATCTGCATTTTATCCCCAAGTGATTCATAGGTTGGAACACACCCTACTGTTCGGGGTTAATATTTTTCTCCTGGTAAATGAAGATCTAAATATTAAATGGTAGGTTTTAGGAGAGGCAAGCCGACTTGGCTTGCTTTCTTTCCTTCACCGTGGACCTCTCTGGCTGTCTGGTAAAATCTCATAATAGTATCTTTAAATGCATAAAATGTCTAGGACTACAAAGAAAACCAATTATGTTGAAATAGAATACCCTAAATGTTTTTAAATGTATACCATTCTTTATTTTTTATATATTTTTTAAAAGATTTTATTTATTTATTTGAGAGAGAAAGAGACAGAGTGCACGAGTGGTGGGCAGAGAGAGAGAGGGAGAAGCAGACTCCCCACTGAGGGCAAAGCCCGATGCGGGGCTCGATCCCAGGACCCTGAGATCACTGCCTGAGCCGAAGGCAGACGCTTAAGACCAGTTGAGCCACCCAGGTGTCCCTGTGCTTCTTTATTAACACATTAAATAAGAAGATCTAGCAACAGGTTTATTAACTGATGTATTTGCAAAGATGCAATGTTGGAAGATATCTGCTACAAATATGCACCATTTCCACTGGTCCCAGGCATGAGGACCGCTAATACTACTGTGCCTTGTTGCACACATCCATTACTAAAGGAAAGACGAAATTTGAACAATAGTGACAACAAACATTAGATTTTCCTCCCTTCCAGGTTCACAGTCCCACTGAAATCTATTACTAGAGTCTAGGTTAAGAGTAAGAGATGCTTAGGGATCTTATGCAAAAGGAGGTAGAAAGTTGTCCCCCATATCTGTCTGTCTGTCTGTCTGATCTTAGTTTGAGCAAAGCTGGTCAAATCACTTCCTTCTCTGATAGTGACTGCATTTGCCTTTTTGGCTTCTGTCCGCTGGCTTTGATGTGAGTTCCGACCACAGAGACGAGCACTTAGATGTTTAAGGAGTACTTTTGATCGAATCCTTTAGGTTGGGGTCCCAAATATTTCTGAAACAGACATGCCAGGCTATGTTCGGAATACCATCACACAGAGTAACTAAAATAATCCCATTTTGTAGGAAGCTGCCTTCTCCATCTGCATAGGTACTTCCATACAAATGCGGATTTAATATAAATTACTGACTCAGGGTTCTGAAACATTCTCCCTGCTCTGTCAGAGGGCCTGGGGCAGGCTCCCTGTCTCTTGGACTGGAAGCAAGGCACCTTTTCAGGGTGGTTTTCTTGCCAAGAATAAGCAACATTTTCCACAGCCATGTCAAGGGTGGTTCTCAAAACAAGATCCATTTTCAGAAAAAGCCAAAATCGATTTGTCTCTGAATTTCAAAATTGTACATCCAAGGCATCTACACTGATCTGCAGGCCATTTCCCCCTCACACTAACCAAAGTGTCATGAAAGCAAAATGGAACTGAGCACATCAGCCTCGGGGAATTCATCTGACACTCGGTTTGAACTCTTGCAGAAGTCGCTACCACACAATGAGGCATTTCTCTAACAAACACAAATCATGAGAGCATGTTTCAGCCACATGTTTACAAAAGGAAGAAAGACCTACAGACTTGAGCCACAGTCTTCCATTAAGATTCTTGCTCAAAAATAGCCATGCCTCCAGGTCCACTTGAGTGTCATGCATTAATTTCTGCTCACAGCCCTTCTCCCTAACATACACACACACGCTGGTCACTCACACTTAGCTTTTCTCCAGCTAGGTTTGCTCATCTGAAAAAGAGTGCAAAACCTTCCATTTGAACCCCCCATGATGAATGAGTTGCGGGACTTCTATCTAGTTCCGCACCTGTCCTGGTTCAGGGGCAGGTAATCTAGGATATGGTTCTAAGAAAGAAAATAGTCTGAAAGCAGAGGAAACCTTGCAGATTTTGAGGGCCAACCTGCCGACAGGAGTCTATCATAGTAAATTGGATCACTGTGAAACTGCTTTTAAAATTCAGCACTGTATTATTTACGGTCATTGGGCCTAGAAAGGTTGACTCTTTGGAGGGTTTGAGATCTTAGCTCTGAGATCGCTCCGGTTTTAGAGTAATCCAGATGTTGCTGCGGGAGTCGATGAAGAACCCACAGTAAAAAGACTAAAGTGGACAGCAGATTCTCTCTCCACCCAGAAATCCCAATGGCAACAAATGTAATTAATTAGAGCCACCAGAATGCTGTAGAGATGATTCATGTTTCTCCTAGTGAAAGTTTGAAATAACTGACTCTACACACTTTTGAGATGAAGTGTTGAATTTCTGTTACCATAAGGCCTTAAGAATGCCTAATTAGTTAGAGACATGAGAATGTCTAATGCCTCAGCATTATGAAAACAGTAGGATTCCCACCACACAACGTTTGGTTGGGCCAGTGGGACCTCCATAAAATCCTCACCCACCAAGATGCCCCCAGGTACATATTCAGCTCCAGCATTCCGTCCTCCAACATTCTTTGACTGACTTGAGGGAGAAACTGAAGTCAAGCAAGTTCTAGCCTGTAAAAAGGATTGTACAAAGGACTTAGCTTTGCAAACCCAAACTGTACCCTTCCTTTCTGCCACTTTCTCCCCTGCAGCGCTTAGAGGTAATTGTCTTGTTTCCCCTCCAGGTCTTTGTTGCTCTCCTGCCAAAACTGTCTTGCCTCTGTTACTATCAAATACCTGTGAGGTTTTCCAAAGCCCACAGCTTACTGCCAACATTCAGCCCTCTACCCCACAGGCAGACGCCTGGGAACTTTAGGCAAAGTGTTGTAAGGTGAAGACTAAGGTGGGATTTGGCAAGTAGAAGGCGAAGGCATGGTTCCTTGGAAGACAGACCCTCCAGTGGCTGATGGAACCAGCCCGCAGGAGAAAAGAACACTTTAGCGAAAGAAGCAGAAACAAGAGCAAAAGGTGTGGGTACAGGGTTGCTCTTCCATCAAGAACACCGTGATGAATCCAGAGATTCATGCTATTTAAATGAAAGTCAACTACGGTGACTTTGAATTCCCTCCCACTTCCCCCTGGCTTGGGCACTTCTGTTTGTGTCTTGATTCGGGCGGGAATTCTAAATTGTTCACTGCAAGAGTACTTTTTTTTTTTGGAGGGGGAGGGAGGAGAGCCTCTAAGAATGTTCAAGCTTCTGTTAAAAGGGCAAGGCTTGGGAAGATATAATGTAGAAACAGAAGGCCATCTATCTACCCTTTAAGGGAGAAACCTGCAAATGTTCTTTGCACCCACCCCCCAAGTCTGAGGAGTCCCACTGAAACAGAGGCCTTTTAACCGAACTGATTCTCAAGGGCCACCTGGTCATTCCTCGGACTTGCCCTACTTTGCCAATTTCCAGCTTGGTTTTCATCTTCTAATTTGGGAAGAAGACTAGAGTGGAAATTAGAAAGGCAAAGAAGATAGTCCAAGTGTATCTTGCTTTAAGTATACCTGATAGCCTCCGAACCTCAAAGTTACCAAAAGTATAAAGTAATGCTTCTCTTTTACCAAAGGAATCACTTTGGGTCCTTCTTCTTCTTTTAAATTTAATTTTATTAAGTTATGTTAATCACCATACATTATTACATCATTAGTTTTTGATGTAGTGTTCCATGATGCATTGTTTGCGTGTATCACCCAGTGCTCCATTCAATACGTGCCCTCTTTAATACCCAACACCAGGCTAACCCATTCCCTCACCTCCATCCCCTCTAGAACCTTCAGTTTGTTTCTCAGAGTCCATAGTTTCTCATGGTTCGTCTCCTCCTCCGATATCCCCCGCCTTCATTTTTCCCTTCCTACTATTTTTTTTTTTTTTTTTTTAACATATCATATATTATTTGTTTCAGAGGTACAGGTCTGTGATTCAACTTTGGGTCCTTCTAAGTGCCAAGTTCCTCTGGTGCATGTAAAATATAGGTATATTGCTTCTTCAGGAAGGGATCATAAAAAGGGAGGTGGATCTAGAGCCCAGGTCAATTGCTGCCAGGGCTCAACTCATTCATTGCACAGGGACCTTGTATCTAAGTTGAGACTGTGAGCTCACCCTGTGCCCTACTGAGGCCATCTGTGGAATGCAGTGTAGTGTGGTTGCATGCCCACACACGCTTAGATTTAACAAACCATGGCAACCTAAGGTAGTGGGCCACCAGGGATAGCAAAGCCATCAGAAGATGTCCTAGTAGGGCACACTCAGCATCCTCCTCTGCTAAGCAGAGCAGGTGTCTTGTCAATGGAAGAGGGATGCTGCCCTCTTATTCCCTGGCCACTGAGGAAACAGTAGAGTTCCAGTCAGGACATCCAAGGTGAGAAGGAGGTTGTGCTCCTGGCCCTCACTGCAGGACATGTCTAGAAAGGATGTTTGGAGTTGAGAGGTTGCATTGCCTACAGAAGTTCTTAAGAGGGACACAGCCTGATCACAAGTCTCCCTTTCTAACTCCAAATCATAACTTCTATTTGGTTGGTCATTCCTCTCTTCTAGATTTTCATACTTTTGCACACATACACACATATTTAGCTCCATCTTTTATCCTATTCACCATCAGAAAAAAGCTGATGAGCAGAGGTCAGATTCCGGCCCTATTCAGAGAGCCAAAGGGAGGGGGCAGACGCTCCAGCTTTGAGCTGACACACTTGCCCTCCCAATATTCTACAAACAAGTTGGCTAATTAAGTGCTGCTCGTGGCTTATCCTCCAGTTTAGCTCATGATCAGATTTTTTTTTAAAAGATTTTATTTATTTATTCATTTGAGAGAGTGAGAATGAGAGAGAGAAAGAGAGCACATAAGAGGGGGGAGGGTCAGAGGGAGAAGCAGACTCCCTGCTGAGCAGAGAGCCTGATGCGGGACTCAATCCCAGGACTCCAGGATTATGATCTGAGCTGAAGGCAGTCGCTTAACCAACTGAGCCACCCAGGTGCCCCATCTCATGATCAGATTTTGACTGCCTGGTTGTTTCTGTATCCTTATGCCAGCTTGGTCACATGGCTCAGAAATAAAAAGGTCCCTCACGCTACTTTGAGATACCAGGTAGTTCTACTAGAGCTCTTAGATACATACCACACCAACTCATGTAGAGGAAGAGGTTACTCACCCTCTAATCATGGCCTGCTGGGAACCCAAAGCTGACCCTTCACCCCAGAGCCTGCCCCATTAAATCAGGCCACACAGCACCACACCCTCTTGGGCAAGCTTAATAAATTCCCTCACGTGCTGTGATTCCTAACTGCTCCTTGCTTGGGGAGTCCAGGCCTCAGTCTGCTCGGCTTCTAGTCGAGTTTCAGCAGTTACGCAAATCAGGTTTCTGACTATGTCTGAAAAATTCCAGCACATACAGGAATAGCAGGTTGCTTAATCTCTACATTCAGAGCCAAACTCCTTTCTAAATACAGTCAAAGGTGCTGCCTCACTCACATGGTAGATTAAACGACCCACCCTTGTCAGCTCTGACAAGTCGACTTGTCAAGTGCATTGCCGCCATCTTGTTTTCCAGCCCGGAACTCCCATAGGACACCAGACTATACATATTTTCATACTTCCTCACTTGTTTTCATCTGTCAAACTGGGCCCCACCCCCATTCTTCTCCACAGACAGCATCCAGTTTCTAAATACAGGATGCTAGATGGCTGAAGTGTCTTGGAGAAAAAAAGGAATTAATACTGGCTGTTTTGTTTTTCTTCTTAAACTATAATCTCCTTGTGAGAAGCATTTCTGTGTTTCTGCAGTGGACAATGAGCTACTTACAGAAGTCTGCTCCACATCCAGGCCTGCAGTTTTGACACAAGTTAAACATGAGCAAGGTCACCAGATTTTCCTCTTCCCTTATTGGAAATGACATTAACAATGAAATACTGTGCTGGGTGGAGGAGAACTGCATGTTCAGGGGAAAGGCTGGTGGACCTAGAGTAGGCCTTCTTAGAGAGCAATAAAGGAACACTGTTCTGGATATGAGAAAATATGACATTCACTTAACTCACTATCTTTTTCATTACAGAAAACATCTTTTTTTTTTTTTTTTTTTCCAGAGTGGCAATACCAAACAACTCGGATTGTAGAATTCTGGCCAGCATTTTGTCCACAAAAGAGAAACAAGAAGTGAATCATTTTTGTGTAAGTTAGTGGGGTGTTATGTTCCCCATCAGGTTCTTCCAGTGGGGGGCACCATCAACATGTGGTGGGTCTGTCTCATGGATGGCTTCACCAGCGGGTTCACCAACAAGGGGACAGGGGCAAAATTCAGCTGTATTGCACAGTTCATCTGACATTTCTTTCCCGTTGATTGGACCCTGCAGAAAATCTTCCAACTTCCCTGTTCCTGATCCACCCCTTTTAAGGTAATAATACCATTTAACAGACTGACAAATGAAAATCAGTCTCCAAAACCACAGCTCATTGAAGCTGTGGAGAACTTCCATTGGTCATTCTGGTCATGAATGATGTTAAAAATCAGAGGTCAGCAACTATTTTCTCTAAGAGGTCCCAGAGAAAATATTTTAGGCTTTGCAGGTGGTATCTGTCTCTGTCCTATATTCTTTGTTGGTCTCTTCAACCCTTTAAAATGTAAAATACATATTTAGCTCCTGAGCCCCACAAAAACAGGCTGAGACAGGCTGGATTTGGTCCACAGGCCACAGTTGGCTGACCTCTGACTGCTTCCAGAACGGACCCTGAAAAGGAGTTCCCCAGCTCATCTTAATTCACTGCAAAAGCACCTGGGACAGGCGCGTAAAGGAGACAAAGGGGCCCCACCCAACTGCTGGAGAGCAGGCCAGAAAGAACAAGAGTTGGGGGTGGTGGGGAACAGGAGAGGCTGTGTCATACCCCCCCCCACAACCTCTGTGGGTGTCGCTGTGGAAGGCAGAGAAGTCAGAGGGAAAAATAAACCAACGATAAGGTATGGGCTTGCCTTGACTAAGCACAGCCATCTCCCAGCCCTCCAGGCCTAAAATGCAAAGCCGGAAGATTTGGCCCCCGCACAAGGACGAAGCCAGTCAGTAGTTGAAGTAGCTCTCACATCTGCCTCCCCCAACACACCCCTGTGGCTAACAGGGCATTCTCAAAAGCTCAACTCAAAGAGCGCCAGTACTCAGGCTGGACTATTCGACCAAAATACTAAATGCTGGATCTAATTCTGGTGCTCCTGTCACTCTTACCACCCACACCATTTCCGACCTCCCCCAGGTCAGCTCAATTCCACTACTCTGACCACTTCACTGGGGGAGTGGGGTGGGGTGGGGGTGGGAATCCATGTCAAATTAAGAAGCAAGGCCTGGCAATGGTTTAGAAACCCAGGCTTGAGATGGTCTTTATTCTGTTCTGCTCCTCTCTCGAGAGACCCAACAATGGAAAGGATGCTCTGAGATGCAGCTACAACGGGAACCACAGATCAGTCTCTAAATTATCCGTGCGTGTGGCTGTGACCCCTGGCCCTCCCCATTTATTTTCTACTTCTGAGTGTGAAGATGTCACCATGACAGTTTCCAACCCTCACCCCTCCCCTTCCCCCACCCATGACAAATACTCACGATCCACACTTCACTTTCCAATTCCCTGACTTAAAAGTTGAGCAGAGAAAGCCTGCCTTAATGGAGAAAACATTAGTGCATTCAGGCTTCATTCTGGATCCCAGTCAATTTCTGGATATTTCACAGCTGTTATACATCTACCTCCTTTCTTACAAAAGCCCGCAAAAATTAGCAAGCACCTTGTTGGCGCTGAAGTATGAAAATACAGCAATGGTCAAGCCTGAAAATCAGTTTCTGGTGGGCTGTCTTCAAAGTATGTGTTCTAAAACAGTGCCTGCAATTCATTTATCATCTGCCGGTTTTAAAATCAGTTTTAACTAACTGCTGTGTGATTTTGTGTGATTTTAAAACAACCCCCAGAATGTAACAAGCATTTGGTCATCAAACGAGTAACTGAGAAAAACTCTCGCTTGGGCAGATATCAGCACAATTCAGGCGAGGTCTGTTTCTTATATCAGTATTATCTACTCATTTCTCATATGCTTTAAAAAAAAAAAAAAGCAAAAACAAAAACCACAGAAGTTGTGTTCAGAGAGAAGATCCGATTCTCTCCCCTGTTCAGGTCCCCCCTCCTACCTGCTTCTGAGCTGATCCCGTGAGCACGCTCCACTATGCTTCACAGCCGCTTGCCCAGAACAGGCTCCAAAGTTTGTTGTGCTTCATTTCCCTTCTTCATTCAGTTCTTTAAAGTCCTAGGCTATTAGCTATCAACAAAAATGTGAGCCATGCCAGTGCGTGCTCCGGCTTCCTGCCCGCTCCCCATGCCCTACTGAGCTTAGAAGCAGATTTGCTCTCTCCTCCTCCAGCTTCACCTCCTGAGCTTGAGGGCCCCACCCACAGCACTCAGATCATTTTTCATTTATGAGTGCATCCAGCTACACTGTGTTTGTAAGAGAATGAGCCAACCCTTGCCCTGCCAGTGCACTGGAACCATGCTGCTAAACGCAGCTTTAATTTGCCAGGAGTATGGGGGAGAATTAGATCCTGGCAGAAGTCATCTGTGGTTTCCTCCCGCAGGTGTCTGCAGACTGGGCTTCCATCCACAGAGGACCCACAATAGCATCACGATGCAGATGCCACCACAACCTGAGGAGCACTGAAGATTTCAGGCGCGAGACAACCAAAATACACCCCAAATGTGAAGCCAGGGTGATGGATTGAGAAACTTACCACCCAGTGACCTGTTTTCCTTTGCACTTCTTAAAGGGCCAGGTTTCTTACTGCATTTAAATGGGAATAAAAATTGAGACTTTAAATAATTCTGTAAAGAAGCCCATTGGTAAGTAAAAGACCATTTAAAAAAAAAAAAAGCCCATTGTTCTGATAATCCCAAATTTACAACTTCCCTACTCCAACAACACTCCCATCTTCCACCCCAGACCACTGATCCCCAAAACAGAGATTATGAGCCAGCAGCTCCTGAGAACACTTACCTAGCTAGAATGACAGCAACTACAAAGATAAGATTTTATCAGGAAATAGAATTTTTAAAAATAGCTCCCCTCCCCCAAACCAACACACATAGATCGTGACTCCCACCATGCATAAAATTCGCCTTATTCGCAGCTAGAGCAAAAGGGGTTTTTCATGTACCATCAACCGAGACACAGGTCCAGAAACCCCATGGCCTTCAGAGTGGGTATGAAAATTTACATAAAGCTATTAAAATGGGAATGATGTCTTGTTATTAAAATACTGACAGCCTTTTAGCAGCTACACTTGTCAGGAACAAAAAAGGAGCAATGTCCTCTGCTCACATGCAGTTATTCTCAGGTCATACTTTTGGAAAAGTTGGACAAACTGTGAGGTTTTAGAATTAATGTTGGTCTGTTTCTCTCTATTCATTTATTTTATGTTTTATTTTTTATAATTTTTTAAAAGATTTTATTTGTTTATTTGTCAAAGACAGAGAGATACAGAGGGAAAGAGCACAAGCAGGGGGGAATGGTAGGCAGAGGGAGAAGCCGGCTCCCTGCTGAGCAAGGAGTCCGATGCGGGACTCGATCCCAGGACTCTGGGATCATGACCTGAGCCGAAGGCAGACGCTTTACCGACAGAGCCACCCAGGCATCCCTTCTTTATTCATTTATTTTAGAGTTTTATCCAATATGGATTCCCCTCTAT
Organism: Eumetopias jubatus; assembly: GCF_037043125.1. Lineage (NCBI taxonomy): Eukaryota > Metazoa > Chordata > Mammalia > Carnivora > Otariidae > Eumetopias > Eumetopias jubatus. The sequence goes on from NW_028274811.1 coordinate 128,988,229, forward strand.
GAACCGTGTGTTGTCAAAAGCTAGTCCAGATCGCCATGGGAAGTTTTTCAACTTAAAAAATTTTAAAAAAATTTTGTATATTAAAAAATTGATGTCTTAGTATCCAGACTTAAAGAAAGTCTGGTTTTTCTTTAATAAGATGGTTAAAATGTCCCCAAAGAAGAAAATGCTATACATTTTCACATGTTTCAAATGGGTTCCAGTTATCTAGCCCAATACCACATCCTTGAACAAAGCAGGTGATCTGCTTTTTATAGACAAGACCAAGAAAAGCAAGAGATTATATACATATATATACACACACACACACACACACACACACACACACACACACACACACACACATATACATATGATGTTTCACTGGTGGGGCAGAGAGGGAATTGATGGAAGATCAGTTTCTAGTCTCTAAACCCGAGCAGGGAATCCCAAACCAGCCCAAATTTTCATGTGCCATCCAGGTGCCTGAAAGTTGATCACATGGGTGTCCTTTTAGGATTCACCTCTCCAGTTCCAGGACAGTTGACCTGCTCTGAGTTTAAGCTAAGAAGAAGGAGGTCTGTTCTTCAAAGAATTTAGGAAGTGAGGGAAGAAAAGGGGGTTAATATTTTCTTGGTTCATGACCAACCACAGCTTAATCGGAAGCAAAGTTTGCCTATAGAATATTCTCTCCAGTATTAGTTTGTGAGATTGCCAATAATCTATGGTGAAACCAGTTATTCCGCCTCTCTCCCATTCTCTCAACAAAGGGCGGATAATATATATTATATAATTTTGCTTTAAGGGGAATTGCTGCTACATTTACTCACAAAACTAGCCATGCAGCGTGTACCAGGACACAGCAAGTACACAAGCCATGAGAAACATCTAGCCATCCAAGGTTTGAGGAAGATGAGATTTGGGTCAAACTGCCCAGGGTAGGAAATCTGGAGCTTCCTCTCACCCACCTTAGGAGGGTGGTTCCTGGGCTCAGGAGACCACTATGCTCTCCCCATCTGTGATCTGGGAAGAACTCTAAGCATCACTTAGCTCTACCTTCTCATTGTGGGGATGTTGAGACAGAGGCCTGGAGAGAGATGAAAAACTTGCTGAGGTTATGGCATATTAGTTCAAGTACTGAGATTAGAATTTGGATCTCCTTCATTCAAATTCTAGGACAGCGCTAGGTGGACAAGCTATAGATCTTCAGAGCCAAGAACTATGGGCAGGGGCTCAGTAATGGCTCTCCAGCTCGTCACAAAGCCCAGCCCACATTCACACCTGAGGCTCTCCCAGGAGCCAAAGCAGAAGGGTAACAAAGGCAGCATCAGAAGCACAGGGAGCTAGAAAGTGATTCTAGCAATCCCTAATAGAGAAAGAAGGCAACAATGCCACACAAGCCAAGAGACGCTCTGGGTATTTCCCCCACAGAACTGAAAGCAGGGACACAAATGGCTATTTGTACAACCATGTTCACAGCAGCAATACCCAAAAGGTGGAAGCAACCCAAGTGCCCACTAATTAATAGACAAATGTGGAATATTATTCAGCCTTAAAAAGGGAGGAAATTCTGACACAGGCTACAACAGGGCTGAACCTTGAGGACGTGATGCTAAGTGAATAAACCAGTCACAGAAAGGTAAATATCAGATGCTTCCTCTTATGTGAGGCCCCTATGAGTAGTCAGATTCACAGAGACAGAAAGTAAAATGGTGAGTGCTAGGGGAAGGGGGAGAACAGGGAGTTAGTGTTTATTGGGGACAGAGTTTACAGAGTTTCTGTTTTGCAAGACAAGATGTTCTGGAGATGGATGGTGGTGGGGGTTGCACAACAATGTGGATAGACCTAACGCCAACGGAACTGTACACTTAAAAACAGCTAAAATGGTAAATCTTGTATTACATACACTTTTTAAAAAGCTAATGGAACCTGGACTTTCGTTGCAATTGCCCCTTGGCCAGTCCTATGGGGATCATGTTTCCTATTACGAAAGCCACAACATGAAAAGGCCACCACTTGCCATAAGGTAAAAAGCATAAATGACTTGAAAACAACAGGAAGCACTAAAGTTTCCTCCTCTCTTCTCCCCATCCCCCAGTCAAAAGTAACTCCCAGAAAGTTATGAACTCCAACAGCGTGCTCAGTTTGTTTCTATGTTCTGTGACCAAGACGATGGTGGTCATCTGGACGGGCAACACCTTCTAGCTTGTACAAACAGGGAGAGCCCTGGCCTGGAACTATCAACCAGCAGCTCCCTTCCAACTTGGGCCACCAAGGCAGAGGGCTCACAGACCGTGCCCCCACCCTGGGAAAGCTCCACGCGGCTGCCATCTGCTTGTCTACAGAACTGGTTTTTGTTTTGTTTTGTTTGGTTTTGCAATTGAATCTGGCCAATGAGACCAAAAGTCTGGGGGGTGCCCCTGCCTTCAGCTCTCTGGTCAGCCTGGCTCCATCTCCAAGCTCAACTTGCCTCCTCCCCGTGGGCAGCCAGGGTGAGACCTGGAGAGGCCCCAGCATCTCTCCGCCCTCCCCCCCTTCCCTGAGTTATGCCCTCCTCCTCCGCAGCAACTGCCACCAAGCCAGAGCCTCCAACTCCTCACCCTCCATCCTCCTCCGGAGCTTCGGACCCAGACCTCTGCCCGTCTCCTGTCCTGGTCCAGTGGCATGTCTTGTGGCATCGCAAACTCAGCACCCCCGCAAATCATGCTCTCCCTCAGATCAGCCCCTCGCCCTCTAGCCCCTCTTTTATTTATTTAAAGATTTTATTTATTTATTTGAGAGAGAGAGAGAGAATGAGAGATAGCGAGCCTGAGAGGGAAAAGGGTCAGAGGGAGAAGCAGACTCCCCGCTGAGCAGGGAGCCCGATGTGGGACTCGATCCCGGGACTCCAGGATCATGACCTGAGCCGAAGGCAGTTGCTTAACCAACTGAGCCACCCAGGCGCCCGCCCCTCTTTTAATTAACGTCATCCCAGGTCACCCAGCCCGCAAGTCACCACCCACTGGCCTCTTCCCTTCTTTGCACTTGTGGTGGGGTCCTGCCTGCTCTACTCTGTACGTCTTTCGCTGTCCCCTTTCCTGGACTCGGTCACGTTTAGGGTCTTGAGTCCCAACGATTCTCTCTTCCTCCAATCTATCCTGTGCACAGAGACATCCACTGGCAAGTATGTAAGATCTGCTTGATACTTTCTCATCGCTCTGATAATTTCTCATTGCTGAAAGGATAAAGTCTAAGTATCTTCACTCTTGATCCAGCCCCAATGCCTGCATCATGAAACACACTAACTACTGCTCCTTCTCCTCTGTATTTTTCACATAGACCAGTGGTGTTCAAGGGGGGGAATTTACCATGTGGGAAGGAGGAGCGTTTGCTACTGGCACCTGAAGGGTAGAGGCCAGAGATAGTGCTAAGCACCCGACAGTGCACAAGACAGCCCTCTGCAACAAAGAATAGCTGATGTGGGTTCTTTCAGCATTGGATTACACTGTACTTACTCCCATGATGGCTTCCCACTCTAGGGCTGTAAGCATAAATATTGTCAGGGTGTAGAAAGTTATATGAGTGAGAGAAGCAGGTTAGGCAAGAGCAATGGGGGGTGTCGAGAACTGGAGCGGCCATCTCTTTCCTAAAGCATCCAGATTCAACATCCCAAAAACCCTGAGCTGAATCATTGCAGCTTCTACGAAGCTCTCGAGCAGAGGTGAGGATTGTTTGCCTCCTGGAGCTTGCTCCATTGGAAGTGCTGGGTCAGCAATTACTGGAAAGCTCCCTCTTACTTCCTTCAGAGCCCGGCATACCCCTAAGTTCTAGCAAATAAATGGAAAAACAAGATAAAGTTCTCTTCATGTCAGATCCTTAAAACAGTTTCACTGCCCTTTTGAATCTTTTTTCTCAAGCGTTCCTTCTTTGTAGTCTTCTTAATTACCTTACCCTAGTTTTCCCACAAATACATTCTACCAAATACAGTTTGAGAAGATGCCCTATGGCAGAAGAGCTCCACAGTCAAATATGTTTGAGAAGTGTTCATACTAACTCTCCCTTTGACTGGTGCATCCAGATCTTATTTTATCAAACAGTTGCCACCCCTGCCTTTTTATAATAGAACTTACTAATAGGAAACAAGTATGTCGAGGACTTTTCAAACACTCTCACGCATTCTCCTTGGCCGTCTGATTTGCCCTTCCTTCTGGATGGGGTGCTCTTTGGTTTAAACTTCCACGTGTGTGCAGCAAAGTGCCAGCACCCCTTAACTCAGTCCCTGTCTCTGAGGCTGGGGTGGGTTTCCCCTCACTTTTCCCATCTTCGTAGCTTGTCTCCACATCTACACAAATGCTGGCATGTTAAAACTGCTCAGCTTTCTTTAGGAAGGAGCCGTCTTAGGAAAAGATAGAGGGAGAAAACGAGACTTATGCTATGGTCAGAGGTTGTCATTGAATAGGGGGTACACATCGGTGTGCCCCAAGGACCTGAGGTCTTGGACAATGATACATGATTCTTACAGCCGCCTTTTCAGAATCAAGGTCCATTAATGAGGATTACGTCAGTCCATTCAAAAAGAAAAGTATGTCTCTTCTAAACACAGATGGAGAAAAGGACCAATCATTGTGGATCAGGAAAGACTCACTTCAGAGAAGCAGGAAGTCTTTAGGATATACATTACCAGACTCATACCTGCCAGGCTCCCCCCCCGCCCCCCCCGAGCGCTGGACCAGCCCAGGCCCTCACTTCAAGGCATTTGTACCTCCTTGGCCCCCAGCTGAGGACAGACTGCTTAGACCCACTAGCCACTGGTCTCAGCTACAAGAGCAATGCTCAGTCCCCACTTCCTGTCCTGGCTTGTCAGTCCAATCAATCCTTTGAATTGGGGTAGTAAATTTCATAGAAATGGCGACATTGTGGGTTTTGGAAACTAAATCCACCCCTGTCACAACTTGAACTCATTCCCAGGAATCCTGCCCTAACCTGAGGAGCCCCATGGACCAGGCCGTGAGTGTTGATAATTCCCACTCAGCTGAGCATAGGGAACAAGCAATTTCCTTAGCTGATGTCACCTTGATGTCAGCTTGAGACTTCTCCCTAATGCCTCTCATGGGCCTGGGCTCTCCAAGAAATAAATTTTTATGAGCATCCCTGCAGGCATTTCCCCAAAGACTTCCACAAGATTAGCTATCCTGCAAGACCAGAATCAGACAAATAATTAAGATGGGTCTCCTGGAAGCATATGCTGAACAGGCAAGACCCTGTTCATTCAAAAAGATTCCCACCATTGCTACGCAACATGTGCTGAAGGACAAGTGATGGATAAAGGCAGCCAGGGCTCCAGGATTTCCCCCAGGAGGTGTCACGATGGGCTGGGGTCATCAAGAGTGACCTTCGCAGGAAGTGGGTCTTAAGGAAAGCCTTAAAGTTGGCTTCTTGGTCTTGGCATTTCCCACAGTTCCACATTTCTTCCCCTCATGGATGAAAGGAGAGTGGGCTACACCTCCTGGACGCTGCACGGGGGACAACTGCATTCTGGCCAGACCCACCTGACTTGGCCCCAGCAGGGTGAGCAAAATGTGCCCAATGGCAGGCTTGTTAAACAGGCATTCTGGAGAGGACTGCTACCAGCCAGGTTTGGGATCAGGTCTGGGCCCATGCCACTTGGAGTATAGGAACCGGATAAGCATGACAGAGGCCATAGTCACAATTCTATTAAAATGCCACCGAGGGAGGCAGGTGCACCCTAAACATACGGAGAGCGTAGAGGCACACAGAAGACTCCGATCAGCAGGCAGAGTCCTTGGCATTGTTCCCCTGCAGCAAGACAATAAGCTTAACTTTGACTCCTGCCAAGATGCTAAGGGGTCAAGGGAAGCCATAGACGCTACGCTGCTTTGGTCACCTGATCAGAGTGTACGCGCCACACACTCCACCCCGCGTGATAGGGCTGCAGGTGCATGTCAGAAGGGCTGGTGAAGCACGTGTGAACTGGAAATATGTTTTTTCAAAGCAGTTTCTAGAACTAGCCAACTCTTCCCCCCATCTCCTGCAGCTCTTCTGTAAGCTTAACAGTGGCAATGGAGTTCCCTGTGGTGCTTTGAGTTTTAAAGGTTTATTGCACCCAGTCTGTAATTTTCAGGTCTGAAAGTAATCCCTCTTAAAAAAAAATGCTAAGCTTACCAAGTCTACATTATGATTAAAAATTATTAGAGTTTCTCTTACTCAAGTAGGAAAAGGTGGGTGAAGCCCTTGGAAGAAGAAATCCATCAAAAACCGCATGGCACTCATTGAAATGTTTGGGCTCAGCCATACTTTCAAGGTATTTCTCATCTTTACCAGAAAGAACCTTCTTTCGGAATCATGTATGGTTCTGTGGGGTAGAAATTTGACTTACAAAACCACAGTTTTCAGAAACAACGGTGAGGAAGCTGGGTCATATATGGAAATTTCTTTCCATGAGCCTCCAAACAATTAGTTATTTGTTCCCCTCCCCCCCCCCCCATTTTTCCCACAAGAAGAATTTCTCTAAATAACTGGAGATTTCCCATGGGAATCAGGCAACGGTGACTTCCAGGTCTTAAACGTTATCCAAAACAGTTTAAAAACAAAAGACCCAAGAATGTGCCTGACTGGCCTTGTAACAATGAAGACTCTGGCAGTAAGAAGAGCCGCCAAAGCACAAAACTCCCAGTACCTCACAGGAGGGTGGGCCCTGGGGCAAAGCATCTTCAGTTTGTCCTCAACCAAGAAGATGAGGTCCTCCTAGCACAGACCCATTAAAGTGTAATTTTTAAGATTCACGAGAAAAAGTTCACAAAAGGGCCTCCAGATTCTAATAAGCTAGACTATCGGACCCTCAAAGAAAATAAACTGGACTCAGGTACTTCAAGAATTACTTAGCTACAACCTTTTGTGACATAGTTAATATGCGGATTTCAGAGAGCCAGGTGATCCACTGAGCGCCATGCAGATTGATAGTGGAGAGTATGTCTCAGGGTTTAAGTAACTTCCCTAAATCACAGACTGGGGAGAACTGCCAACCAAACCAGGTCTGCCTGTTACTTCCTTAAATCCTCTGTCCTCTCCTTTTCGGCACCGTTTTCTTACTATGTCCCACTTGTCACAGAGAGTCTCTTAGGGGGACAGTATATTTTGTGAAAAGAGAGTGAGCTTCGGTTGGACCTCCACCGGTTAAGAGCATTCTCTGCTTACTCACTACATGAATAATCATCAGACACCTCTATGCCTTGTCTTCCTCACCTGAAAGAGTACAATGCATTTTCAGGGTTGTTGCTAAAATAGAGAGATGGTAATATTTGAGCTCATCTCAGCGCTGACCACAGAGTGGCATTCAAGAAAACATGGTTATAGTGACTCTTGTATGCAAGCTACTCATTCCACCCCTATTTCTTCACATTAAGTTTCCTCTCCGCTGTTTTGACTTATTTAGATCACTGACCAGATTATACATGGCTTGTCTTGGTTCCAAAAGTTCCTGGCTTAATTGAAAGTGACAAAGGGGAAAGTGGGAAGGGAAAGTGGCGAGCTCAGGGAAGGGCGGTGTTAAAAGATCCAGGAGCCTGTGCTGAGCGTCCCGCAAAGGGGCTGCCAGCCCCAATCAAGCCACTGGTTACTTGACAAGAGGAGCAAAGAGGGAACCACATGCTGCCCAGGGTTTTCCCTGAAAAGCCACACAAAACACCCACATGGAGTTCCACTGAAAAACATCTTGGCCATCTTTCTGGGTAACTGCTTCTGTCATCCACAGGATCGGGGCTTCCGCTCAGAAGGGCACAGCACTTTCCCTTCCAGAAGGGCCAAGAACTTCATTTATCTTATTTTCCAAATTATTTCCTGTCAGGATAGGCACGAGCCAGGTCTTTTTTTTTTTTTTTTAATTGATGAAATGGAAGAAAAAAAGAAATATAATGACTATAGTTACTTTAAAAATTAGAGGAGAAGCCTGAACTACATGAGCTCTGCCACTTGAAAAGAAGCGTTATCTCTGAGAGCCCCTGGCACGCCCAGGAGAGCCATGGGTGTCCTTCTTTGCCCTTTCCATAGACTTTCTCAATATGCCTCCAGGGAGAATTCTGAAATACCCAGAATGATGTCCACGAATGATTTCCAGATGGTTCTTTCTCTGATTCAACTTCTCAATCCCAGGAACTCTGTGTACTCACCCTACCTGGTTCCATGATACCTGTAGAGGGTTGACACTTGCAACTGAATGTGCCAATAACCTTTTACCCAGCTCAGCACCTCTCCTTTCGAAACCCAAGGCGCTCCCTTCAGCTTCAAGGGCAGCTCTGCTCTGAACTCCTGGGAAACCCTGTCAGAACGTCTCTTCTCTTTCCATACAGCCTCTAGTAGAGAGGGACCCTGTTTCTTACTTCCTTTCTAGCTCTTCTTGGCCACAGGTTTAACAACATTCTCTACCAGGCAGGTATTAAATGCCATAAACGTCCCAAATGCAAACTCCTGAAAGTGGCCACCAAGCCCTTCGGCTGGCAGACCCCGTCTTGCTCACCAACTCCGCCAGTTTCAAACGCTTCTCAGAGCAGGCTGCTGTGTCCCCACCCTCACTCAAGTGGTAGTGATTGTCTTCATCAACCTTTTCCTCCCAGCCACATGCTTCCCAAGTTTGCAAATACTGCTACTCAACTTAGAAACCATTACACACAAGCTGTATTTATCATGAGCACAAGGGCCCTCGGGAAATAGTGACAGATTCCCATAGGAGGCTCACCCCTCTATCCTATTTCACACTCAAGGAAACAGCCCCATCCATCCTGGAGCTCCCTCCCTTCCTCAGACATCTGGATGCTATGTTTTATCTCAAGCCAAACAGCTCTCCCCAATCTGTGATTTAGGGAAGTTACTTAAACCCTGAGACATACTGTCCTGCCCAAGGACAGCGAGGCAACTTGTTTCTGCACTTGCAGCCCCTTGGCAGATTACAAGGCCTTCAAAGAGTGGGAATCAGTGAACACCCAGGGATCCTTGAGGAAAACATCTGAACACATGCAGGAGGGCCACAACCTTGTGAAAGGAACACTCAAAATCAGGGCAAGCCCAGTCTAAAAATAGGTGCACCCGAATTAGGACATCAGAAGGTATCAGAAAGCACAGGAATGCCACACCTAGCTCCCATGGTTTGCTCGCTGGGCTGGGACAGCCTGTGCCCCTGGTTCGAAGCGACACAAAAATGGCACACGTGTCCTCACTCATCGATTGCTCAAAGGCCATCAGGAACCCAGTGGGAGTAGAACTCAGGCTCATACCTGGCCAAGGGCACACAAAAGGTACTCTCCCATTCAATACAACTGTAACTGGAGTGGAGAAGCCAACACTCAGACATGGCCAACAGACTGAATGACACCAGGAAGACTTGTCTGCTTCTAGCAGGGCAAACACAGCTGCCAAAGTGGACATCAACACCCTATTCTAGAATGAACCAGTGAAGAAGTCTTTTTGTAAACACAGTGTGCTGCATCTAGAAAATGTCCAGGGAGGAAAAAATGAAAGAAAAATAAATGCCAGCATAAAAGCCCCCAAACTGTTGTTTGCCTTCCAAGAATTCAGCCTTTAGAATTTTATGAGCATTTGCAAGCAGTAAGAACATATATGGGTCCCCTACCCTCTCTCCACAGCAGCCCCCACCCATGTGTGTTGAGATGACCACAGCCCCTCCCAGATCAGCGTCCAGTAAATTCTCCTAAAAACAAGAGGCTCCGAATAAAGGGTTTTTTAACAAAGCACTGGTCTGATGGCTCCAGGTAAAAAGGAAATTTTTCCCACTGACAGAGTGAAACCAGGACCGTGCTCAGAGAGGAGCCAAGAGCTCATTAACCTGTCTGCATACTCTCGGTCCTTTCATCTGCTTTTCCGAAAACAGGTCTGAGACTAATATTTGTCTCTAAGCAGACTGAGCGTTGAAACAAAAAAAATTTAAAAATCAATTAACACACAGTCATGCAAGAGCACACGCGTGCGCACATGCGCACGCGCACACACACACACACCCACAGGCCGACGAGAATTCCCTTTCTCTTACGTCTTCAGCCTTTGGTCTTTGAAACTCTCTAGCCTGTGCACACGTCAAGTGGCGTGCTCACAAACCGTCAGAATGTTTGCAGTCAAACCCAGAAATACCTTCCTCTTCAGGACAGAGCAGGGCTGGTTTGGAGAGCTCGCCGACCTCTAGGCAGAAACATCTAGACCCTGACAAAGATGGTCCTTCTGGCTAAGCGCCCAGGGGATGAGCACAGAGGCACACAGGAGGTGGGCTGCCTCTGCAGGACCACCACCCAGCGCAGGTCTGTGGCTGCTTGACGGGTTCACTGGGGAATAGGAACAAAATCTCGGGGAGGCCTCAAGGTTGAAACTGATCTAGAAAGCGCCAACTGTTGGGGGCCCAGGGTCATCATTTTCTTTCCCCGGGCTTGACAGCAGCAATCTAAGAAAATCTGGACATTTCCGGTGAAAGGTAATTTTCCTCCCTAGAGTGTAGGTGACAGGAGGGGAGGTGACATCGCTCTTCCCCATGCTCCCCTGCACAGTTCTGGAAACATCTCACATACCTTTTTTGAGAAAGTAAAGGTGTCCCGTGAAGCTGCCCTAGGGCTTTCAAAACAAACAGGAATTCATATCCCAAACTCGGCCTCTCTCCCAATGACAACTAGGCACGTTTTCACCATTTAAGGCTTTCTCCGTGTCCTACATTTTGCTCAGCTCACCCTCTGTCTATGCTAATCCCCGCCAGGCTTGCTGTAAATATTTCATGCTGCCCCCACCTCCCTTACAAGCACATGTCAGAATTAGGGAGGCTGCTAGCCTGGATGCACGTTCGCTCCACCAGCTTTCCACGTCAGCTGTGTGTCAAGAGTGCCACTTACCCAAGGTAGCCTCGGTTTCAGCGGAGCTGCCAGCTGGAACCAGAACCACCTTTGTCACTGAATTATGGCCTCAGTTTCTTCATCTAAGAGAATGGGATCAGCAGTGATGCCAGATTTCACTGGGCGACCCCCACATTTCCCTCTGTCCTCCAAAACTTTCCAAGTTGTTCCGGGAGACATGCACCATCCACTTATAAAATTTTCCTTTTCAAAATGAGATCCCTGCATCCTATTCCTAAAACCTTTAGTGTGAATCACTGGGAATGACGATGCAGATTTCTGTCATTAGTGATTTTAATTTGCGAAACTCCCAAGTTGTTTGTTTGTTTGTTTTTAAAGATTTTATTTATTTGAGAGAGAGTGAGCGAGCACGGGGTGGGGTGGGGGTGCAGAGAGCGAGAGAATCCCAAGCAGACTCCCTGCTCAGTGTGGAGTCCGTCCGAAGCAGGGCCCCATCTCCTGACCCATGAGATCGTGACCTGAGCTGAAACCAAGAGTCGGACATCTAACTGACTGAGCCACCCAGGTGCCCCAAAAAACTCCCAAGTTTTTAATGTTTTGGAGGTGCACAGGCATGTGCCACTTGAACGGAGAAATTTCTTCGCTGTTCAGTTCTGGGATCACTGGCCTTGGGGAGCTCATGGAGGAACTGTGTGGTTGGGCTGGTGCCACTGAAGAGTTGTAGACGTTGACGTTTGTGTCACGGAGAGGCAGGGGGTGACATCTGGCTCCAGCTCTTTGCAAGTTGAGAGAATGCTGGGGGTGGGGACAGGGGAAGGACAATGACCCAATTAAAATGCAAATGATTTCTCTGCTTGTTGCTGCTAAATGAACTCTGAAGGAAAATTAATACAGATACTGCAAGCCCCTGGCCAAATCAAGATTTCAAGATGACCAGAAAAATGCAAACCAACCTAAGATCTTTCATGATGACTTTTATCTCTGATGCGTAAGCAAGCTCTCAACCCTTGTCACAGTGAATAAGGGTGCTAAAGAATAACATTTGGTTTGTTTTCCCCAGTCTCCTTGAGTTACTTAAACTTCAGTCTGTGTATTCATTTGATAATGTAAACTACCCATGTAATTCCCAGCTGAGAAAGACAAAACCCAGGTGGGCAGCAAAAGAGTGGGGAGAATGGCCTCACACAGTGGGACTGTGGCTTCTTGAAAGGACAAGGTTAAAAAACCATGTGCCAGACATTGAGAATTTAACTCTTAGGATCACTCTTAGGGTCTTAACGTTTGTCATCTTTTCCAGTTTTACAGACTAGGTAACAGTCAGGAATACAAAGTATGTTTGTCTGACCAAGCCCTGTTGATGAGCAGACCATCAGCTAATTCTTGGGTCTGTGTTCCTTGCGCTTTCAAACTATTCTCCCAATCAACATCTTACCCTCAAGTCTATTATTTTCAGATTTTGGACTTCCACTTGATGCTTTCTCAACAGCGGTTGAAAACCTGAAGACCGAAAGGGGTACACAATGTGGCTCTTATAAAGAAGGATGCTAACTCATTTGTCACTTGTTACTTTTGTTATCACTGTGCTCAGGATGTGGGACTCAGCGGATGAAAGCCCTGATTTCAGAGAGGCAGTTTGTGGGAGGAAAGGTTCTGCTCCTTCCTGAGTGCCCCACTGTGTGATTTTTTCAACTAGGGTGCTGGAGTCTAGAGGAAAGGCTTCTGATATGAAAACATAACCTGGGAGAACATCATCATAGTAGACGGACGCCTCCACAGGGGTGACCAGTCTTCCACACGGACCCTCAAGTTAGCCCCGCTGTTGGTCAGACCAACTACAGTCAGAGCTGTAGAGCAGGGTGAACTGGGCTCAGCACTCCGAGGAGCGTGGAAGTGTCCCTCTGTATCCATCAAGGCACTAGGTACTGGGGACAAACACTGCCCATCTGATCTCAGCATGCTGCAGCCAAGGCTGGGGCTAGGACCGGCCTGAGTTCAGTGTGGCAGAGGCTGTATATCGGTTCATCAACCCCATTTAGTGGAAAATCGGAAACCCCTCATTTCTCACATTCCCTTGCAGCCAGCGTGCAGGCACAGGGCGCTAGTTTTCCCACACCTGCCTACAGAAGTGGGCAGTGGTTACACACTGAGACCGAGCCTTGGGGCGAGTGCTATGGAAGAGGGGCACAGTTCTGGCATTCTCTCCCTAAAGTCCTGGGCCTGGGGCAGTGTGGCCTTTTCTGCTAGAACAGTCCCGTCATGTGGTTTGGCTCTTTTCCTGGCTCTGCAACATTTGAGCCTGATGCTTGGTCCCTCCTAGAAATTCTACAAACCACCTAACTAGCATCTTTTAATGCATCCTTTTCTGCTTAAACTAGCTACAGGAATTTCTGTTGTTTGCAGCCAAAAGCCCTGCTGGGCTCAGCAAGACAGAAAGCAGAGAAATGAGAGGAAGCTGGGAGGACAGTGGAAGCCAGCCGGCAGGAGCCGCATGGTGCCCACATGCGTCAAATCGGGGCTTTTTGACCCAGCGCTGTGTGCCCAGTGAGGACACATGGGTTCGTCCACAGAGCACGGGCTTTCGTGTTGTCTGGACACAGGCTGAAATCTCCACCCAAGTGCCCAATCTCTGGATCTGCTGGGCCAGTTTCTTATACTCTCTGAGCCTGAGTTTACTCATCTACAAAATGGGAACAGTGCTAAACAGGGTTGTGGAGAGAATAAAACTAGGTAATATGTGTAAACAGCCTGATACAGTGCCTAGTGACCAGCAGGTGTTTCAGAAATAATAGTTATCCCCTCCCCCTCCCCAATCTTCACTAACTGATTTGGCTTACATGCTAATATAGAGAAATATACCATATGTGTTAAAAATATAAGATTTTTTCCTAAAATTATCCTCACAAAAAAGAGGAAGATATTTTCTATTTGTGCTATACACTTATAATTATGAATCTCTCAATTCATTTGGGTGGTAAGGTACTATTTGGAGAAGACACAATTGTCTCAGGTCAATTGATGCCAATTTAGGGGTCTATACAGGTCAGAACTGGTTTAAAATAAAGGGGGAAAATAAATTTGACGGTAAATTGAACAATTATTCCAGGGAGAAATGACCTCACAATTTAGGTGCTGGATTTCTTTGTAGCAGAGTAGCATGGTGGTTTAAAAGCGTGAACTCTGGTGCTCTATTGCTGGGTTTGAATCCTGGTTCTGCCTTTCATGAACGGTGTGACTTTGAGCAAGTTTCTTGACCTCTCTGGACCTTAATTCGCACAGTAAAATGAGATAATGAAGGTATGTTTCCCACAAGGTTGTTTTGAGGGTAAATAAGTTTAATACACATAAAGCACCTATGCTGTGTTTGGCACGTAGCAAATGCACTCATAAATCAGGCTATTCTCAGGATGAAGGGGTGGGAGAACTGTGCTAGGGTTATATGATTGGATTCTTGTGGTCCTGGATAAAAGGTCCAGTGACAGCACTATATGTGGATATAAAAATTGCTGTCCCTCGAGATGCCTGGGTGGCTCAGTCAGTTAGGCGTCTGCCTTCAGCTCGGGTCATGTATCTCAGGATCCTGGGATCGAGTCCCGCATCGGGTTCCTTGCTCAGCTGGGAGCCCGCTTCTCCCTCTGCTTGCAGCTCCCTCTGCTTGTGCTCTCTCTCTCTCTCTCTCTCAAATAAATAAATAAAGTCTTAAGAAAAAAAATTGCTGTCCCTCAAATAGTGAAGATGGAAATGAAGGTAAATGTTCCACTCTGAAAAACGGACTTACTGGACTTACGCTGTGGTTCTGAGTTTGAATAGATTTGCTTTATTAAGTATATGAGTGTGAGAAAGAATATTCAAAATTAATATATCATTAAAATTGTAAGTGGGATTTTAAATATATGTGAATTAAATTAATAAAGCAGATACTGTAGACATGACTATTTCATGCATACTGCTACATATTTGTATACTGAATATTATACTATTAGTGTACTAAAATACTATTTTATGTATATTTATGTTGGCCAAAAACCTTTTTGTAGATCTTACTTATGCATGGGGCTTATATTCCATTATATATGGTAAAAGAAAATGTTCTTTTTCATCCGCATAGAAAATTCAAATGGATATCAAGAAGCATCTTAAACCATATGTCCCTGCTCTCTTAAATTAGTGCTCTCATGACCCTATTCCTGTTTTTTTTTTAGATTTCAAACAAAAATAAGCAGCATCAAACCAAAATAAAATAACATGGAGGGAAATGTAAAACATCTTCATGTGTCTTAAATATATATAACCTCTGAAATGGTTAAAGATGTTACCCAACTGTATTTATCTGATATCTTCATTATGCCTTCATTTTCTTGGGGGTGGGGATAAAAAAAATCCAATGAAAATAATAAGATTTTCTACATTCATGAAGCGTGGAATGTGATACAAAGAAAAGATTATATTTTATTTCACAGGGTCTTATCTCTACTTCACTAGAAATGGAGAGATGAATTTAACCAGATATTCCATGCCGTGTAGCCTCCTTTGAAGGAGATACACGATAACCTTGAAAGGCTTGTCAAATATTTATGATGTTTATGACGTATGAAGGAGAATCCAAAGGTTAGGAAGGAGGCCACTTAAAGTGCCAAGAGGGGATCATAATTCAACTGTCAAACAAAGACAACCGTCCATCCTAACAAAATAACCCCTTTATGTTGACCTTGTTCTCAGTTCTGTTGGAATGTGATTATAAACTCATGCTCACCAAGCATTCTACCCAGAATTAGAGAGTTTGTACAGTTCTCAAAAATTTAGACAGAACATTAAATATAGTTCTTATTGGATATCAGACCATCCAAATGTAGAAAAATCCAAATCTTCTGTTCAAGATATTGTAAGCAGCCTCTTAATAGATTTCCCAAATCACTGCTAAAACCAAACTGATTAAGACATCAGTAAGATGAGGCATATTTCACTGATGTGGAATCTCAGTTAAAATTATCTCAATTTCCTACTTAGCAACACACACACATGTACACACTCTTAAAAGCCAGGAAGAATTACTAAAGGTAGCCCAATAATTGGAAAGAAAAAAAAAGCTGACATAAAAGAGTGGGGTGATGTAACTGGACTAAGACAATAGGTAACAACAGACAAACCTTTCCTACACTCCCCAAAACCTGGTAACAAAGATTACTCCTAGCAGATGGGCCATGTCCTCCAGGCTCTCACTGAGTTGTTCCAAGCCTTTCAAGTCATCTAAAATGCTATGAATCGGTGCTGCCAAAAATCAGCATCCTCAGAAGGCATGCAATTTTTGAATAAAGCTGCTCTTACTCTGGGAAACTCTCAGCAGGGAGGTGTAACTCCCTGTCATCTTAAGACGACACATTTCTGACTAAGAAGAATATGCAGAGAGCCAGGATGAGGTTATATTTAATGGTGTTTAACTAGGGGTCTGCTGGGTTGGAAGAAGCAAACATCTGTCAGTGGTAGACTGAACTCAACCCCAGAGGAGGAAAATACAGGCCAAAACACGGATGAAGATTCCATTACCTGGCTTAGAAGAGGAAGAAGAGCAGCCCCAGCAACCTTGGGGTTTAGGTGTAGAAGGGGAGAGGTGATCAAACCACTTACGCTTAAGCTAGAATACCTGTGAGGTGGTAGAAAGGTTTGCTTTGCATTCCTTCATCCATTGAAAAAGAAAGGGGAAAGGGGTGCTCACCAGACCTACTCCTGTAGGTAAAGGCAGACTCACTAGTATAGTTTCATAGGCTAATTTAAAAGACAAGCAGCAACATTTAGCATGTACTGCTTCTTTTCTAGCCTTAGCTTTATTCAGGTAATTGTGCCCAGAATTCTTTATCTGGACTTCTCTAATAACATTATTCATCCTCTACTGCTTGAGTTAAAGAAAAGTCTATTAAATTTTCTTGATGTCAACCATGACTACCCTTGTCCATAGTCATCACTCAGTAAATATTTAACTGAATGATTGTTCAGTAAATAAGCTTTTCCTTGATTTTTAAGAGTTGTGGCTGTTTTCATCAAGTTAACCCTGACCAATCTGTCATTTGTAGGAAGATGTGGCATGGTCCTATGAATAACTAAGCTTGTAAGAAGTGGCATAACTCAATGTTGAATAAATATCACACGCTAAAGATGTATTGATTATTTTGCTGCATTTCACTGATTTGTTTTTATTTGTATTTTGCCTCATTAAAACAGACACATTTAAACACTGCTTTAAAATATTAAAAAAATGAGGCACCTGGCTGGCTCAGTTGGTAGAGCCTACAACTGACTCTTAATTATTTGGTGATAAAAAGAAATGAAGCTCTGATATATGCCAAAACATGGATGAATCTTGAAAACATTACACTAGGTAAGTAAAAGGAGCCAGTCACAAAACACCCCATATTGTATGATTCCATTTATATGGAATGTCCAGAATTGGAGATTTATAGAGACAGAAACTAGCTTAGTGGTGGACAGGGGCTAAGAGATTGGGGGGAATGGGGCAGTAATTGCTAATTGGTACAGGGTTTCTTTCTGGGTTAATGAGAATGTTCTAAGATTAGAGAGTGATGATGTTTGCACAGCTCTGAATATACCGAAAGCCATTTAATTGTATATTTTAAATAGGTAAATTGTATGTGTGTTTAAAGAAAAAAAAAAAAAACTCCCAGGAGGACAGATGTGGGCATGTGGATTCCCTAACACTGTCTGTCCTTGTGAAGGCACTGAGGGTTGATTGAGGGCAAGTACTGACTTCTCAGATTTTAAACAGGCAAAATCAAGAGGAACTCAAACTATCTAGGTAAAGTCACTTCTTCTGATAGCCGTTAACCCAAATGCATATATCAGATGCTTGGCAAGTACAAAGTTCTTAGAAGATCAGCTTTTGCTTCCAACTCCCCATTCTCTTTTCTGAACTGGCAACACACCAGTGCTTGGGCAAAACTAGAAAAATTATCCAACTATTTTTTAAAAAATAAGAATAGTATCTGTCCAGGAATATTTATGAAGACAATTTTTAGTAGAAAATTAATAAGTAAAATAGTCAAAGCATTCCTGCTGGGTTTTCCCTTCTCCTCACCCCACATTCCACATCAACCTTGGGGCCCAGCAAAAAAAAAAAGAGAGAACATTTAGTTTCCTTGTTCTAAGAAGTAGGGGTCAACACAAGTCTTTATATTTATATAGATAAAGAAACAAAAATTCAAGGAACTAAAACTAGCTATTCCTTAAGGTCATAATTAAGAGAGAGCTTCAGCACTCCCAGAAGCTCCCAATTTCTTCCACATTCTGTTGCTCAAGAAATAAACAAGTAGCATCTTACATGTGAAACTACCTAATTGTGGTCTCTGGTTCCATTCTGTTTTGGCAGGGTCTTGCTTCCTCAGGCCAAGGAAGACAGATGTTCAACAACAGGAACAAATGGAGAGTGATAAAGCCTGGCCAGACCCTGCGGGAGCCTGTGTCCATCCCTCCCTACCCTGCCTTGCCTTTCTCAAAAAAGCAGACCCTCCACCGGCCTGGAGCTGACCTCCCTCCAGGCCCTTCTCACCTTCAGCCAAGGGAGGAAGCCTGACTTTCATCAGCACTAACTAACTGGGGAGCCCTTTACAATTCTGTGTGTAGACGGCTTTCTATATAGGAAGAGTAAGAGTCAGCAAATGCATAAACCCATTCAGTCAAGACTGCATGTGTTCATAATTCCTGTCTAATGCAGTCACAGGACCATGGAAGGGGGCTACACCAGTGCTATCCACACCTCCCTAAAATCCAGAACTGAGAGGAGCCTCCAGAGGAGGCAAATGTGAGGACACAAAACCACCCATCCCATTTGCTCGCACTCTACCAGTCTCTGACTCCTGGCCACCATTGTTTTACTACATCATTTGCTGCGGGTCATCGTGTCATTGGCTTTATGTGCATTCTTTCATGTAAGCCTGGCAACAAATCTGAGTGGGAAGCACAGTTATTATTCTCAATTTATATATAAAACCACTCCGTGAAGCTAAGAAACTCCCCCAAGCCTAGGTGGCCCATACAAGGTAGAGCCTTGATGAGATCCCAGGCCCATGCAGCTGATCCAGTTAATCACAGGAGAGAGGAGTTGTGCCTCCTGACACTGGATGGTCAGCAGGAAGCTGATCTACCAGCAAAATGCGAGAAGTCTGCTGCCTTTCCACTAGAAGAGAGACTTCATCTATCCCTAGGACTGACCCCAAAAGCCACCCTGGGTGAGCTGAACCAGCTCCCTTGGAGCCCGGAGAGGCTTGGCTGGGAGGGAGCTGGTTCAGCAAGGCTCCTCATCCACACACTACGTATGCAGATGTACTTCCCACAGTGCCAAGCAAGCGACCTACACCAGCTGAACCAAATCCCTGGGGACTGTCGTGCCCACAGCTTATAGACCCCTGGGGTGGAAAGTGGACACTCCGCTTGGAAAGAAACCGGGCAGGAGCAGCTCCCGGGGAGGCCATCTGTGCTAAGGCGGTGAAGCCCCGGGCGTGTTCTACCCACTTCATCAGGTGTCCTTGGTCCCTGGCAACTGGCTGGAGGAGGCTCTGTTGCCACTGTTCCCTCTAGAGCTTCACTGCAAAGGGCTCACGGACCTGAAGCCTTACTTTACACCTGCATGTCCACACTTTTATGTTGGTCATTACAGGCAATTCCCTGGTAAATGACAGAAGCGGCCAGGTCTATAAAGGCTAGCCTGGTCTGATGGAAAAGCAACAGGCTCTGAAGCTACCCAGCTCAGCGTCCCGGCGTGCTCTATACTTTGGGGGGTGTGATTGATTTCAGTTCCTCACTGAGTAAAATGCCCATAATATAGTCAACTCCAGGGAGGAAACAAACGACCAAGAGTCCCATCCCCACCCCCACCCCCACCACCTCTTCCAAGGGTGAAGACAAAAGATACACAAGTGAAACAATAGTCACTCAGAATGAGCCCTTGTATCATTTGAATGTTTCTTATCCATCTCTCCTGTACTTAATGAAATTGTGCTTTGTTGGTAGTTGGGGACTTTATGCTTGGTAGTTGGGGACTTTATGCACACTACTAATGTGCCTTAACAGCTCCCCCCTCCCTCCCCCGCTGCAAAAGAAAACATTTTCACACCAATAGAAAGCACTCGATAATGCCAGGGGGAAGGTAAGGAGTCTTGAGGTCAGTCATAATTGCGATCTCAAGTGCAACTTCAACCAATGTTTCTTCTGAACATGTTACTCCTGACTTATCCCTGAACATCAGACAACACAGAGTAGCAGTAACAGAGGGGTGTATAGCACTCTAAGGTCTGAGGCCACAGTAATCATAGTGAGTGGCTGCAGAAGTATCACCCAGGAGATGAGAAACAGCCCAAACCGCCCAGATTCTCCAAAGGCAGGATCACAGTTTTCATGCTGTGATAAGGGACACCCAGGCTTACTTTCCCAGAAATATCTCCTACATCAGCCTGACGCAATCCTGGGGCCCTAAATTCCAAGGTGTGAGTTAATCCATTGGTTTAGATATTATTTCAGAAAGTCTTTTAAAAGGTAAGTATGTTTTGGGGTGCCTGGGTGGCTCAGTCAGTTGAGCATCTGACTCTTGGTTTTGGCTCAGGTCATGGTCGTCTCAGGTTTGTGAGGTCAAGCCCTGCAACTGGTTCCTCACAGAGTCTGCTTGAGATTCTCCCCCACTCCCTCTGCCCCTCCCCTTGCTCTCTTTCTCTCTCTCTCAAATAAATAAATAAAATCTTAAAAGAAATTTACAAAATAAAATAGGAGTATGTTTCTGCAGGAGGGAAAATATTTTAGCCTTGCATTTTTCACACAGAGGTAACATATAGACCAATTTTAAAGAAAAAAAATCTTATCAGACCCCTACCATATATCCACAGACCTCATTTTGAATAATATTGACTTAAGAGTATAAAATCTTATTTTAGGGATGCCTGGGTGGCTCAGTTGGTTAAGCAGCTGCCTTCGGCTCAGGTCATGATCTCAGGGTCCCGGAATCGAGTCCTGCATCGGGCTCCCTGCTCAGTGGGCAGCCTGCTTCTCCCTCTCCCTCTGCTTGTGCTCTCTCTGTCAAATAAATAAAATCTTTAAAAAAAATCTTATTTTATTGCTATATCTTTTAGTTGCAAATTATTGCTGCAAAAGAGGAGTTTATTCTTAGTAAGTGGCAAAATACTTTTAAAAAGATTATTGTAATGAATAGGTTAAAAATTGTCATGCATCTAAAGATTTAGAAACCCTTGTTTGAGAATCATAGCTTTAACCTATTTGATGGCTTATATCGAATTAATATCCAGCTCCTAGCACAGGGCTTGGCACATAGTAGGTGTTCAATAAACTTTTTTAGAGTGAATGCATTTTATGTGATTAGAGGCAAAAGCTGGATAAAGTCCAAAACATAAAACCCTGCTGAGGAGGGCAAGCCCAGGCAAGCACTGAACTATGACCCTGGGCAGTTGGATTTGAGAAAGAATCACAAGAGATCTTCAAATAGGAGTTTGATGAGGCAAATAAGTTGCCTAGGACTTACCCGTGGACTAACTCTGTCCATGGTTACCACCAGGAACCAAGCTGATGAGGACTAATTAAACTTCCTTGCCCCATGGATGCCACTTTATGCATACACACACTTTGCCTAGTGTATAGTTTTTTTCCTACTTTTCTGTCACAGCACCTGGGAGGTGTCAAGGAGAGGGTCAGAGGCAAGCCTGGTCCCATGGAAAAGTGGCAGGATTTGAAGTCAGCCAATTCTGGATCTTACCATTTACTGGATCTATGTCCTTAGGCACGTTTCTTCAATTCTAACTTTCAGTTTCCTCATTAGTGAAAAGGAACGAACAGGTACACCACAGTGTTGGTGGAAGGAGAACACATCAGAATGTACTGAAAAGTCCCTGGTGCATTGATGGTGGTCAGTAAAGCTAATTCCCTAACAGGGACCAGGGACAGGGGGGCAGAGCCTATTAGCCAGGGTCACGTAGAAAGGATCCAGGATAGGAAAGAGGCCCAAGGCCAGGCATAAACACTACAGTCTTTGGGTAGGGCCAGTAGCAGAGTGGAAGTGAGGAGAAAAAGAGGTAGAGCTGTCTTCTCCAGGGAGATGTGTTTACTTTGTGGTTGAGTGAAAACAAAGACGAAGCAGATTTACCACGTGTTCATGTCGGGTGCCGGGTGGAACTTAAAGTCATTCCATTGGCTCAGACAAATGAGATCTTCTTTCTGAAAAATCCAAAAACCCCTCCAGGAGACATGTCGGTGAGCTGAAGGTGACTTGGCAAAAGAAAAGAAAGAAATGGTAGATACAAAGCATTTGTGTCACCAATAAAGTGGCCCAACAGTGGGGCGATGAGGCAGTAAGCTGAGAGACCCTCCAGCACCTGAGAGAAACTTCAGTTTGCCTTCTGGGACAATTTCCTCATCCATCTTCAAAGAATCACTGAAGTGAGGTAACACCAGCTCTTCCCAAACTTAATTTCAGGGTATGGTAAAACCAAAATAAAATAAAGTCAGGATACATTACAATGGTAACTATGTTATTGTAAGTATACATGCAGACAGGAGTCTGGAAAAGCAAACAATAGTTGATACATATTGGATGGTAGAATTTTCCCTTTTAAAAATTATTTTTTAAATTGTTATTTTATTAGTACAATATGTGAAAGCTGGGAAGGGAAAAAAGATCAAGTCAGGAAACAGCCCAATCTCGTCCATACCAGGTACGTAGACTACTGAGGGAGAATTTGAACTGAGACCACCACTGAAATCACACACTCCATCATGCCCCCTTCTGACCCACTCGGCGGTAGGACAGGGAGCTACAGCCCACCAAGTCCGGAGCTTAGGGGACTGAGAGGCTCAAGGCTATATTTCTTTTGGTCAAAATGCAAATTTTACCCACATGCAGCACCTTTACGATGCACTCTGCTGATCTCCAACTAGACTGGAGAATTTTTGGTCTGTACAACTTCATGCTAAAAAATACTTAAATCAGTGTTTTCCAACTAGTGTGAAATTTTTAGTAGCTCTGCAGCACACAGACACACATATCCCTGCTGAGGAATTTGACAGCCTCCAGTATCAGGAGAAGAAACCACACAACTCAACCTACACCTTAAAACAGACTTCACACCTAACTGATCACTTTACAATTACTCTACTGGAAGGTCACCTCCAGCCATTAGAATTCATTAACCACATATTTTAATTTTATACAAGCCACAGTCAATACTGGACTAGACAGTAATTTGGGTATAGGATGATCTCAAGGATGACTCTTGGAATAGACAGTCTTTACCAATATGTGAGTCAGTTAAGGCCTACACTAACACCCCCAAAATGGGCGAGTCTCAAGATCCCTCCTGGTCAATGGATGCAAATTCAATAGTTAATTTGTCCCTACTTCCCTTCTAGAAAACCCTCCCTTGCCCTCTCCATTGCCTCCTCCCACCCCAATACCTTATGCATACCCCTGTTTCAATTCAATTTATGCCACAGTGTTACATTTGTTTATGTCCCTGTCTCCCTGCCAGACTATGAGTTCCTTGTGAGAAGAAACTAGGTCTTCATTACCAGTGTGCACCCCAACTCAAGCACAGGACCTGGCACACAGCAGATACTGCATCTGTCCTGTTTTCCTTGGGGCATCCTGGTTTAAACCGGTTATCCCTGTGTAATCATGAGTGCCCCCTTGCACTCACAGAAGTGCACCAGTTTGTATGACAAATCCTATCACCACCCTATCAAGAGACAGTAGATGAATGTTGACTGTTGGTTTTTATGGGGTTTGTTTGTTCATTTTTGTTTCTTTATTTTAAAGTTCTTTCCCCATTATCTGCCGCAGTTACTATAGGTGGATTGCCTGGTAGGTTGGTGGTTGGGCAGATGCGTAGACTGAGTGAGAAGCAGGTTATCCAGAAGTCAGTTTAAGAATTAGAAAGCAGGCTGGGTAGCTTTGATTTGCCATAGCAGATTTCCCTTCTAATTATCCAGTCTATCCTTTGATAACAGTAAAAGGACTTTGCTTTCTCTGAGCACCCTGGCACGGTGTGGATGCTGGGTGAGTCTGGTAACAGCTAGCCGGGGGCAGTGGGAAAACGCACACTGATATGAAATCCACACCAGAACTACTGAGAATCAGTGATATTGACAAGTGTTCACTGTTCCAACCCAGATGTCACTGCTCCATGGCTCAAAAACTCTGCCCAGGAAACCACTCCCTCTCTCGAAGGTGCCCCTTCGAAATGGAAAAATCCCTGAGCTTTTATCATCCTCAAGGATGGAGGAGTAGCAGGAACCAGAGAAGGTGAGGATGGACATGGAGACAATTAACAGACGTGGCATTTAAAGATCTGGCTTATATGGTAGCCAGGGGCGTGTTAATACAGTTGCCAGAAGCATTGATAAAATCAGGATCATCCCAGTGTATGCCATTTGTCCTGGGGTCTGGCCTTTTTACAGCGCATTAAGGATAGGAAACTAGAACCACAAGTCTGCATGGGTCCTTTCGCACTTGTAATCGTCATAGACAGGGCCATATAAAGGGGCCCGGAGGGTAGGGGAGTGCTTCACCTGTCTGGCCCATTTCCTCTGGTTCCAGAGAAACTCTTCCTTGGATTTAAGGGCCCAGAGGGATTTCCCAAATCCCGCTGCTCATTAAGCCTGTTTGATTTTATTTAATTTTTTTTAAGATTTTATTTATTTATTTGAGAGAGAGAGAATGAGAGAGAGAGAGCACATGAGAGGGGGGAGGGTCAGAGAGAGAAGCAGACTCCCTGCTGAGCAGGGAGCCTGATGCGGGACTCCATCCCAGGACTCCAGGACCATGACCTGAGCCGAAGGCAGTTGCTTAACCAACTGAGCCACCCAGGCACCCAAGCCTGTTTGATTTTAAAGAAGAAGATTAAATACACAGCCCACAGCCAAGAGTTCAGATGCTCAGCAAGCTTTCCTTTTGTGGTTGGGGTCCCCTGCTAAGTTGTACTTCTCATTAACATCTAAAGCTGGGCTCGGAGGGGCTGTTAGAGATGGGACCCAAGGCAGAGGTGCTCTGGCCCTAGTCCCAGCTCTGCTGTTTCATTAGTCAATGATCTGACCCGTCCTTTGGCTCCTCTGGGCCCTGGGTTCTTCATTTTTCCCTGCTGGGAATAGGCTACCCACCAAAGAACCCCACCCTTTTCAAGTAGGCTGTGAAAGTCAAAGGGGATTAACTCAGAGTTCTTACAGAAAAAGCACGGAAGCCCTCCAGAACGGCACTACCTGATGATATCCACTCATCTCATGTGGCTATTTAAACTTACACTAGTTAAAATAAAAAATTCAATCCTTTGGTCACACACTCCAAGGGCTTGATGGCGATCATACTGGCCACCAAAGACAGAGAACGCTGCCATCATCTGGAAAATTCTATCGGGTAGCACTGCTCTAGAGCCTCTTTTGAATTTCTCTCCAAAAACCAAACTAAACCAAAACAAAATATAGAAGAGAACACTCCAGCCCTGTCACATGCTCAGAAGGCAATGGTTCACATGTATTTTAATGCCTACAAAGAGAGAAGCCCTTTATATTGACACAGTAGGGCCACAACTAGGCTCTCTTCCAAGAAAGCAGCTGAGTTTTTCTTTCCAGCACATAAAACAGGCATGGGCCAGTGGGGGACTTTTCTCCCACGGCTCCCCTGCCTCTTATACTCAGATCACTCTTTCAGACCTAATCCATTATTTACACGGTCCTACTTTTAAGAAAATGCATTTTGAAACATTCTCTCAACAGGAGTGTTAGGTCTGTGCAAATCCAGGGATCAAAGAGACCCAGTCACTTCGTTCCCACCAGACAGGACTTTCCTTACAGCACCCCAAAATGGCCAGTTCCAGCTATTTAATAAAATCAAAGGACACAATCCTGTCCAGGGCCAAGTGTTAAAAGCATTCCTAAAGAAAATGGCCTGAAACAGAAGCTCCTCCCCTTCAATCTGCTCTTCATTGGCCAAGGATTTATTGGCTCTTGCAGTAAATTAATCAATTGCCAAAGGAAAGTAAAACCATGGCTCCAATGTAAATACTTCTTGGTAACAATCCTTCGGTGTGACACTTCGGATTTCAAGTGGCTGGGTGGCCATCCCAATGCCTCATTGAATGGCAACTTTATAGCATTAAGAGGAAAAGGCTCTGGGCTTTTCTGTACAAATGTATAAATCAATCTTTTCAAAGACAAACAATAGAACAATTTACAAAATGTGTGTGATTGGGGGACACGGGGTGGAGGCACTAAGAAGCAGAGAGAGGTTGGTCTATAAAGTTTTTCCCGGCTCTACACATTAGAGTTTCTTGACTCTGGACATCTCTGCTCTGCCCAACATTTGTTAATCCATCATCCAATGGGACTGCTTTCCCAAATGGTGGTACTTTTCTGCTGTTAAAACAGTTCCTATTGGGAGGGGAGGGGGGAAAGAAAAAAAGGAGAGGGGGAAATAAGCCATAAGTGACTCTTAAGGACTGAGAACAAACTGAGGGTTGATGGAGGGAGGTGGGTGGGGGATGAGCTAGATGGGTGAAGGGTATTAAAGAGGGCACTTGTGAGGAGCACTGGGTGTTGTATATAAGTGATGAATCACTGAATTCTATTCCAGAAACCCATATTGCACTGTATGTTAACTAACAAAATTTAAATAAAAAATAATAAACCCCAAAAAGCCAAAAAACAAAACCAACCACCACCACCACCACCACCACCACCACCAAAAAACAACCAAAAAAACCAGTTCCTATCAGAAAAGCTGCTGTCTCGATAACCTCTTCCAGCCTCAGGTCTGCTTCTCAATCTCAAAAAGCAAAATGAAACAAAATACAGTGTGTGGATGAGTGAAAACTGCTCACAGATTTATAATGTGATCCCTTCCACCAACACCCCAAGTCCCTCCCCTGAGAGTCTCTAGGGCATGAAATTCACTCCAAGCATTACTGAGGCAAAAGTCATTTTCTTAATACAATTCTTACTCTGTCACTGCCTCTGCACTGCCCATATATTGTGTGCGTGGATGCAACTATTTGGAGACTACTAAGTCCACACTTAAAGCATCCACTCTCCAACAGGCTTGTAGGATTTCCAGAACATATCAGAGGAGTCAATAGACAGCAATCCAAAGTAAGAATGAGTCCAGCTCATATCAAAATTTTAGCAACTAGGCACAGAAAGGATACGCCCATCCAAGAACTCATAAGCCTACAGCCTGGCACAAAGTCTTGCACCCAGTAGACATTGTAAGACTTTGACAGAACCTACTTGAAGCATTTGTACTTCTGGGCTTGGCATGTGGAGTCACTTGGTCTTAAATGCAAGAATTGAATTCCACACTGGGTGGGAGGGCCAGGGACGTGGCAAAGGTCCCGGGACATGGCTGAGGGCCCACGCTTCACAGCATCCTTCACAGAAGCAGTTTCCTGCAGGCAGTTTGCTGGTCCTCTGCCAGTCCACAGTTCTTAGAAGGGTGAAAGGGCAAAGGGAGGAATTTCTTCAGCTGGCAGACCCTCAACGTGGGAGGAAAGAGGAAGGGCGTCGGGGCAAACAGGCTCAGCAAGCTGGGAGGAAGAAGGAGTGGCAGGGAGGGAAGAGGCCCACTGGAGGCACATCAACAACGGGCAAGGGCAGGGCAAACCAAACCGAACCGAACCGAACCAAAGCTCTGAGCCTCCACCAGTGGGCTTAGAGTTCCGCTAGCACAGCGCCGGCTTTGAACAAACGTGTTACTTGCTTAAGGTCTGTATGGATACATTCTTTCTATATTTCCCCCAGACTCTATAGCTAAGCCTTAATTTCCTCCTTAATTCCACTCTCCTTCCCCCAAATAACCACTGTTTTCTGTTTTTCATCTAGACCTTTCGGATGCAGCACTTACATTCTGTTATATGCAGATAGGGAAAAAATGTATTGCTTCACTGAATTGGCTACATATTGTACTTATCCTTCTACACTTTGCTTTTTTCTCCATTTAACGATGTTTTAGAGCTTGTTCTAACTACACAAAGAGACCCATATTTCATTCTCTGAAACTGCTACGTAGTACTATACAATGTGGATTTACCGTATTTTATGTATTCATTCTTACACTAATGTTTAATCTTCATTCTCCCCCAGCCCCACCTTTCAAAGAGTTCTGGAGTGAATGTATGTTCAGATGCAAGTCTTTTGCTAGAATACAACTCTAGATGTGAAATCACTGGATCAAAGCATAGATGCAATTTGATATCTGTGGCAGGCTTACTCCCACTGGTAGAATGGGAACGCTCATTTCCCTAACTTACCCACACCTGATTCTATCGTCCTCTTACTTTTTGCCTAAGCCTCCCCTTAAGCCTGACATGATCCAGACTGGATGGTGGGCAGTATTAGAAAAAACATCCCACTAATTAAAAAAAAAAAAAAAAGAAAGAAAGAAAAAACATCCCACTGCTTTAAATTGCATTTCCATGATTACCTGAGAGATTAAGCATTTTGTCTTATGTTTATGGGTCATCTCCGTCTTCTCTTCCCTGATTTGCCATTTCTCTGCCCATGTTCTTTTGGTTCAGTTGCTTTCTTCCCCTAATTTATAGGTTTTTACATATTCTGACAATCCATCATCTGCTCTATATGTTTTACACATCTCTCTCAGTCTTTTTAAAACTTTGCTCATGGAGTTTTCCCATAAACAGGGTGGTTTCCAAGCCACAATACAGTGGCTTCCAAATGATTCTTTTCAGCAATAGATTCCTTTCTCCAATCTAGGGGAATAGATTGGAGAAAGGAATCTTTCTCCTTTCTATTGGATATTGGGATATCCAATCCCAATAATGGACAGGCAATAGCAAAACTGCTCTGGCTGAGGATGAACCAGCTTAAGGTCCCACCAACTCCCGCACCCTGATTTTGAGAGACTCCTCAGAGCTTCCAAGAGTAGAGATGTAAATCACAGATTCAGTCCAACCCCCTGACATAACAAATGAAAAAATGCAGGATAAGGCTGCTACAGGGAGGAGCTCCAGGCCTCCTAACAGAAATAAGACCAAACTAAGGTGTCCATTCTGGTCCTATGAACCCAGTGCAGTCTTTAAAGTATAGAGTCTAGATTCATCCAACTTGATCTGACAACAAAACTCAGCTATTTGGCATCTGAGTCATGTACTTTTCTCCCAGCAAAGAAAAAGAAGATGCTGATAAAATAAACAGATAATTTCACTCAGAAACTCAACTTAAAAAGACATTTATCATTGCTTTCTAGTTGTGTACTCCCGTGTCAACTTCCTATTTCTCCCCACTAGAATATAAGCTGAATGAAAGCAAGGAA
Organism: Eumetopias jubatus; assembly: GCF_037043125.1. NCBI lineage: Eukaryota > Metazoa > Chordata > Mammalia > Carnivora > Otariidae > Eumetopias > Eumetopias jubatus. The sequence goes on from NW_028274811.1 coordinate 129,017,368, forward strand.
TCCTGTTTGTCTTTCTCTCCTGGATCTCTAAGACCCAGAACCAGGCCTGTCAAATTATAGGTCTCAATAGATATTTACCTCCAAAACCATTCACTATAGCTAACAACAAACAGAAAGTGATCAAATTTGCTCTTTTAAGAAATTTCAACCACATTTATCAATGTAACCTCTGCTAGAACAGCCATCCATTAGCAGGTGGCCTACACAGTGAGATGTAAGAGGACTATCAGGGTCATGAAAATCCAGGTGGAATCATTGAGACCAATACTGCTGAGAACATATGACCACGCTCCTCCTCCTCCCTATTTATGGAATTCTTTGGGCTTCTGGTTGGTATGCCTGTTTTTCAGGACATTTAAGCACTTGAAGTTCCCTTTCCCAAACCTCGTGCAGATGGAGTCAGCTGTTCCAGTTTGAGGTCTTTCTCTCACCTGCTGGAGTGCTAATTACCCACTGTGGAAACTTGAGGAGGTTAAGCAATTGTAGACCCCAAGTCTCAGGTTCCTCATCTATAAAGTGGACACAGTAATAGGGCCTGAACCTCTTAAGTTTTCCGGTTTAGTGTCAACGAATCTAAGTTGCTTAGCAACGCCACACACATGGAATCACTGTTGTTTGTTTTAACAGTTATCAGGTCTGCAGAGCTGTCAACCTTTAGGATGGGTTTTCACATCCTAGAATGAGAGGAGAGGGTAGACTAAACACTACTGAATATGAGAAAATGGGATGAGATGAGCCAGCATTATTAAAAAATACATTATTGAGAGCATAACCCTAATTTACAAAGCAAGTCAAATCCAATCGTGATGGCAAATATTAGATGTAGGTCTTAGAACTCCTAGAGGGACCACAGAGGGGAAGATTGACGGAGAGCCTTCAGTTAAATGCCAACCAGTTGATTAGAAATCTCAGTCCCAGGCCATAGTCAGAAGAAAAAAAAAACAGAAAACAAAAAACAAAAAACACCAAACCATAGCCAGAGGGCTACCTTTCTATCTCTGTGTCTGAGGTTATAGGAGCTCCTGTTTACTTGACTTGGTTGTAGGGACATTTACACCCATCTGCTTCCCAGGCAATTGCAAAGCGTGTGCTCTGGCCCAGGCCCACCCCTCCAGGGAACAATAACCATTTCATACATTGGTATTTAGCTACAGGGTTATAAATACCCTATAGCCAATCAAAATAGGATTTCTACAGATCAACTTCTGATCTCTGCCAATGAGAATACTGGCTAAAGCCACTCTGGAAAAGCAAAAAAGAACCAACATTCTGTTCACAGAATTTTGAACATGTTTGCCTCCTACCCATTCACAGAAGTGGTTACTGAAGCAGTGATGAAATGCATCGTAGAGTGGAATGCCAAGACATGGGCCACTGTAGAGTGTGTTGCAGAGTTTTGACGCATCCTAAAAGACGGAAATCATAATGGAACAAGCTGTGTCTTCAAATTGGCCAGAGCCGGACAAACCTTCATGGATTTTAGTACAAATCATAAATAAAAATACCTACCTTACTTTGGTCTTTTAAAGTCAGATGTTGCTGGAAAGAGTGTGAGTAGTCTCAGAAGCCCACCTTTAGCGGAGTCAACATCAGATCTAGAGGCTGAATCACACCCACATCAGTGTGGTCACTGAAGGCACCCTTCTTTTCATCTCAGAAAAAAAACCCAAGATTTTCTATATTTAACAAAGATACTGAGGATAAAGAGAAGTGCTGAGCAGAAAAACATTTAAAATCTGCTTTGAGAAGAAATAAAATCCCCAGCCCTCACATCTCTGAATCTGTGAATGTTGCAAAGGCTGGAAGAGAAGGAGAAAACCAAAATGCAGGCATGAAACATCAACCAGGTTGGCCTCTTGCTAAAACTGATTTGACTATTCTTAACACTGGATGCTCTTCATCTTCTGCTAAGAAGAGACTCAGAAGAAAGTTCTCAGAATGACTAGAGTTGCTCTCAACCCCAGCCTTGTTCTCTAAAAAACAGAGTGCAAAACAACGTGGTGGGTCATGCTTGAGGAGCAATTTCAACTCTTAACACCCACCCGAGCACTCCACCTCCAACAGGACTTGGACTCTAAGTGCGTGGCCACCCCCAGTGAATGACCATGTTAACGTCACAGTCCAACTAATATCCACCTTCATCACTCCACAGGGCCACACCTCAACGGTGGCAGGCAGCCAACAGCAGGGTGTACAAAAGAGATATTTAAACACCGGGTTTAGCTACTTTCTACCAAATTCCAAAATAAGCTGAGGCCATTCGACCACTAGAGGCCCAGGAACCTTACAGCAAGCAATACCATCCAGGGTTTCCAGACTGCCTGTGTTCTTCTGAGGGTCAGATGAAGAGAAGAACAGTGCTTTAGAGCAAAAGTCTAGGAAGCCAGGGTGGGTGATGGAGACACTGAGAAGGAATGGAGCTAGTCGTGTGGGACCAATGAAAAAGGCCACTGTGGGAGGCGTGGGCCAGAGAGCATTTCCAGGGAACAGAGGAGGAGCCCAGAGACCTGCATTATGACTCGAGGCGTGATCTTAATGGAAGTGATAGGATTACAGTGAACAGAGCAAAGCATTTTAAAGCAAGTTACGAAAGAGAAGAGGTCAACATTCTGATGAAGCACTAAGTCTAAACTAATACCAGTCCTATGCTACACATCTGAAAGAGTTCAGAACACCCGAAGATAAAAAATTCAGTAAGGATATCTCAAAATAATAGTTAATGCTTATTAAAAGCTTAAACTAGGCCAGGTATATGCAATGACTCATTAGCGCTTTGCCATCCACCACGAGTAGATAGATACTATTACCTCCATTTTAAAGAAATCTGAGGCACAGATAGCTCCCAGCACCACTTGGATGTGATAATACAAGAAAGTAGGCAGTCTGGTGTCAGAACTCAGCAGTCTGAAAAGCTCCATTTACATTAAAATTTTGTAAAAATTGGATTTGAGGCGGTACCTGGTCACCACCCGGAACTGGTGGCCCACTGTCTCTTCTGACCTTTACGTCCCCTGACACCTGGCCCAAATCCAGAGTCAAGGTCCTTGGCACTCATCGTGCTCAGCAGCAGACAATGTAATTATAAAATTTATAATTCAGAATGGTAGGGAAGACCTGTAGTCAGTTTATATTATCAATTTATATTATTATTATCAAGGCCAATCTCTTAACAATTAGAATTAATAGGACATGCTACAAGATTGTTAAGAACAAAAACCCAAATCCAAAGATCAACAGCATTCCTTTATACCAGCAGTAACCAAACAGAGGATGTAATATAGGAAGAAAAAACTGGCTTCCGTAGTAAGACAAACTATAAAGTAGAGAGATATAAAAGCAACAGTAGTAAGAAATTATAAAACTTTACTGAAGGATATAGAGGATGACTTGGATTAACGGAGTGATAAACTTTTGTTTATGGAGAAAGACACATTTTAAAGAAGTATTTCGCAATGAATAATTTCAGTGAAATTCTAATAAGATCTCAACAGGAATTTTTAGGAAACTTGGAAAATATCTTAATATTTATATGGGAGAGTATAGAACTGAGAATAACTATGACAATTTTGAAAAATTACAAAGAGGATGGACAGCCTTAAAAAGTACCAGAGTAATTAAGACAATGTGATACCGATGTAGGAATAGATGAAGTATCAGAAAGGAATAGAGGACACTGAAACTGACCTACCTAAACGCCGTAGTTTTGGGGACTGTAGGATATATGTGAGATGGGGTATACTAATCACTGTGCTAGGCTTGTAACGCATTTGAAATTTATTTTTAATCCATCTTAAATTTGTTTTTCTTAGACTTTATGATCAAATCATATACTTCCCACATGAAAGCCAAAAAACTGCCCACCTAAATATGAAAAATTACTGGAAGAGAAACATAGGAGAGGTAGAGATTTTTCTTTTTTTAAAATTTATTTTGAGAGAATATGAGCACGAGTGGGGGGAGGGGCAGAGGGAGAAAATCTTCAAGCCGACTCCCCACTGATGGCAGAGCCGGATGCAGATGAGCGGCTCAATCTCATGACCCATGAGATCATGACCTGAGCCAAGATCAAGGATCAGCCACTTAACCGAAGTGCCCTGAGAATTTTCTTAAAACAGAAAAGGCAGTTAAAATGAATGGCTCTATTACCCTGGCCAGATCTCAAAAAAAGAGAGTATAAAAAGCAAGATGCAATATACTATTTATGTCCATTAAAACACACTTTAAGATGCATATGTTTATGTATGAATTATAGTAGTTAAATATCTAAAACTTAGTCTGGAAGGATATGTATTAAACTGGAAGGAAATACGGGGAGGGGCAAAAGGAACTTCAGTTGTGACTAGTGTTTTGTTAAGCAAAACCCTAAAAGCAACTAAGGCAAAACACTAATAATAGCTGTTAAATCTAAGTGGCAGGAATATGGATGGATGTTCACCAGATTATTTTTGCATGTTCTCTTTTAAGTTTTTTTAGAAAGAATTCTCAAAACTCAAATGTTAAATCTAGATTTTCTTCATAAACTTCCCTATCAACCCACAGAGTATTTTCTTGATTATCTATAATCTTATTCTTACTTCAAAATACAGTATATAAATAGGGCAGACATAAATGCAGTTATCGATCCCAACTGTGATGGTTAATAGATGTGTCAACGTGGCTAAACTATGGTACCCAGATGTTTGGTCCAACACCAGTCTAGATGTTGCTGTGAAGGTATTTTTTTTTTTTTTTTTTGGGATGCGATCAACATTTGAATGAGTAAACTTTTCATGAAGCAGATTACTCTCCATAAGGCGGGTGGGTCTCATCCAATTGAGGTTTCCTAAAGGAGAAGGGATTATTCTCAAGACTGTACCATGGAAACCCTGCCTGAATTTGCATCCTGTTGGCTTGCCCTACGGATTTCAGACTTGCCAGTCCCTACAACCACATGAGCCAACTTAAAATAACACCGCCCTCCCCCATATACATATATCACTCCTTTCCATTCTGTTTCTCTGAAGAACTTGACTAATACCAACGTTGCAAGTTTTGGGGCAACCATGGTTTCTCAGCAACTGAAATGGTCCACAACTCCTGTAACATATCAAAGGGGAGAAAAGCCGGCCTTGGGGGAGGGATGGGACTATTATACACCAGTTAACACTGACATATGGGAATTAAACACATCGTGTGTTTACTTTCTAGAAAAATCTATCTCATGAAAAGATAAAGTTCTTTGTAAGGTGGCTTCTGGTTGGAGCTGTGTTTTTTTCTGAGTAGAAATTTCCCTACTGGCCTGTGATTACTTGTTGGCCAGATACTCTGTGGGGAGGAGACACGTCCATACTCCCATGTAGAGGATAAAAAGGGGCCAGACGAGTGAGGTCTGTTCTTCCTGTGCCCATGATTTTTCCTGAGGGAAATTCTCCTTGTTTGTTTCACCAAAACCACCAACTGACAGGCTGCCCGAGATTGATTGCGCTCTGTAGACTACTTCTCTACAGAAGGGCTCTCCGCTTTGCACACAGGGTCAATAGTGTCACGTGCTTTAGCTTTCCATAACAGCCCGCACTCCTCTCCATCTACTCAATGCACCTCCAAATGCCACATGTCTAGATAGAAGGACCCCTAAATATAAGCTAGTACTCCTTTCCCAGTTTAAACTCCTTACTGATTTGAGAGACAATATTAACATTTGAGCCATTTTAATCTTCTGCATTTCTGTTCACTGTGTTTTATTTTGTTTTGGCATTTGCAAACCAAGAGAGGTTAAGTAAAAACAAGAACAGAATTATTGAAGCAATGATTCAAGGTGACAAAACAATATATATTATAAAAATACTTCTCGACATCAGTTTGCATTTCCTATAGAGTTAGAGGAGAACAAAAGACATCTCAGCTGGATAAACGTGACTCAAACATAAGTGATCTTCTACTGTCCCAATCAGAAGACAGTTAAAATATCGGGGCGGGGGGAGGGGGAAGATTTGGTTGGATAAATGTAAATGATGTAAATGAAAATATCGGTATCATTAGATGCAAATATTTCATCTAAGATTTTAAAAACGGAACACTTAAAATATTTATCTTAAGCTATTTAAGATATTAATATTGAAATATACATAACTGTATGTGCATAAATATACATGCAGATATTATGTAATCATACAGGTTAGTGCTAATTTAGAAATATTTCTGGTTTCCTCTCACCTTAGAAAAACACTTTTTCAAAGTCTGCAGTGGCACTGGCGTTTTTACACCTGTTTCTGTGAGCATGGATACATTCTGAGTTTTCCACTATCCTCTTCACTTCCAGTTATTTGGATAAGGTTCTTAACTTGTTCCATTTTTAAATGATCTTTAAAAGTCTTGTTTACAAAGAAATCCAACACTTGTTATTGTGAGGTCAGATGTCCAGAAATATTACTAGACTTTTTTTAAACTTTTTTTTTTTAATACAATTTCCTCAGTTGACCTCTATAAGCATCTAAAACCAGCATTGACAAAGCTCATTTCAGGCTAATGTGTGTTCCCTAAATAATACTTTGATATTCAAAATAAAATAATTGTGAGACTCTGCCACAGCATGAGAAAATTTGTAGACTTCAATTTAAGGCAACTCCCTCATCTCTGTTCCTAACTCTTTGAGAGGTGAGAGAACCATGCCTTCCATTTGGGCATATGATGTAAATCGTGTCACTTCATTTCCCGCATCTCCTCACGTCTACCTTTTCTCCTCAGCAGCCAGCCATGGCAACATGGGACAGAATCATAAGTGGACTTCCTCAGGGCAGAATTGGGGGATCCCAGGGGACGGGTCGAGAGGATCCAGAATCAGGTGCCTCCCCCACAGGACAGATGGTGCTTGCCACACAGGCTGGGCTGGGAGGGCTACTGCCTGTCTTGTCTTTCTTCTTTTAAAAACGGTATATGTAGTTGTGGTGTGGTGATTATGTGTGACAGGAGACTATCTGCAACGGGAAGACTCCTGGGCAGCTGTGTGGTCGTGAGTCTTCCCAGATCCCATCACTATCTTCTGAAGGAGGTGAGACACCGCCCACCCTCCGCCCTCAGATGCTCCAGCAGCGAGGCTCTGAGCTCCATTCTAGCACTGCTAAAAATCCTTACCAATGGCAAAGAAAGCCAGAGATGGGGAGAACTTTCCAGAACATTCTAGGGAAGGGCTTAAATACCTTAGGAGCTTTACTGGGCCCCTGCCTATTACCTATTTTGGTGACCAAGTGGAAAAGAACAATGGACAACACTCTAAGCTGTAAAGGTATTAATTGCAACCCTTAAATTTCAGCTGGGCAGGGGGAGGAGAAAAGCGGATGATAATAATGATGAACATACAGCAACATTGTGATATTGTGATTAATTATAAGAAATAACATTTGGTCTTTGTTCACTCGTCCTGGCACAGAGCTTCTAAAACCCTTGTAATTCCCTATATAATAGCCATACGGGCATCTTTCCTCATAGTGTTTAGTTCCTGAAATAACTCCAGAGAAATAAATGTGAAATTGGTGTCTTCTGTTACTCATAAAAAGCCCCTTTCAATCACATCTCAGTTTATGATAATGTGGTGACTTCTGGAAAGTCCTTAAGGATGGGGGCTGGTTGCCAGGGGACCCAGATTCGGATTAGATGGTTGGAACTTCAGTCCCACTTCTCTACCTCCAGGGAGGGGTGAGGGGCTGGAGCTTTTCAATCACCAGCAGCCAATGATTTAATCAAGCATGTCTATGTAACAAAGCCTCCATAAAAACCCAAAAGGATTGGGTTTGGACAGCTTCTGAGCCTCCTTCCCTATGCCCTTCTCCATGTATCTTCCATAGGACCATTCCTGGGTTGCATCCTTTTATAATAAACCAGTAATCTGGTTAAGTAAACGGTTTCCCTGAGTTTTGTGAGCTGCTCTAGCAAATTCATCAAACCCAATTAATTAACAGTAAGAACTAACAGGAGGGGTCATGGGAACCTATTTATGGTCAGTTGGTCAGAAGCACAAGTGACAATTGGACTTTTAGTTGGAGTGTGCCTTGTGGGAAGGAGAGGGGGGCAGTCCTGTGGGACTTGAGCCCCTAACCTGTGGGGTCTGCCTCTCCAGGTAGACCGTGTCCAAATTAGGCTGAATTGGAGGACAGCCAGCTGGCGTCCTAGCATTGTTTGGTGTGGAGAAAACCTCCCCCTCCCCCACCCCACAAACATTTGGTGACCAGAAGTGAAGTAGTATTCAGAGAGTATTGTGTGTAACGTAAATGAAAACAATAAATAGAGTTTTTCTTTTCAACAGGGACCGTGAGTCATGAAAGAGAGGAAAACCTGAGTGGTAGAAACTGAGGAAGTGTGGCTGGAACTTGGCTAGACTCAACCAGCTACGTCCAGGGCAGCTGACCGAGTCTACATCCTCACAGTAGACAGGAGTGGGTTACATCCTGAAGTAACACACAGACCGCACACTTTTGGAAGCTTGACAGTTGTAACACGAAAGACGGGGGTTTGCCTTGTTCTTCTCAGGTTTTTCGCCACGAAGAAACTGACCTTTACCCCAAGCCTCATTTTATGGCGAAGGAAACGACTCAGGGAAGTTAACAGCTGACAGCTGACAAAGCATGTCCAGAAAAGAGAAGCCAGCAAACTCAGATCCAGGGACCAGGAGCTCAATTTCATTAAAGGCTTATGTGGCCGGCACAGGGAGGAACACTGCGCGCAGTGCCTCAGCCATCATCACTAACGGGTGGGGGTGATCACCTCATTCCCACTTTACAGCTGAGAAAACCAACACAGAGAAGCTAACTCTCCCCAGCGTCCCTCAGCACGCAGACGGTTCGGCTGGGTTTGCAGTGGTACTACTTCACGGACAAGGTTTAGATGGGGAGTCAGAACCAAGAATGTGATCTATCGCTTTATGCTAACTACGTAATTCTGAGTATGGCGTGGCCCTACTGGGCCTTAGGGGCCAGATCTGCAAAATGGGCATATAACATTTAGCTTGTCTGGGTGTGAGATCCTTTAATTAAAGCCGCCAGCACAAAGCCTAATAGCAGGATTCAGTAAAGACACTACAATACCTTCTCTTTCCCTAATCTTGAACACAAGTTTTACCAGTGAGGACTAACAATTTGTTAGCGCCCCCAGTGAACCTGCATATGTGAAAGAATATAACAACATCTTTTCATCACATGCAGACCTAGGCCAGTCTGCTTTGTTTCTGTTAAGGAAAGGCTTTTTCTTGTCCATCTTAAACCAACTTTAAGGTGAATATAATGGAGCCAAAGGTTTTTGAATTTCTCTGGTCCTTGCGCTAAGTAGACTCATAAAGGGCCATCATCACAGGAAAAGTACCAATCACCAAAGGCCCTCCAGGGACCAGCTCTGTGAGCAGGCCAAGCCTGACTTGGAGATCCCATCTTCTCTAGATGAGGCCCGAGACTGTGGCTCAGGGAACTGCAGAATGTATAACTCACTCTCAACCCAACCACAACACCTCATACCCCTACATGAAATATTGCTCCAGAGTTTATAGTGGTGAAGGGAGATGTCCTAGAGTGGCTGTGGGTTGGTCCAAATATTCCCCCAGCTGTCTACACGTGGGGCTGATGTTGAAGCCTGGGTTAGAATCCACTGTCTGCATCCTATTAGGCGCTTTTATGAGCTCAGAGCATGACTATCTGGTTTGCATTTGCAACACAGAGGGAAGAAATAAGTGGCAGCAGAGAGGCTTTCTAAAGGATACCTTATGGAAGTTCCTTTCGCCAGAAAGCACCTAATTGATGAGCAGGCAACGTGACAGGAGGGAGCTGGGGAAAGAACCCCATGCGGAGTCAGGGCACCAAGTTCTGGTCATCTATACCACCTACTACCCGTGCTCCAGAACAAAGCACGGACCCACTCAGCCTGAGCTTCACCTGAAAATGATAAAACCAGATTTGATATGCTCTCAGATTCCTTCCTGCTTGAAAATTCTACTTCAGTTCTTCATGAAACCCCTTTACGACTCTTTATGAACTCTGAGGAGACCATGTGAATACCTAGCATAATGTGTTGCCTATAATTGGCACTTGGTAATTGCTTATCATTCATAAATGAATGAACCAATGCTGATAAGAATACAAATAAAGGTTATTAAAAAAAACCAACAGTCACAGATATATTACGTCCACGTGTACACCATATACATACATGTACTCTCATATGTTATTTTACTTCAAGTTGCCTATTGTGACCTCTGTACTAGACATTGTAGGGAGAAGCAGAATAATTCAGACCCCGGCCTCACTCCCCAGGACTAGTGATCTAATAGAAAAGATAAAGACACAAGCGTGATAGGATAGCTCTTAGACAGCACAAGCTACAGTTCACAGTCAGACATACTAATGTAACTTTATGTCTGGCACTTTAGAGCCAGACATGATAAGATTTTATATGAGAAAGAGATGAACATACCCTGTATCATGAGGGTACCAGCAGGAAGCAGAAGGCATACTCAAAAGGGTTTAATGAGAGAGAACTTTATGGAGGGGTTACTTAGAGAGATGTGGGCAGGACGAAGTACCCAGGGGCTAGCCACTCGCTAGCTGGGAAACGATTACCACCTTTAGGTCTGAAGGGCATCGAGAGGAAGCAGTGCAAACTGGAGCCTTGAAAGTGAGCTGCCCATCAAGAGCTTAGAACAAATGAGCGATAGTCAGAATCTTTGCAAGGCCGAGGGGACTGTGATTAGGGGGATAAATACCCCAACACTCTCTCCTCCTGCCTTCTGAGTCCCCTGCCTGTGCCTCCCATTGGCTGAAGCCAACTAGGAATAAGACAAGGGAGTCCAGATGTTGTGCGTACATAGCACTAAGCCTCTTGGTGCAGAGGAAGGCAGAGAATGAATTAGGGGATCAGGGGAGGAAAGACAACACCCAGGTGTACATACACACTCTTAGAAATTACACACATGCATTTGCATTTGAGATATATTTAGAAAAAGTACATCTTTCACTTTTCAAAAAAAAAAGGATCTGCTGTACAAAGGTTTTCACCATAGGATTAATCTAAATTTAAATGATTTTTTAATTAATTTGAGAGAGTGCATGAGCATGCATGAGCAGAAGGGAGGAACAGAAGCATAAGGAGAAGCAGACTCCCCACTGAGCAGGATTATCACAGGACCCTGGGATCATGACCTAAGCCAAAGGCAGATGCTTAACCGACTGAGCCACCCAGGCGCCCCAGGATTAATCTAAATTTAAACATCAAGTTTTTGTAACGTATCTCAGGTATAATTTATAAAACAAACTTCTTTAACTGCAAATAACCTCTACATAGTGCTCATATTGTTTGACAGGTGGTGTATTTGTTTACATAGGGCCTAACAAGTGAAACTGTTAAGATAGCCCATTAACCATACAAAATTGTCTCATAAGTTTTCCTTAATTTTCTATCCCTACCAGCCCCCCAATTTTCAAAAATAAAACTCCAAAGTTTGCACACTAACACATTTTTCCATTTATATTTTCCCTCCATTTATATTTTCTATCAGCTGGCAATTAAAACAAGAATCCCAGAGTTCAGCCAAAAGTCTTAACAAATGAGAGTCAGATATACTATCTCTGGATTCAAAAGTGCAAAATGACAGGTTATGAGAAACCACCTGGAAAATGGCACTCGGTAGGCAACATTTCAGGGATCCACATTTCTTATAGCAATCCCCTGCCAACTAATGCTTACCCTCTAACAGGGACCTTCAGAAAAGGTTCCAAAGTGTTTAAAGCCTCTATAACACCATCTTCTTTTATGTAGAGTTCAACGGATGGCAATGGGAATCCGGAATGGGATGAGGATTAGGATTGCTCTCAAGGGTGGCAGGGGGTGGGGAGAGTGATGCATGAGGGAGGGAGAGGTGTCCTGGTCACCTCCCAATTAATGATCACAGATCTGAGATTTCTCAGGACAGTCTCAGTCTCAGACATCCCAGCCCATACCACTATAATGTCTAATCCTGGGGAAATGGTTACAAACTATGGGTCCTTGGGGAAATATGCTGCCATTAAAATTAATGAGTCTGTAATGACATGAAAAAGCCTCGGGTTTATTCATCCACAGTGACATCTGAATCCCTATTGTACACTACAGTGGCGTAAGGGTGTTCGGGCTATAATGATGAATTATATATTGCATAAAGCCTATACATTACATAGCACGTAGAACCAGACTGCCAACATTTGAATCTCCACTCCACCACCGAAAAGCTGGACAACCTTGAGTAATTCCCCTAAATATAGTGTGCCTCAATGATCTCTGTTGTAAATGGGATACTCATGGCACCTTCTTCATAAGATCATCGTGAGGATCAGATTAGCTCATACATGTAAAGCTTATGATAGTGCCAGGCAAGTAGTAAGTGCTCAATAAATCTTAGCTATATTACAATAGGAAGTTCCCAGGCTTACAGTCTAGGTTTACTAAAAGATACAAATAGGAAAATGATGGTATAATGCTAAGTGCAATTAAGGGCTTCTCTTTAGGCTAACATTATACCGGGAATGAAGAGATTAGGAAGGCTTCCTATTCATAAAAATAAAGAGAGTGTGCCATTGTCACTGGGGCCAGTCTGGGGCAAACAGGTACGGACAGTCTACTTTTTCCTGCATTCAGTCTTACTGACACCACCGAGCGCTTCCCGAGTTTATTTCATCTTCAAAGCTTCCCAAAGTCCAGGATGCCCAAAAGACAAAGGATGGAAGACAGAGGCAACAATGCCAAGTGTTCAGGCAAGACTTGCCAGTCTCCACAACCATAGGAGTGAGTGAAAACTAGTGCTTGGCTTTTCACAGGGTGGGATGCATGGGGTTTCTTCATCACCTTGTTCTTTCAAGAACAGTCTTCACTTCTGTGACAGTCCCAGGATGTTCTCTCACTGGGATCAGCTAACAATCTCCCAAGCAAGGACTCCTCTTTTCCCCACCAAATGTCTCCACAGTTATTCCTTCTTTTGAAGTTGGAAGAGAGAATATCATTAATTTCATCTGCCTGGGAAATAGAGTAGAGAGGAATCCTACTTGGAGGCAGAATAAGGAATCAGGCAGCTTAGATCTTCAGGAAGGTAAGCCTACCATCTGCCTTAATGTTCTTAGGAATGGGACCATGCATAAAGAAATGTCCATCTCTATCAGTCTGGCAGCAAATGATACCAAACCCTGATTCAAAATGGCCTTAGGGCCGCCTGGGTGGCTCAGTCGGTTAAGTGTCTGACTCGATCTCAGCTCAGGTCTTGACCTCAGGGTCATGAGTTCAAGCCCCACATTAAACAAAACAAAAACAAAACCAACAAAATGGCTTGAACAAGGAGGAAATTAATCATCTCACATGACGGGAACTGCAAGAGAAAGCCTGGTGCTTCTTGAGGACACTCTGGGATCTGCTCTCTCCTGGGTGTTGACTTCATCCTAAGGCTGGAGACAAGATGACTACAGCAGTTCTAGACAGCAACATACCAAGGAAGCAAAGGGGTCATTTGCTCATGTCTTTTTCTCAATGACGAGCAAACCTACCCTAGACACTCCACGAGAAACATTTCTTCACACCTCATTGCCCAGACTAAAAAATATTTTTATTTATTTATTTGACAGAGAGAGAGAGAAAACACAAGCCGGGGGGTGGGCAGCAGAGGGAGAGGGAGAAGCAGGCTCTCTGCTGAGCAGGGAGCCCAATGTGGAGCTGAATCCCAGGACCCTGAGATTATGACCTGAGCCGAAGGCAGCTGCTTAACTGACTGAGCCACCCAGGTGCCCCAGAACTTGGACATTTTTAATGATTATTGCTGAAATGACCATATAATGTGGCCTCTTTGCATTTCTATTCCAAGCGGGTGCCTGTGGTAGAGGGGGGGTAAATACAGAAAGATCTGAGAGGAGGATTCCAGGGCAAAGCTGGGGCATGAGGCAGAGAGACTCACTCCCCAGTAAACATGGATTGAAATGAGAGTAAAGGAATTTTTTTTTTTAAGCATGGGGGGAGGCATTTGCCAAACTCTTAAAGAGAACTGAAGAAGCAATGATTGCGACAAATTTTTGGAAGCTGGGAAGTGGTCCGTCCAGTGGTAACTGACTTAGCAGATTAGAGAAAGTGGAGTCTGAGAGACAGAGTCCAGAGACAGCGAGTCTCTGGAATTGGGGTCACTGGACGGGGGTGCCAAAGGCAGGAGGCCTGGCTAAGAGCCTGTGCCTGAAGCTGTCAGACCCCCATAATCTCCTCTATGGCAGTCCTAGCTCCCGTGTGACTGCCTACATTCCACGACCGGTTTGCTCTGAGAAATCAGAGCAACTCTGGACTCAGATATCAAAGGTAGCTGAAGGAAGGGGCGCCGCTTTAAAAACAGGGAAACAATAGAAAGTCTCCATACCAAATGTTAGACTCCTGGTCTCCTACACGAATCTGGCTCAGAGAATGCCACAGCCAACCAAGTCCCCTCGGTGACAGAGATGGGGATTTCTCTCACCTGGTCAGTTTCCTCTGCGAGGAATGACCTTCTGCCGAAGGTGGGCGTCCTCCGATGAAACTGCTTAGCACGATAATCCCGTTACAGGACAGGTGCTCAGGGCCAGCCGCACACTCGAATCACCTGGGGAGCTTCTAATGCTCGCTACTACCTGGGCCCTCGCAATATCCTACACCATTCGATTGCTTGGCAAATAGGAATGGGAAGCTTACTGTGTGCCAGGCATTGTTCTAGATTCCGGAACACTGTTCTAGGTGTCTTTCTTGGAAAGAAGGAACTATTTATTCCTGGGTATAAGCCCCATCCACGCAGGCAGACCTTCCAGTTAGCTTTTAAGTGATCAGTCCGGGATCATTGGACATTAGAGGAAAGTTTTTTTTTTTTTTTGGTTGTTTTTTGTTTTTTAACAAGCATGAGATTTAAAAACAAAAACTAAGAGGAAATCTGAGGGGAAAGAACTGTGCAGGGAATAGAGGAACACTTCAAAGAAGCTGTCATTGAGATCTGTAGAGAGTTGGAAAGATTTTCATCTGTGAAACGAGAATAGGAGGTTATAAAAAGAATATTTCAGAGATTTTTAAAGAGCTCTTGGAAATTAGAAATTTGATGGCAGACATAAAAATTCAGTGTATGGGTTGGAGGATAAAAGGAGGAAATTTCCCAGGAAGTAGCAATTTTTTTTTTTAAGGAGGGAAAAAATAATTAGAAATTCAATCCATGAAGATCCCCTTCCAAGTAAATAGATGTTCCAAAAGAGGAGAGAAATGATTTTTTTTTAATTCCAGAAAAACTGCTCAGAACCAAAGGACATAAGTTTCCAGATTGAGGTGTACTGAAAGCCAAGTAAAATGTATGAAAAAAAAAACTCACAGCATGATATATGAAAATGAAATTTCATTACAAGAGAAAGGACATTACAAAGAACAAGGAGATAATCCTAAAAACTTTCAGAGAGGGCAATAATTACCTTCAAAGCGTCAGGAATTAGAAGGACAGACATCTCAATGGCAATATTGAACCTAAAGAGCAATGTGTTCCAAATTCTGAGGGAAAAGCATTTCCAACCTTCATACCCCATCAAACATGCAAACTTGGAAGATCTTAAAAAACTGATTATCCACGTACTCCTTCTCAGAAACTTCTAGAAGTTGTGTTTTACCAGAAAGAGAACAGAAACAAAGAGGAAGATGTGAGTCTAGAACACAGGGGATGCCATTTGGGACAGAGGCAAGTATCAGTACCCAGCAGGATGAAGAAAGGGGATTTCAGGATGATGGGTGTGTGGCAGGCCTCAAAAGCAGCAAATCCAGAGCGGAAAGGAGGCCAGAGGGCCGGTGAGGGAGAGAACCAAGTGGAGCAGTATGTAGCTGCAGTATTTAAGAATACATCCAAAATGTTGAAAGCTGTTGTCTTGGGGCACAGAAGTTGAGTTTGGTGGAAGGTGGGGAAAGTGACTGTTGTTTCTAGTTATAAGCCTTATAGAAATATTTGACTTTGAAAATTATGTACATGTATTGTTTTGATAAAGAAAAAAGGGAAACTCAGGTCTTAATCAGATTCCAGAATGAGAACCCAGGACTAAATGGCAGCAAAAGTACTTGGTGAAACCACTGGGAAACAGAAGAGTTGATGAAGAAGGCAGGGCCAAGCTCTAGGCAGAGCAGATGAGAACTTATATCCCAGGAAACGGGCCAGAATGGGGTCACCCTTTCCCTTCAAGGAAGCAATTCCTAAGTGTGACCTGCCTGGATTTACAGAGGAGATTAGTAAGAACAGAGGATTAAAGGGAGCTGTACATGCCAAGGGCAGTGTCGGGCAATTTATGGAAGCGAGAAGGCGAGCAGAAAGGTGGTTTCTGGAAACTTTGCTGCTCTTTCCTGCTAGATTAGGGTAGGTCCTCCCTCAGACAATTATGCCCAGCCGTGCAGGCTCACAGAGCTCAAGGCTGGAAGAACAAAAGCAAGTCTAAAATCCTGAGTCCACCTGGGTTTCCCCACTTTCCCTGGTACGTCTTATTTCTGTTTCTTCTATGTGTGGCCAACTCTGAGAACTCCTTTTTTTCTTTTAGAATCTGACACAGGCCTCCTTTCCCAAAGCCCACCCTACCTGTGAGTCCTATGGCTGCATCCTAGGGACAATGGATTTGACTAGAGATCCTGAAAACAAGGAACTGTGGGTAGATCCTGTTAACTTGGTTAACTATCTCAGCTAAAAAAAGGGCCACAGTGAACCTGTAGATTATTGAGTGTATAGCAGTCAGATTAACACTGGAGGTAGAAAGATCCCCCGTGCCCTTATTTTTCAATTCATCTGCAAGGGCAAAACAGTCTAGGTGTGCAAAGTTTGAAAGTACTACATTTCATGTGTATTTGAAGATGTTTATGTCATGCCTTTTGTGATATCATTATTTATGGTTTATGTCATGCCCCTTATGATATCAAACTCAGCCTGACCTATTTTTATGAAAAGTGTTTACTATTTACATTCACAGCTTTTCTTCCAGAAATGGTTCCCAGGATGACAGCTGTAATTATCTCCTCCTTACAGGCATCTCATGACACAAGATTGACTTAACTTCACCCCTAGTATTTATAAACTATCTACTAGGGAGTAACAACATGATAGATAAGGTCATTCTCTTCCCAAACATCTTTCATCTTTAAATTCTTAGATTTGTGGACACTAAATCAAAATGTTCTGTGCATCAGTGGTGGGGGAGTTGTCCAAGCAGGCTGTTTAGTAGTTTGGGGCAAAGATCTGTCCCCAAAAGAGATCGTAACCTCCTGAGGGCTCAAAAAAAAAAAAAAAAGTTCCCGCTGGTCCCAGACGCATCTTTGCTCTAGCCCAGATTCCTTTCCCTGCTAGCCAGAGAGAAGCATGGGACAAGGGCGGTGTAACAGATGCCTGGGTTGCTGGAGCACCCCCACACGCACACACTTCGCGGGCTTCAACAGCGCCCCTTCTCCGAGGTGTCTGAAAGAATCGTGGCTCTGGAGCCCCTCCAGACTTGTCCCTTGTGCCCCCCTCCCCTCCCCGCCTGTCACACTCCAGGCGCCTCCTTCCGTCAGTAATGGACAAACCAGTTCCAAGTCGGTTACTCCTCCTAAGGAACACAGACCATCTCTAAACACGCCAATCCCCCAAGTCAAAAACAAGACACCCTGGTGATCTGCGAGATGAGTTAGTTGGCTGCGGCGTTTTTCCGAGGCTCTGGCTAAATTTCCACATTTGTGGATTCAGCCTCCATCTGCACCCCAACCCGATGGGGAGGGGGAAGCCTGGGGCTTCTGTTTGCCAGGCTTATTCCTACCTCCAGTTCTGAAGTCACCTCGACGGGGTGTCCACTGCGATGCCTCCTGCGACGGCCGGCGTGCGGGTCGCGAGCCCCTGGCGGCGCTAATCCCTCGCGCCCGGGCCCCGCGCGCCCGAGACGCTGCCTGATCACCTGCCGCCGCGGGCGGGGCGCGGGAGGCGGGGGGGGGGGGCGCTCAGCTCGGGCTCCCCGCCCGGGACGCCGGCCCCCTGCGCGCCTCCGCGCGGTCCTTCTGGAACCAGGTCCTGGCGGTCCGTTCCATGTCGGTGGGAGGACCCCTCCGCCCGCCCGCAGCCTGGGCTGGGACGTTATGAAAAGACTGTAATGGGATCCCAGCTCGGCCCGTCACTCCCCGGCTCACTTGTCAAAACTCCACAGCATTCCAGAATGCCTTCCCCGGTCACTCCCCGGCGGGGAGAAGGAAGCCGCCCGCGGGAGGGTTTCAGGGACTTGGCGGTTGCCGGTGCAGACACCTTTGTTGACATCAAGCGCTCGGGTGGTGGGGGGGCGCTTCCCGCCGTAACCGGGAGCAGGTTTGGAGCCGATAACGCCCTTCCCAGATACCCTCGCCCGGTCAAAAGTTCTCCCCCGAGCCGCGGCGAGAAGCTCCACCTCCCCGGCACCAGTTCATTTCATAACCGCTCCGTTTCATAACCAGCAGCAGCGTGGGTTCTTACAGGGGGTGGGCGGGGGAGCCCCAAACCAGAATCACAACCATCACACCGGGCAGGATGTCAAGAAACTTTTCAGAAACCTCCAGAGTCTTTCTGCTACTTGAACCAAATTTACCACCGCTGAATTACAATCGCCCCGGTGACTGCACAGCTTAAGCATTTCCTTTATACCTTCTCCCGCTCCCGCGCCCCTCCCGTCATCTGCGGGGTTCAGTCAACAAGTCATCCCCGGGAGAGGGAATGAATGGGCTTGGGCCGCTCAGCCATCTCTCCAGCTGCAAACTGATGAGGAAGCCCGACCCACGAGGCTGAATTGTTTACATCACACCCACCGAAGGCTTCCTGTCTTAAATTAATGGGAATACAAATAAGACAGGAAAAGAGTGTTTGCTTTTCTAAAAGCGGAGGGAGGGCTCTCAGAGAGAGGGGGAGTCACCCCACATTTCATTGCACGAGGAGATTTTTTTTTTAAACTTCCAATTTTATTTTATTCCATTTTTCCACTTTTAACACTTGTTGAAAAGTAAAAGCATCGCTGTGCCAAACCTCAAACCATTAAGGAACTTCAGCCCACAACACATTTTCACCTGGCTTTGAAAGGGAGCCAGGTCGAGCTCCCAGAGGGAGCTAGAGGTATGGAGACCACCTGTGGTTGAATGGCACAAATCTAGGCACAAAACAAAGCCCTCTGCCTCCTGGGACTTGAGATGGACACACACTCCTCCTACTCCTTGGGCTTCATACCAGAATCTTGCCCCAAACCTATGTCTCTAAGCTATGGTTCTCTTTTTGGGCATCCAGCAACCCCTTAAAGTAAATTAGCTTTGCAAAGGATAGATCTGGTGGAATTCGAAGTAATTCATTATAAAGGAAGAGGCAAAAGAAGGCTTCAGTTCTCAGTACCATTACTGTTACTGGAAAGGGTAATTAGAGTCGGGGAGGGGCCAACCCATGTCAAGGCCAGGCTGGAAATCTGTCTTCTCTCAGAAGCAGCCCACAGAGCGCACTGGTAACTAATCATCATAATCACCAGTCCTGGAAATCGCCCTCAGTTGCTTCATTCAGATTGCACAACAGCAAACCCGGAGACAGGCAGGAATGCCAGGTGATGGTGGTCCTCCTTCGGAAGTACTAGAAGGAAACAAAACCCCGGGATAAAGTGTATCTCCAGGAGGTGTGGGTATTGCAACCAGCAATGATACGTGGCGTTTAGTAGAACACTACGGGTGTCTGATGAGAACAAGCTTTGTAAGCCATGCCTCAAAATACGGCAATTCCTTGGTCAAAACCAGTTAGGCTTATGATTTTAGGAAAAGCCAAGTACATCAGAACTCTTTTAGAGTGTCTGGCTTACAAATACTATAAGGTTTCAGTGAATGTTGGCTCCTCACCCCCCTCCCTATTCCCTCTCCTCTGCTTTGGGGTGGTAGCCCTGGTAGATTCATTAGCATACTTTTATGAGGCATCTCAGTATCTGATAAGTTTTATGGGAATTAGGTTCAAATTGAATGATTTTCTAATAATTTCAGAAGTCATCCTTTCTTCCCTTCTGATTGCTTTCCCCACTGACAGTTTCTTAATGCTTTACTTCTAACTCTCTACTCCATCAATCTGGTTATGTAATTTATGATGTGCAAACCAATGCTGTTTAAAGTAAATCCAGGATTTTAAATTTAATACAAATAAATATTCCCCCTTCCCCCACCGACTTTGTTGTCTAAGCTCAGTTTAGGGTGTGTATATGCCAGGAATTAAAATTTGAGCACATCTGTATAATAACTTAATTTCAGGAAAGATTTGGAATGCAGATGACATTCTCATCAGCAGGCTAGAAAGATAGGATATGCTTGGTCTTTTCCCTCACCGGTTTCACTGCCGACTGGAAAACAGATCAATGGTTCAGTAAACAAAGGGGTGCTTAAAAAGTGGTCTCTAATTTTACCCTAGGTCTGGTTTAAATAATCCTTAACAATTGCTATGTGTACACCCAGAGTCTATAAGTAATATTAATTTGAGCAGAAACTGCTGATATGTTAAGAGAATTCATACACATGAAGGAAATGGTTCATTAAAGAGAGTTTAGAGTTCAGCACGAAGGCTGATTACGAAGTAATGTCCTGAGGGGTGATGATCAAAGTGACAGGCACAAATGGGGCTTATATATCTAGATTTGAGAAAAACAAAGACGTGAGGATCACAGCAGACCATGTATTCAATATGAGTCTGCGTACTGTACTGATAAGAAATAGGCAACACAACACTGGGGCGAGTTCACATTGGCAGGAGGTTGACATGAAAGGGAAGTGCCTCTCCCCACTTCTTCCTCCCCCATAATAAAGAATTTGGCAGCAGATAGACTCTTATTAGGGTGGTATGTCCAGTGTGAGGCCCCTTATTTTAAGGGAGATGGGGAGACACTGGAAAGGTTCCAAAGGAGAACCAAAATGATTAAAGAGACAGAAAATAGAACCTTTGAGGGAAGGTTAAAGGATTTGCAATTGTTTAGTCTAGAGTAAAAACTGCCTAAAGGCAAACTTAACAGTCGTCTCCCATTTGAAGGGTTATTATAAAGAGGATACCGACCAGCTGTTCTTCATCTCCACAGGAGACAAAAGAGGTAAGAGACACAAATGCAACATTAAAATTTGGGTCAGACATGAAGGCTTGCTTGATGCTAACAGTAACTGACTTGACACTGACATCACTGGACAATCTTCACCTATCAGACTCCCTTTTAAATGATAGTCTTGCGTGTTTAGGCAGGAGCTGAGCTAGAGAACGCCCCCTTCCATCCCCTTCTAGGGCTAAAGTGGTCGTCATTACTCCATTGAATGTGGGAGCAAAGATCCTGAGCATCCACGCTCTATGCTCACAAACAAGGCACCACAAGAATGTGATCTTCCCCACAAACATATGCCCACATCTCATTGGACCTTTGTTTATTGGAATGGGTATCTCTAAGAATATGTCCAACTCTTAGATACTGAATAGGTGATGTATATTTAAGAGACTCGCTCCTCTATATTTTTTCTCTGTACAGGCAACGTTACTTTTTGTTTAGTGGGCACACAAATATTAGTTGATGATGATGTTAATGAAAATTATAGCTATGGATTATTAAGTTCTTACTGTAATTAGGTTGGGCACTGTGCTAACAACTTTATGTAGATTATCTTTTTTTTTCAGGAGCCCTGTGAAGTGGGACTAATTATTAGCCTTATTCTGACACAAGGAAACTGAGTCACAACAGGGTTAAGTAATAAAGCTAGTAAATGTTGGAGTTCCCAATTCAAACCCATCTAGTTTGACTCAAAAAGGTGTGCTTAACGATTACACCTCTGCCTCTCATCAAGTATTTTTACCTCTCGGGAGGGAGGAAACATTGCAAAAAGAAGCATTTACGCTTGTTGGCCCAAACTGAGTAAAAACCAAGACTTCTACAGGTTTATTTACATCACCTGGGGAGTGCAATCATTTTTCCCCAGCATAAGAGAGGAAAGGACTGGCTTTGCACTTTGCCTTCTGATCGGAAGCATACATTGCTGTCTCTCACCAAGCTGAAGAATCCAATCAAGGTTTACCTCTATTTTGTTATTTAGAGAGACTTCACTATTCATCTGTAATCTAACCTTGCATATAGTAGGTCTTCCATGACTGTTGAAAGAATGAATACAAATGCATTACAACAGTGATGCTTTGAGACAAACTGAGCTGAATTGAGTTTTTGTAGCATGCTGGTGTGTGGACTCTGGTGGATCATTTCTCTGGGCCTCTTATCAGAGGTCCCCTGAGTCTTAAAATCCAACTGTTTCCTTTTTTTTTTCAAACATTTTATTTATTTATTTGACAGAGAGAGACAGCGAGAGAGGGAACACAAGCAGGTGGAGCGGGAGAGGGGGAGAAGCAGGCCTCCCGACGAGCAGGGAGCCCGATGCGGGGCTCGATTCCAGGACCCGGGTATCATGACCAGAGCTGAAGGCAGACACCTAACGACTCAGCCACCCAGGCGCCCCCCAGCTGTTTCCTTTAATTCAACATCTATGAGAAAACATAAGGATGGGTCACATATTTTTCCCCTGTCAACTACTTTTAGATCGAGAAAAGATTTTTAATGGGGTTTATTAAGTGCTGTTGTTTATCAACAATAGATGATTCATGAGTGAAACAAACATCAAAATGATTTTTAGAAAGGCAAATGAACCACACACAAAAAATTAAATGCCTTGATCCAAATTACTACAAAGGACAGATATTTTCCCATTAGGACAATTTATCCTGAGTCTATAAACAGAGAGGGGCATAATTATCCATGTGTTTGCTAACAGATCTAAACCTTATGTAGCTATAAAAAGCTGGAGAGAGGAAGAAAGAGGAAATTCCCAGGAGAAGATCCCCAACCACATCCAGGGCCATCAGATCTCCATAAATACAAAGCCCAGCAGTGGCACCAAGTGAAGCATGAGAAGAAACCTCAAGATTTTAACACAAGCCACAGAAATAACTTTGAATTGTGTTAAAACTAAACAATGACAATTCTACCCAATAAACTTGCAGCTGACACATGGACAGAATGGTGACTTATTGGTGTTCCAGATGTAGTTAATAGAAACATGATGCCCAGAATAAAAAAGGTATTCAGTAAATGTTGATTGGATGTACAGAAGAGTGAATGAATGTCTGAACAGATGCCCAGGCTGCCTCTTTCCTCCTTTAAATCTCTGTTGGAAAGATGTCTCCGAGGCTTCAAGCCCAAAGCCCCCACAGAGGGGTTGAACAATCTGACACTGGTACTCTGGGAACAGTTGATGCAACCAGAGATGGTGTCCAACCCAAAGAGGCCAATTTGTGACCTTGCCATAAATACAGGAAGGGGAACTGCAGTACCTGTGAACCTTGATTCAAAAGCTCCCATTATTTACAATATAGATTCTAAACTATTTGAAGTCCAACAGAATCAAGCACTAAGTGGCCAGCATCTATTGAACACTTACTGGATGCTGGGTTTTATTCTAAGCCCCTTGTATATTAACTCATTAAATCCTTATTACATTCTTAACAATATGTACTATCCTTACCAACCTGTTTTCCAGGCAATGAAAATGGGCTAAAAGATTCCTTCAGGAGCTCACGGTCATGTAACTAGTGTGTGGAGGAGCCAGAATTCAAACAAATTCCACCTGGAACCAGTGTGGGCTCTTTGGCTACCCAATGTTACCTGTCTGAATCCTACCTCCCACCACTCCTCAGCACAAACTCACTATTCCAATCAAACCATTTATCCACAAATATTCAAAGAACATTCTCATCTCTGCAGGATGTGTTCCCTGACCTCCCCAGCCCACTCTTACCTCTCTATTCTGAGTGTTCACATCCCTTTTTCTCCAGTGAACACAACTGGAACTTACTTGGCTCCTATCACATCTCTCCAACTAGATGTTAAGTTCCTTTGGGGTTATGACAGCGTGTTGTATGGAAATCTGGGGATGTAGTCTGTAGAAAGACCTAGATTTGAAGTCCACATGCCGTAATTATCACCCATGAGACCCTGAGTAAATCATTTAATTTTTATTACTCTTATTGGAACCATATTCCTTAAGGGCTTATCGGGGAGGAGAGCTTAAATGAAAAAATGTATATGAAGTGTTGGGGATGATGCCTAATGTTGTAAGCCTGTGATTCTCAACCACCAGTTATTTTGCCCCCCAGGGGACATTTGGCAATGTCTGGAAATATTTCTGATAGTCATAACTGGGGAGGGGTGCTTCCGGCATCTGGTGGGTAGAGGTCAGTGACGCTGCTATAGGACAGGCCCCTGCAAGAAGGATTATCCAGTCCAAAATGTCAATGGCAATCGTGCTGAAGATGAGAACCCTGCTACACACTATTAAAAATTTATTAAAAATGTTTCCATTCCCCTCCCTTTCCTTATTTTTTTACAGTACTGTGCTTATGGTAGGTATTCAGTAAATCTTTGTTGAGTAAACCTATTCATAAGTGGGTAAGTGAATGTATGAATCCTAAGACATTTTACTAGTAAACACCGGACTGGAGGGTGTGGTCCAGCCATGGCAGGGGTTGGGTGGGAGTTAATTAACTTAGAACCAGAACTTTCCAATATCCATGCTCAGTGAAAGGAATTCTGAAATAAATCCAACCTAATACCAGGGGCCTGTGCCCAATGAAAGTGATGTCAAAGTTGGTCCTAGGAGAGCTGAAGAATTTAGACAAAAGCCTGCTCTTTCTGACTGGTGGCTTCCCAAATGACTTGCTATTACCCTGCAAATGCCCCCTCATCTGTTTCTAATCCCTACTCCAAAGAATAATAGAGCAAAAGAGCCAGAAGACCATGGAAGAATTTGTTCAACCGCTCATCCCTTGTCCACCACCCACCCCTGCAACAACCACACACAACTTGGAGCCCAGTCAAATGAACTCTCATCAAGACCATGGACTGGAAAACATGGTAGAAGCAAAAAGGACATGCAGTCATTACTTGAAGCCCTCATTCAACAGGTTCAGTAATATCGGCTGAAAGAACTAGAAATCCAAGAATAAAAGCCTACATTCCTGGATAGAGCATAAATCACATTAACAGAAACCAGAAACGAGAGAGAGGGTGAGGGAGAAGGAGAGAGAGAGGAAGGGAAAGGAAGGGAAGAGAGAGGAAACCATTCCTTCCATCTCCCATTCTCCAGACTTCGTGGCAACATTTGCTTGCATTCCGTCTTCTGCGGTCAGAAAATATAAATGGTTTTTGTGTAGTTGTAAGATGAGAAAATTTAAAACTTTAGTCTCCAGTCATCTTTAAGCATCTCTGGGATGTTTAATTACCTGAACTAAATTACCTGCCCAGGACTGTGAGAACAAGATAGGTTCTTTTTTGCCTCAGGCCCCTGAACACATGAAACGGGGATTGTCCACCCTGCTCTAATCACCTTCACCTGATTAATCCCTACTCCCCTCTCTGGACTCAGCTTAGACATCACCTTCTCCAGGGATTCCTCCGACCCTCTCCTAGACCTGTGAAGCTTTGGTAGCATGCCCACTGCCCATTCACTTGACTGCTTACCCTTCTAGACTATAAACTCTTTTAGGATAAGCTTGTATGGTCTTGTTTAATATTTTATTTCTAGGGCCTAGCACTGTGCCTGGCACGTATGGGTGCCCAACGGATATTTGTTGAATGGGCGACTATAAATCAGGAAACTTCCAAATGCATTCATCCCTATTAATCCCTAATTACTTATTGAGTGCCTTCTATGAACCAGGAATAGGGCTAGACAATGGGAAAACAACAATTATTACCTTAATAACAGTAATAGTAAAAACAATCACAGCTACTGTTTATTGGACATTTACTATACACTAGGCATCATGCCAAGCTCTTCCAGTATTCTTTTATAATTATCCACCCAAAATCCCATGTGGCAGACACTATTATTATTCCCATTGAACAGATGAAGAAAGATGCTGAGCCACTTCTATGGACCTTAACCACACAGATTCTATGTGAAAGAATCTCTGTCATTTAAGTCCCTCCAGGTCTATTTACATGGGCCTACCTCACATTGATTAAGAAAAAGTTACCTGTGAATTCACCCATGACCTTTGCTGATGTCTGTCCCCTTGCCTAGAAAGCCCCCATCCACTCTTCATATTGTCTGAAATTTATTTTAAAATATTTTGATACATCAAGTGATGATAACCCTAATCTACATTTTAGAGGCCCTGAGCTAATGTTTGAAGGACACTTATCAGAGTCCACGCTTGAAATACCACTATCTAAAGCTGCAGCAGAAAGTTCTGTTGTTATCAAAATGGGGGCTAGAAATATTTTTTTTTCATCTATGGAATGAGAGATTTTTAAGATAAGTTGGTTAGAAAGGTTTGTGTAGCCACTTCTGTCTTTCCCTGCTGAGTTACAAGAATCCGGGGAGAATCAGCTACCTGACACCTCTGACTGGTGCTTCAGCTGTGGAATACAATTGGTCTGGGGACCCCCAGTTAATGGAGGATTTTGTCACTGGGCCTGACATTAAAATCAGGCGATTCTTCTCACAGAGGGAACCTGCTGGGAAGGGGCTCACTGGAGAACCTACCAGAACTAGCAGTGGAGATGTCACCAAACATAAAAGCAGGTTGTGGGACTATTTCTGTGTGGGCTTGCTAATGCCTACTCCATGTATGGCAGGAGTCAAAGACTTGCTTTCATGGTAACCTACCACCGGGAAGTGAGGTTGTCAGACAGGAAGTATAGAGCGCTCAACCTTTCCTGATTGCTATTGATATTTAACAAAAGAGCCTGACAATCAGCTCAGGTCAGGCTATAACACTTTCTTTCCTACCTGGGTCTCTAGGCAAACACCCATTCATGTTTCAGCACTAAGCTCAAAAATTCTCTCTACTGTGAAGGCTTTCTTGATGAGTCATCTCCCCTCAGGAGTTCTGAGGAATCATCTAGTTGTTGAAATGGCTGCCTGCATGTGGCTGAGATCCTTCTGATAAACTCCAATTGCTGAAGATAACCTGGGCAGATCTCTTTCTACATCTTGAAAAACTCCAATTTAGCAAGTGGATTTATTTTAGAATATGATTTATAGAGCCAAGGGGCACACTAGGTACTGAGGAAACACTGATAAGCAGCACTGACCGTGGGCCCAGTGAGCTCAGAGACCACAGTGGGACAAGGAAGGGGCACCAGGCAGTTCGTTACAATGCAGTGTGGGATAACTGCTAAGTCCAGGGAGTTGTGACAAGCCCACCAGGGGCACCTAATTAGTCCTGGAAGGCCACGGAAGACTTCTAGAAGTGACTGTAAGCTGAGCCCTGACACTAAGCAGACATTAGCAAGGTGAAGAAAATATTCCAGGAAGTGAAAATGGCAAGAACAAAGGTCCAGGGCTGAGACAGAGATGCCATGTTCTGAGGTCTACAAAGGGTCAGCCTGGCAGCAAGTTTGGTCAGCCTGGGGCCAGTGTGAGGCAGTGGTTTGGGCTTCATTCTTGAAGGGCTTTTAGCAGGAGTGCCTTGAATGGATTTCCATGTTAGAATGATCATGCTGGCTCCAGGGAGAATATCCCAGAAGACCAGCTGGGCAGAGGCAGAGAGAGGTGAGGAAGCTGTCCTATGAATCCAGCCAAGAAAAGATGGTGCCTACACTGGGGGCGTCTCTGTGGACCTGTCCTTCCCCTTTATCTGGGATAAAACTCAGGCATTGCTCAGTTTACAGGCTCTCTCCCTCTGCTAGACTGTGAATCCCTTGAGGGCAAAAATTGGAATTTATTTATCTCTGGAGCTTCGGTAACTGCAAGTGATAAAGCCCCCAGTAAAGGGTTGGTTGGTGCATGTCTAATGACAGAATTCCTTATGGACAAAAATGATTTCCTTTTGCTGAATGCCTCATCATCAGACCTCCACCCCACCCCTACACCCCTTCCACATCTTCTCTGCTATTGCTGTCTGCGGATATCTCTTGCAGCAACTACTCTTCCCTTTTACATTTGCTTGGTCCAAGTTATCCCTTGGACTCTGTTTCCCTTCATCAAACACAGATTTTGATTCTAGTCTTCATAGCCCCCTAAATATCTTGCACTGCCCTTTTCTCTGACCGTGGCCCAGCTCATCCCACCACTCTGTGCAGGCAAGACTTTACACAGGTCCCTCCCCTACCATCTTGAAAGTTTCCCAGGGGTGACCTCACCTATGTGGAGCACCTACTCCCTCTCATCTGATATCCTAAATCCATCTCATTATTTAAGTGAAAAAATAAAAGTTTTACCATCTGCAAGAAGCATGCATGAACTCCAACTAACCTGGTACAGAATTTTACCCAAACTTAGTCTCATTAATATGTATTCCTGTCAACTGCATGATTTGATGGTTCTCCATGTTTTCTCTTCAAGGACATAATACCAGAGGTTTGCAGATTCACCTCCTTGTCTCTAGCTCCCTTGCCTGTACTTTTACTCAAGGTCCTTCTTCATCCTCCCCTTGCCCTGTTCCCTGGACCAAAGAAACTTCTTCTAGCCCACCGAGGTCTTCACTTTGACCTACTCCTGGAAATTAGGACTTAGAAAGATGGATTTAGAAGCATTTAATCCAATCTACCTCTAGGCCTGGTCCACACTTCAGCCCTGTCAGCTGACTTTATAATAGTGAGCACTATGTTACCCAGAAGGGCCTTCACAGACTCTTAAATTAAGAGAGTTAAAACTGGATAGTATCCCAGAGACTTTTCCTTTTCCCAGAGGCTTTCACCTACCAGGGGCTGGTGCCCTTCCTTCCAAACAGGTTTGTACCGATGTTGCCAAATAAAATATAAGAGACCCAGTTAAATTAGAACTTTAAGTGAAAAATGAATACTTTTTAAGTATGTCTCAAATATTGTATGGGATTTTTTATTTGCTAAATCTGACCACCATAGTTTGTATTTGTTACTCAGAGATTTATTTTTTTTTAAGATTTTCTTTATTTGAGAGAGAGAGAGCATGAGCAGGGGGAGGGGCGGGGGAGAAGGAGAAGCAGACTCTCCCCTGAGTGGGGAGCCCAACCCTGGGCTCAATCCCAGGATCCTGATATCATGAGCTGAGCTGAAGGCAGAGGCTTAACCAACTGAGCCACCCAGGTGGCCCATGTTACTTAGTTTTTATAAAAATCATATCTACACTCATCAATAGGTAAATAATTATCCAGAAAACAAAGCATATATACATTGTTAGAACATGGAACCCTTGAAAAATATTCTTTGTGCTGTTTCTCACTCTGATGAAGGTCTTCTTATAAGGGTAAGTTTTTAATCATCTTTACAGTTCACATGGAGTCTCTCACCTCTCTGCCCTACCTTTCTCACTTGGTTTATAATTCTCTTCCCTTGATTACTCTTTGCATCATTAAGTTCAACCATTTTGACCCTTCTTTCCTTCCCAAGCAATTACTATTCAATTGAGTACTTCACCTTGACTTGCTCGGTCTTATGATGATGTATCAAAACATCTCCTCTTTACAAGTCAGTGAACCACATTAAGGAAACACTGAATGGCTAGTAAGTAGTTCCCCAATCAATTCTTCCAAATTGACCTCAAGGATCAGATTCCTTTTCCCAATTGCCCCATGCTCTCCAACTCTGGGAAATCCTTCCAGAAAAGCAACACCAGGACTCCAAACCTGGCTCTGACCTTGTCTATCATTGCTTCCCATCAGCTGGAGAAAGTTCGGAAAAGCAAAGGACCAGATAAAGCTCCAAACAATATTCTCACAAAGGAAAAGGCTGGATTCTTCTCTGGGTCCCAGGGACCGCCTCAACCATGTTGTTTACAAAAGCCACGCTATTTACAAATAGTGCCATACAAAGGGCATGCCTAACATCACCCCAAGGCGTGGAGAGTTTAACCCATTTATAAATGCATGTTTGGGGGGAAAAGGGCATGAAAGGGAGCTATGACTTTCCAGTTTTCACGGAGAGTAACTGAGATTCCAAATAAGAGACTGTAGGTGAGACTCAGAGGGAACCAGCATAGCTGGCAAGATCTGATAAGTCATGGATGCTCCCTGGGTGGGCTGGTTAGGAAGGAAAGACATTAGT
The DNA here is from genome assembly GCF_037043125.1 of Eumetopias jubatus. Classification (NCBI taxonomy): domain Eukaryota; kingdom Metazoa; phylum Chordata; class Mammalia; order Carnivora; family Otariidae; genus Eumetopias; species Eumetopias jubatus. The sequence goes on from NW_028274811.1 coordinate 129,047,406, forward strand.
GAGATCCAGAAGGAGTTGTTAGTGTATCAACGGGGGAAGACCCACTTTGTATGACCAGGGTCACAATTTAAAAACAGCCATTGTGGTTGAGAGGCATGTCATTGCTATTTAAAACTTCCATCATATTATTATTATTATCATCACTCTCATCTGACTATCACTTCATTCCCCATGCGGAAGATAAGCCAGATCATTGTCACACACACTCTATAAGGAAAGAAACCACCCTGAGAAGGATGGAACTTCTAGAGACCAGGTTTCCTGACTTCTGGTCCAGGATGCCTCCCTTGCCTAGCAGATAGTTTTTGGTCTATTAGGTACCAGCTGGACACTGGCCAGAAAGCTACTTTCAGACTCATCCCAGTACCTCTGGAAGAATGTGCTAAGATTAGGGTTTGGGCTGTACTAGAGTGAGCAACCCAGTGGGGAGCGGAAGGCCTGGGTTTGGATCTTGGCTCTTCTTTGCCAGTGTGGATTCTCTCATCTATAGCTGGGAAGAATGACAATTACCTCGCAAAGGTGCCGTGAGCTATAAAATGAGCTGACGTGTGTGGAGTCCTGGCACGGAACTGCAATATGCATAAACAGCATTATTAACAATGGCTCTAATTGTAGGTTCAGGAATCTCACTTGCATAGAGGAGTTCAAATATATGCAAATCCCCACTAAGATAGGGTGGAAAGGGATGGAAACGGGTAGTTTTTCAAAGGGACCAAAAGACTTGTTGAGTTATATGTTTTTCTGAAGTGACAAGAGAAAGCTGCAAATTAATAATGGCTCACATTTGTCGGGCGCTTGCTGTGTGTCAGACACGGTGATGAACCTTTACATGGATATCCTTATCTTTTCTCCATCACCTTATGTCTTAGGTACTGTTCTTCTTTGCTCCAATTTACAGGTAGGGAAATCCTTGGTTTAGTGGGGTTAAGAAGTTGCCTGATGTTACATGTTTTATAAGTGATGGGATCAGGACTCATTAAATTCATGTTCTTAAGCACACATGTGTAGCCCAACCAAACCATTTGTGTGTGCATGTTTGCATGCAGGTTCGTAAGGAAATACACCAAGTATCAGCAGTGGTTACCTCTAGGTGGTGGGATTACAGGTGATGTTGACTTTCTTCTTTATGCCTTATTGAACTGAATATGTACTGCTTTTATCATTTAAGATGTTTTTCATTTTGATAACAAACACAAACTTTAAAAATAAACCAAAATGAGGACACATGTGGGGGGAGGAAAGATATAAATAAGGCATGACATTTTCAAGGACCATTATATTAAACTTTCAATTTTTTCTTTCAATCCAAGAAACCTTCACAGAATAAAATGAACTTCTTGAAAATAAGAATTATATTCCTCCCTGCCACCTGAAAGCTCAGGTTCCATCAGCCCTGCCTTTCAGGCAGATTTGAGTTCTAAATCTTAAATCTGCTCATGGTTTGAGCATCAACATTAAACCAAAGATTTTACAATTACCTACAACATCACCATTGAGTTCTTAAAGTCCTTTTTGTTTTACTACATTTTCCCTTTGCACAACTACTTATAACTTATGAGCAAACCCCTTTCTCTTCTCTGGTCATTACCAAGGGATACAATGATGATAGATCCGCAAAGCGAACATTCATCTTACTATTTGCTCTGAACTCTGAAGTCTTCCTCAAGGAGAACTGTGATGATAAATAAGATTCAGTACCCCCGTAAACAGAGCTAGTCCTCAACGATGACCTCCATTGGGAGAGTAAGGAATTGAAAGCAAATCGAAGGAACTCAAAAAATGATGACTTTTTCCTGTTTTTCTGCTGTTGGCAATAGTGCGTGAGGAGCATGAGAAATTCACCTGTCCTCCAGAGCTGGGGCTCCAGTTTCTCCCTGGTGAGAGCTGCTAGGGTCCCCTAGGCCATATGATCTGGGAGGATGAGAGGGAGGTGTTCTGAGAAGCCAAGAGGGAGGCTGAGGGAGACAGAGGCTGTGCTCTCCCTTCCATCCCATTGGAGCTTGCTTATAAGATGAGGCTAAGAGGCTCTCACAAGAGCAAATGGTTTGGAGTTCAACTAAGCAAGGTGTCCAGATTGCCTTCATAGACCTGACTTCCTGGGAATGCCCAGATTTGGAATTCTCTGGAATTACAGTTGCTGGGCTAGATGCATGAAGGTGGCAGGGAGGTAGGATAGCCAAATTTGCATCAACGCCAGACTACTAAATCAATGAAAAACCACCACTAAAAACCATGGACCTGTGAAGAAAATAGAGACAACTTGTCTGCCTACCCTTTGTTCTCTTTAATTTCATAAAGCAATGTCTCCACGTAAGTTTTAGAGAACTCACCTGTACATTTGCATGACTGTGTACCTGTTTGAATTTTGGTGATTTTCAAAGTGGAAAAGTGGGATTAATGATCAAAGTCTTCTAGGCTCTGAGACTGTGCTGGTGGGGTCACATGCTCATGCAAATCGCTCTGGATAGCATTTCCAGCTCCACAGGTTTCCAGAGTCTAAAATATACCCACAGTCCATAAAGTCTGGAAATACAAAATATTATTTTTAGTATTTTCTTTTTTACAGATTGAAGATGTCCTTGACAGAATTTTGTACATTTTATCCATGTTTCCAGAATTAACAGACACCATATGTATATATATTTTTTCCCTCACCCTCTCTTTTTTTAAGCCTTTCTTCCTCTCTTCTTTAGTCTTGACTCATGACTTACTTTATTTTGAGCTACGGTATCAGTCAGGGTTCGATCAGAGAAGCAGGACCATCAGGACCAATACATAACATGGGATTTGTGATAGGGATTTGACTTCACACAATTGTGGGAGCCAGTTCCAGAGTTTATGTACTCGTAAGGCTGTTTCCTCTCTGTCTGAGGCGGGGCCTGAAATCAGCAGGACAGGCAACCCAGAAGGAAATACTCAAGTAAAGTGGGGAGAGCCAGGGCCCACAGAAACGTTTAAGGAAGGACTGGAACCTGCCTCACCCTCCAACTCGAATGATTTTGCTGACCTGCGTTAGAGCTGAACATGCTTCTGGACCAGGCATCAGGGGAGCTGGAGGAGGAGACCAGGGGCTGGAGGAATCACATCGCCTGCCCTGGCCTGAGGGTCAGAGAACTGAGGGAGGAAACCCGGAGGAGCTGGGAGGCAGAGGTCCAGCTGCTGTACCATTCCAAAAAGGTGAATTACAAGAGATGGTGCCCAGCACTCTACACCAACCTTCTGAGTGCTCACATGCATACATACATTCCAAATCTCATGCCCAAGTCCTCTCGTGGCCCACACTAACACAGAAGTGTGCAAAGAAGACATCTGGGAAATGTAGCACTAGCTTAGTTAAGTCAACCCCAAAACAAATCCAGCATCACCTCCACTTTGAACTCAGATTCTCCGGGCATCGGCCCCACAGTGAGGCCGTGAACATTTTATCTCCAAAATGGTATGGAGTAGGAATTGGCAAACCTTTTCTGTAAAGGGCCAGAGAGTAAGTATTTTAGGCTTTGTGAACCACATATGGTGTCTGTCTCATTCTCTTTATGACCTTTTAAAAATGTAAAATTCATCCTCAGCTGACAGGCAAGAGTTTGCTATTCCCTGGGAAGAGAGCCACAGCCTGAGAATTTGGAGGCCAGGCTGCTCCTCTCGGCTCCAACATAAATTCCCTGGGACCTAGAGGGAGTCACTTCACCTAGTGGGCTTGGACCTGCTTGTCTGCAAAATGAGTGTTTTGGGCTAGGTCAGCATCAAGAATGCACACCAAAGACACAACAGTCTGAATTTTGAGGGGAGTAAATTTTGCTTGAAGATTCAATATAGATTCTTATTGTAATATAGATTATTATTATTATTAAATATAGATTCTTATTGGGAATTAATTCAAGTATGCATTTCTTCTTCTTTCAAAACCAAATTAATATATATGATATTAATAATCATGGATAGACTAGATACCTTTTTCTAAACAGAATTTCTAGAGGTGATCATAAAAGCCTTTGCCTACTCCTCCATTTTTGTCATTAGAGCACCATCTTGGTAGAAAAGGTTTTAAGAAAAAGGAGGATTTAGACTGAGTTGTGGAAATGCGCAAAAATCATGTTTGTTTGTTTTTGCAAAAATAATAAAATTCCTACTCCTTTATGGAGAAAAGACTGAAACAAGCTTACACAAATGCCATCAGCATACTATTTTTTGTAAGGGTACATTTCAATCTATTTCAAAACATATTAAGTCAGACTGGTAAATTGGGAACACTAATAGAGAACGCCTTTTGCAAACACAGCAAATTAAAAAGCACACAACATATAATACTTCTATTTATTTTTAGGTGGACAATTATGGAAATTGCAAATCTGGATCCCCTGGAGTTTAAGACTACATTCTCAATGACTGACGCTTCTGCCAGAAATAATGGGACTGACTCACGACCAGCGACAGAAGATGCACAAACCCAAGACTTCCATTTTAAGAAGGAATAATTTATTTTATTCAACAAACAATTACTGAGCTTTCATAATGTGTTAGATGCTGTGCTAGTCAGAGATGCCCACTCAACCCAAGACCTTGAAGCTCTGGTTTTTGCCATTGATGGAACATTAAACATCAGCTTTAGAAATCAGTGAAGGAGATGAGCTTGTTTCTGTAACTGTCCCTAGATGAACTCTTACCACTTGGTCAGTGAGGCAGGGTCCTTGGGCTAAAAGATAAACTTTAAAAAAGATTAAATAGAGCAGTACAGAGAAGAAAAGTATAGAAGATATTTGGGGGATAATAACTTGCAATGGTCTCTCGTGGTAACAACTGGATCAATGACACACATCAGTGACCACCATCCTGCTGTTTTATCTTTGGATTGTGTACACTGGAAGGAGGCAAGCATAAAAATGATATAAATTGTCTTGCTCTAAATCATAACACACAGAGTATTCTTTCTTTGTCTCAAAAGCAACTGAGCATTGAGTCCATCTGACTGGGCTATCAAAGGTATGAAATACCAGCAGACATTTCTGAAAACCAAATATTCCTGAAGACTTCAGTTTTGTTTTGTTTTTTCTTTTTGATTACTCCTTACTTAGGACGACTAATAACAGAATGAAATAAATCTCTTAAAGATATATTTCCCAGTCAAGGAACTTTTACTTTTCTCCACAAGCGGTGGTCACCCACCACCTTTTAGGCTTGAAATACCAAAAAGAAAAAATCACCAGGATTGAGTACTGTAAAATATTCCAGGGAGTAGAAAGATGTGCATGAAGATGTCACTATTGAGTCACAGCTTAGAGCCATTCTCTACCTTTTCTTTCTGTTGCAGAGTCCAAAACATTTTTGGAGGGTGTCCACAAATTCAAGAAACTTTATCACTTCATCTTTAAGCTGATGTCTTGTCATGAAAGCAGCTGTGTTAAATTCCAGGGACCCTTTTTAAGCAGAAGCTCTTTATTATTTTCTTTGACTGAAAAGGTATATTAGTTAAAAATGGTGGGTATAAGTATATCCTATTCTATATCTTCAAACCTGGTAATCGGTGGTTAGCTAGCAATTGGTGGTGGGCATGGGCAGTCACTCCAACTGGGCACATTCATCGCCAGACCTAGGGGTCACCAGAGAAGGAGGCAAGGGGTAGAGGGAGACTTTTCAGGTGTTTTCTCCTCTTGGCAACAAAACATAGCTTAGTTTCTAATGCCTCTTGCCTCCAGAATTGTGAGAAAATTAATTTCTCTTCTTTAAGCCATTAAGTCCATGGTTCTTAGAAGTCCTAGCAAACAAGTACACTTTTTAAGGCCAAATAATATTCCATCATATGTATATGCCATATTTTATTTATCTATCCATTCATTGACTGACATCTGGTTTGTTTCCATTTTCTGGCTATTGTAAATAATGCTTCTATAAACATTGGTGTACAAATAGCTGTTGAGTCCCTGCTTTCAAGGGACTTTTGGGTAGGCACCTTAAAAGTAGAATTTCTGGGTCATATGGTAATTCTAGTTTTAAAATTAAATTTATTTAGTTTAATTTTTTTGAGGAAGCATCATATTGTTTTGCATGTTTTATTTTATTCATCACTCATGGCAAAAGGTTATAGAGGAAATATAAAACAATATGTTTGTATATATATATTAGTTTGGATTCTGTAAAATTTGACCTCCGTTCTCTTTTAAAGCACTTTTGTCTTCTACTATGATGAAAATTTCCTTATAAAGACAAAATTGGTTTTTAATCATTTTTATTAGTTATTTCAAGTCTTTTATTTTTGCCCAACATTTTCAGTTAATAGGTTTTTGCAACCTTTGGTTACTCCTTGTAACATTCAGTTCAACTACTTTGACCCCTTTTCACTTCCCAAGCAATTACTCTTAAATGTCCATATCACTTTGACAGACAACATCTTGTTTCAGTCTCCATCAGTACATCGCCTCTTCTACTGGGTAATGATCCATGATAATGAAAAACAATGAAATGGACTGGGTGCCCACACCTTGGAAACGGCCCCAAGGAAGGCCTTCATGCCCCTTGCTTTCCCACTGAGGGAATTGCTCAAGATAAACCCTGAGGCTGAGCTGTGCCGCAGTAGTTCTGCATTAGCTGGAGAAGCCTTGGTCAGGAAAAGCAAAGAAATCTGTATGGAAGGATAATACTTCTCCCAAAAGCCTCTAAGAAACTGCCCCTCTATCTGTAAAATTAGAACATTTGGGCATTGTGCAAAAGTCCCATGTAAACCCATCTAACTTTATCCTGAAGGGATCCTAGCTTCTGTGTTTATGATGATTAAGTGTGTCTACAAGTCTTGGAAAAAGGGATAGAGAAGAATTACAGCCAACACTCCAGGGCCTGGTTTAGTGATGGGAGAATCATTGTAATGATAGAAGAATTTTGGAAGGCAGGAGGGATTTGACAGAGATAAGTGGGTGCCCAAGTATGCTAATTATTACAAAAAATAAAAAGTTGAAAAAATTTAAAAATAAACTTAACAAGTAAAATAAAGAACAATGCCTTAGATTAAATGTATTAAGGGGGTGGCTTGGGGAGAAATTTGAACAATTAGAGTAAAACAGATTGTTGGAAAAAACCTCGATGGTAACAGACAGGAAAGTTGTCTTGTGATGATTAATACCATTTTACTTTGGTTAAGCAAGAGGTGGTTAATAACTAGTAGGGGTGTGAGGGAGGGCTCTGAGGTGCTAGTAAAGTTCTTTTGCTTCATTTAGGTGATGATTAATATAAAAATTCACTAGCTGAACATTTATGACCTTTTCCTTTTTCTTTATGTATGTTATACTTCCAAAAAAAGAAAAGTTTATTGGAGGAAACACTTCTGGAATGATAGAATAAAAACATCCACAAATCTACTCCTTCATAAAAGCAACAAGAACACTGGAAAAAATTTATCAAAAGCCAACTTTTTCAGAACTCGAAAATTAACCTGACGCAGCCTAAGAGGCACTTAGAAAAATGGCTGAATCTCAGTAATCGCAGTGAGATTTATGGCATTTTAACTTACGCTATTACCATCCCTTTCTTCCCAGCTCCACACAGCTTTGAAAATCAACAGCCTTACAACTATGGTAGCTGTGGAAATAAGCAGCTTAGCTGCCACTGGGTTAGAAAAACTTTGAAGACCTGTAAAATCTCTATCCCCAGAGAACCATCAGTGTTTGACCTGTCTAGTGACTCTATGAAAATCTCCATTTTTCAGAACAGCCTTATTCCTACGTCATTTGTTGAAAACAATCAGTGACAATTGTTTAACATCTGTAGCTGCCTGAAAAAATATGTGCAAATCGTATGCTTGTATATCAAGAGTCTATATAGAACTCTTACAACTCAGTAACAACAAATAATGGCAACTGATACAATTATTACATGGGCAAAGGATTTAAATAGACATCTTCCCAAAGACACAAATGGCCAAAAGCACATAAAAGAGTGCTCAATGTCATTAGTCATCAGGGAATGCAAATCAAAACCACAATGAAACACCATTTCACACCTACTAGGATGGCTGTAATAATGACAGATAATAACAAGTGTTGGTGAGAATATAGAGAAATTAGAACCTTCATACACTGCTGGTGGGAAAGTAATATGTTGCAGTCCTTTTGGAAAGTTTGGCAGTTCCTCAAAAAGTTACACATCGAGTTACCATATGACCATCAATTCTATTCCTAAACATATATCCAAGAGAACTGAAAACATAAGTCTATTCAAAACTTGTACATCAATGTTTGCAGCAGCATTATTTGTAACAGTGAAAAAGTGGAAATGACCCAAATGCCCATCAACTGATGGATGGATAGTTAAACAAATGTGGTATAGCCATACTAGGGAATACTATTTGACAATATAAAGGAGTGAAGTTCTGAAATATACTGCAACATGGATGAACACTGAAAGCATTATGCCAAGTGAAAGAAGCCAGTCACAAGAGACCACATACCAAAATATCCAGAATAGGCAAATCTAGAGATAGAAAGTAGATTAGTGATTTTTGGAATGATAAAATTTTCTAAAAGTAGATATTAGTGATACTCAACTCTAAATGACATTTATAGTATATGAATTATATTTCAATAAAGCTGTTAAACAATAAAGTTTACTTTAAGAACTCCTTCATATTATTATTAATCATATTACCCTACTCCAAGGGTAAGGCAGTTTTCTAAGGCATGGATGCATGTTCTATATATTGTATGTATGGTACATCAGTATTCCCCTAACAGGTAGAACCAGGGCTAAAACATAGTACATGGTCAACAGATATCCTCATATGAATAAAAAAGTAGAGAGATTAACAAACTGTCTAGAACCAGATTTTCTGATTTCTGATTCTGCCCATTTACAGTAGTGAGGGGTGGGAGATAGTGATGAGCAAGGAGCTTAAGGTGCCCTGGCCAGAATGCTGCTTATAAAATTATTACTATATACTCCTTACTAGTGAGTGGACATACTGTCTATTGGGGATGAAGGTGCTCTCAATGGGAATAGACATGCTCTTTGGGGGATGGGTAGTAACTGACAGAGCATCATAGCAAAATGAATTTGGGCAGGTACACCTAGGTTCAATTCCAGGCTCTGTTTCTTGCAGGTGTGTTTACCTAGTCTTTCTCAGTCTAAATTTCCTCATCTATAAATGGAGATAATACTTAACCTCTTGCCTCATAGAGTTGTTATAAAAATTAAATGAGAAGAGTGTAATGCATATGGCTCATACAGATAATAGTTGATAAATACTTTTATTGACATTGATAACATCTAATGAACAAATAGGTTTTTTAAATATGTTGCAAAAAAAAAAAAAAAGAAGGAAAGAAATAGAGATGGGTCAATAGTCATTTTCAGACCCATCAGAAGGCTCTGAAAAGGTCTGGAACCTCATTCCTACCCTCCCAACATGGCGGCATTGAGCAAGGTAGAGAAAAGCAATAACCCCTCCCCTACCACAGCTCCCCCTTGCTAGCAGGCATCCACCTGGCTTGAAGCCAACACAATTACCTAGGGGGTGTGGTGGCCAAAGGTAAGAGACAAGAAATACCTCACCCCTGGAAGAGAAGAAGGACACAAGTAATTTATACCCATCTCAACCAAATATTTTCCCCGTTTTATAATGCTGCCATGTTTCTTTCTTTTTCTAATTAAAAAGGAGTATATGCCCATAAAAATGCAAATTTTGTACAAGTACATAAAGTAGAGGAGGGCTGACTAAACTTGAACCGGTTCCCATCAGAAGCTGTAACTTCATTGAAAGAGAACAAGAAGCTTTCATTGTGCTTGACACCTGTGAATAAGATACCTGTGGAAACAAGTTACAATGAGAATAATCCACAACTGCAGGGAACAACTGTGATTCTTTAAGATACAATTTATGTAAAGCAACCAGCACAGTGGCTAGGAAGGTGTAGGTACTCAGTAAATGGCAACTATTATTTCAAACACCCTTTTCTTAACAGCTCTCTCTGCACAGTGTGCACTACCGTGGAATAAACTTAATGGAATAGTGCCCTCCAGAGGCCACTGGGAATTCAACTGTAGGGACAGTTGAAAGTCTTGAAAAAGACCAGAGAAACCCAATTTAATTTTCTTGTGTATTTACGCAGAGTCAGCACTCAAGCTTGGTGTCCTAGGATGTCTGGGATGTACTAGAACCTGACTGATTTGTCACCCACCATCAGCCCTTTGCGCAGAGCTTATTTGTTTGCAAGGGATACAAACAAGGACACAGAAATCTGGAAAGTCTAGTTAGGCACCGTGGGAACCGGTGCTGGGAACTGCAAGCCCCCAAGCCACCGGAAACTCCTGTCCCATCCCTCTCTCTCTCTGGGGACACTGTCTCTCAGCCCTGTTCCCTTATGCACGTCCACTCTGTGTTCCTCTAAAGGGACGAGCTTCTTCCTGATGTCTGCCCTTCTGTCCCTTCAGGCATGTGGCTCTGGCTCTCTCAGGACATGATTCCCCCGACCTGACTTGGATTGACCTTTCAGCTCATCTCAAATAGCTAAGCAGCTTGGTCTCTCGCGGGCTTGATTCCAAATTCCCAGGAGACAAAATGATTACCAGTCAAGTCTAGTGGATGGACTTAGTTTATCCATCCCTGTGGGATAGCCAGTGGTGTGTGTGTGTGTGTGTGTGTGTGTGTGTGTGTGTGTATGTGTGTATGTGTGTAGGGGGAGGAGGGGTAGGGCCAGGGTCATATGGTACAAAACATATCTAGCACATACGGAACATACAGAACTGTGGAAAACATTTCAAAGAGTCCACTTTTCTAATAATGATGAGCTAATATTCATAGAGTTCACCAGGCACGATGCCCTCCAGTAAGAGCTTTGTAAGCACCATCTCATTTAATCCTTACAACCTTCCTTTGTAATTCGATCATGTTTTCATCTCCCACCTTCAAAAGTAGCTGCTGATAACAATGGTTGTGTATCTTTCAGTAATTTGTCCCATGCATTTTATTCCCACTTTAAAGATGAGGGAACTGATGCTTGGAGAGTCTGCACCAAGATTTAAGCCAGGGCAGTGTGATTCTAAAGCCTGGCTGTGATCTCCCAACCCCACCCCACCTCCCAGTGCAGTCCTGAAGGCAAGGTAGATAATAACATGGCTGATGCAGAGGAAACACCAGAGTGGGTCTCGGTCTTAGGTAGTTGATAATCTGATTAGGGGAGACAAGATTTACATGTGAAATGATTAGTAAATGACATGAGAGTAATTAAGTACTAAATTGTGTGTTGCCACTGTATTCATTTTCTAGTGCTGTGTAACAAGTACCACAAACGTAGAGAGGCTTTGGAGCAATACCCATTTGTTAGCTCCCAGTTGGGTAGAGCAGATGTACAGCCGAGCATGGCAGTGTTTCTCTGTGCTCAGTGTTTCGTGAAATTAACATCAAGGCATTCATTGGCTGTGTTGTCAACAATCTCATCCGAGACCAGGGGACCTCTTCCGACCAGCTCACTGGTTGTTGGCAGAGTTCAGTTTGTTGCAACTGTAGGACTGAGGTCTCTCTATTGTCCTGCTAATGTCAACTAGAGACTAGTTTCAGCTCTGTAGACGTCGCACCATTCCATTGTCTGTTCATAACATGGATATTTGCTTTTCTTCAGGTCAGCTGGAGCATGTCTCACTCACTGCCCTTCTACTACCAGCCAAAGAAAACTTTCTACCTTGAAAAGGGCTCATGTGATTAGGTCAGACCCGCCTGGATCATCTCCCTTTCTTAAAGTCAGCTGTGTCTTATGACATAACCTGATCGTGGAAATACAATTCATCAGATTTACAGTCCTGGTTATGAGGGTGCACACAGGTAGGAGTGTGTGGGGATCCTGGGTGCCATCTTAGAATTCTGCCTGCTACACCCATGAAGGTAGATTATGTGTGTGTGGGGGGGTTGGAGCTATTCCCAGGAGGGGAAGAAGGAAAGATTTCATGGAGGGGAATGTGAACTGAACAGTGAGGAGGTAACTAACGCTACTAGATGTTATAACATCATCCAAACACTGTGTGATGAGCATAAAAATAGACATATAGATCAGAACAAAATGAGAACACCCTAAAATAGAAATATGGGTGTGTGTGTGTATATATGTATGTGTGTGTCTATGTATACATCATAATAAATCAAGCTTCACAAATTAATTGAGCAAAATTATTAATAAGTGGTGTTTGGATAATTACACAGTTTTGAAAAAATAGATAAATTTTTTTCACTATACATCAAAATAAATGCCACCTAAATTAAATTTTAAATTATAAATATAAATTTAAAATATGATCAGGAAACTTGGTAGAAGAAAAGTTCTGGTCTTTGGGAAGATGGCAATGTCCTAAGATTTGAAAAAAATGTTGTGAAAAGAAATTACAAAAGAAAAAAACTCAGATTCATCCACAGCAATAGTTAAAACTTCTACATAGTCATTGCAAAAATCTATTATAAGACTCGGGAATTTTAACCACATAGGGAGAAAGGATTAAGATCTATAACATCTAAATGCATATTCCAGATAGTAGACAAAAGACACAAATAGATGATTTAGACAACAGGTAAAAATAAAATAGAAACAAACAAACAAACAAAAAACTAGGGGAAAATGCCCAAGCTCCCTGATCAAATAAATGGAAATTAAAACCATAAAAGTGAGCCATATTTCTATTAATTAAACATAATTTTAAATTACAATACCCAATCATGAAATAGTCCTGGTACACTGGCACTCATACATCTTTGGTCAGAGTGTGATTTGGCAAAACACCCTTTGATATAGTACCTTCAATCCAGGAAATCTGCCTTAAGAGCATGATTCAAAAGAAAAAAAAGTCATGGTCACAAGCATTTTCCATACAGTGTTATGCATAGTATTGAAAAACTGAGAATAACAGAAAAAGCATGCCTAAATTATCACTGATGATTATCCCTATTGAGACTATTTAATAAGGTGCAACCTGTTTAAATGTGCTAAATGAAAAAGGATAATACAGATTCTTGCATGTAGTATGACTCAATATTTGAAAAGCATTCCTGTGGTGTTAAAGGTGTGGGAAAAACAGCACTTTTATATACTGTCAGAGGGGATACAAGTTAGTGTAACCTCTTGGGTGAAGCAATTTACAATATGACTAAAAAATTTAAAATGTGATTTGTGCGAGGATTCCACTTCAGGAATTTATTTTTCACATAAATGTACATGTACTTTAATGTACAATACATAAAGACACATCAACATAGAATTTCTTGCAGAATTGATGACATAAATAAAAGATCATACATGAAAATGCCCATCAATTGATGACCAATTAAATAAATCATAATAGAACCATTTGGTAGACTATTATACTGCTTTTAAAAAGAATGGATGTGACATGTTCTGACCTGAAACGATCTCTAAAATTTTTAAGAACAACAAAAAAGATGCAGAATAGTACGGACTGTGCATCCCTATCTACATAAAAGTGAAATAGAGAACTTAACATATGCTTACAGAATTCTTAGAAAGATACCCCCAAACTGGTAACAGACTGAGGCCCTGGGGTGCAGCTGGTGGTAGTAACTAGAGAATGGGGTCAGAACTGGGGGTACTTATCACCCACTGTCCTTCTGTTCTATTCGAATGCTTCCCCGTGTGCACACAGTCCTCTAAAATGGAAATAAATACTAAGAAAGGTAGTCTAAAAAATATATTGCGGATGAACAGAGATGGGATGGAAACAGACAAATCTGTTGAGTTAGTGTGGCGGGACTATATTCACATGGTCATGGATTAGATGTTAACATAGAAAAATCAAATTAACTGAGAATTAGTGTAATAGAATTGCAAGTCATTCCTTTAAAATGCTATTTCAATGTTTTAATGTTGCCACTGAAATAAATACAGATTAGTATGGGGGAGGGACTGGGTCCCTGCGGAATTAAGTAATAGCTTTATAAATATGTTGCTCTGAAATGAACAAACAGAAGAATAATGAGCCAAAGAGAGCTCACCCAATGGTCCAGGGAGAAGGCGGTTAGCAGGAGGAATGACAGGAGAGGGGCCAGGGTGTCTGTGTTTGGGGGGGTGGCTGGCCAGATCACCCCATGGCATGACTTTGGGTTCAGACCTGGGAAGCAAGGAGGAGGAACTGGCAGAGCTTAGGAAGGGGATCCAGCCTGCAGAGCCCGAGGAGACCAGCCTTCTGGAGAGCCAAGTGAGGAGGAATGGTGGGCACGGGGTTGATGAGAAGCATCTAGATCCCACAAATCTCAAAGAAGACATTTCCTTAAGAGGACAGGGATAAACTCTGTCTTTGAGATGACTGCTCTAGCAGTGTTGACTTCTCAAGCCTCATATCTATCTATCTATCTATCATCTATCTATAGGATATATATTATATATATCCAATAGATGTGTTTATTTAATGCATGCATTAAATTTTTGTACTAGTATATTATGTACATTATAAAATATATATAAAAAGTATTTTAAAAGAGACATCTCATGTGAAGTGCTTAATATTTAAAACTTTTTTCACCTTTAGTAAAATAAATGATATAAAGCAAATGTTACTCTTAGGAAAAGCTATACAGTTAAGTATACTTCAAGACTGTGAAATACTTTACACTCTGGGATGTGATCATTCACAAGTATGGTTGAAGTTCAGATAAATGGATGTTGGGTTTAAGGGCTGCCATAGTTGAAGATATCTCACAAGGATACGTAGACCCCAGTGGAAGAAGGGCAGCATTTCATCAATGATAATATCTATTTTCCAACCCTATCCACCATTTGTACTAAGGTTTCGGTTTGAAAGTTTGTGTTAATTTTTAACTTGGTTGAGCTTTCTTGCAAAGTTGTCAAAAGGTACAGTCTTTTAAAATAGTTTTTAAACACATAAATTCTTGAAAATTCTTTGGTAGATTTAAAAAAATAGAAAATTTTGCTTTCAAGATTTCAAATATACATATGAAATATTTGGTTGACAAATAGCATTTTTTTGTAAAAAAAAAAGTCACATAAATAGGAAACATTTTCAAAAATCCATTTTGAAAATGCTCTTTCCGTAGCATGAGTTTCTTTGAAATAGCAGTTATTCTCTTACTGATGCAACATTATCCTGACATTGGAGAAACGGGTTATGAGTGTTTGGTCTACAAAAACAGCCTCCAGGAAGCGGGTCACTGAAAACTACTTGTTTTCATAGATGAGGTGGGCCAATTTCAAACACTCGTCTTTTTCGTAGAAGAGAAAGCACACAGTTTTCTTTATGTGCGAGGACTCTTAAGTGCTGTGTCTCAAGATAAACATCAGACCTCTGGCAAAACATTATCATGATTATCCCACATCTTATTACAGAGAAGAGTAAAAATCCAACTGATTTTAAAGGTTGTTATTTTTATAAAATTAACCATACTGATGACATTCGCTGGCATTTCTGTCTTCTGTCTTCGCTTCTAGCTTCTTTGCTGCATTAACTCTCCCAGGACCAATAACTTAATCAATTTCTTGTTCTGGCCTATTTTTGTAACCTTACTCTGAATTCTTTTTTATTCTAGTTAAAGCAGCTGTTACCTTACATAATTTTCCCATAAAGCATTATTTTAACTAACAAAGTCATTGACTTTTGAAAATATATCTTTTTTGGTATCTCTTTCCTTTAGTGACTCACAAATAAGTAGGTGTTCCATTTCATTACTGAAACAGAATCGAGCAAATACCCTTATTTGGAACATGTGAGAAACAGCAGTACTTTCTTCCAACTGCCTAGCAAACCTCCCACACTGCACACTGTTTCTTTAAAATTTGAGCAGTGTTTCTGTGCATCTTCCAACAGAATTTGCTGACAAAATCAGACATTTTATTTTGCAGTTATATTGTTTTCCATGGTTTATTTTGGCTATTTTGACTGCATTAGGAAGAATGAGGGTTTTCTTAATGATGTGACTTTTTGCCTTAAACAAGTAAGAGAAATTCCAGATAGGCTTCTAAATATTCAGTTTAGTAGAATTCTGGACTAGATTTAGTACGGCATGATTTTAAACATTGCTAAAATATTTAAAACTATTTGTATTCATGTGGTGGATCTTTAGATTTTAAATATCTTCCTAATTATGATGACCTCATACCATCATTAAGTATTATCTCAAGGTACAATCTATGCTTACGGTGATGATTTTCTTTAATGATAAGGGCCAGAAATTTATATTTCACATTGTTTCTTGTAGTCTCAAATTTTAATTTTTTGTCTGACTTCTTGTCAATCTGAATAGATTGTCATAGTTTTACCATATACTGTGGCTGAGCCTATATCAGTGGTAAGAAGGGTCAACTCAGCCATTTTCTTATGGTTGGCCTACACCTGCATTAATTATGTTATTTTTAATCCTCTTTTTCTTTCCCCTGAAGAATTTTAGTTTATCTGTCCATTTGGTAAAGTTTAATTTAATTAAAATGAAATAATTTAATCCATAAACCTATTTCACTGAGACTACATAAACTGTAGTTCCTTGAAATAAGTCAAAAAGTGAATTAATCAGTGGGGGGGCGGTGTCTTTGTGGATCATCCTTTCTTCCTTCAGGACAAATCACATACCACACAGGACATAGGACCTTTTGATATATGGACTGAGTAAGGATGCCAATGTCAACCATATCTAAAATATTAGTCAAGTTCAATTTCTCATTTTTTTTAAGATAAATAATGTATCTTGGGATGCTAATAATTTTTTCACCTATCTCATGGATCTTTCTGGGCATCACACTGGGCAACAGATCTTCCAAAGCACGAACCGTCTCTAGTGACTGCCATTCAAGTCCTCTCTGCTCATTCTGCTGGGTCAGACAAGGACTTCACAGGAATGGACATCTGGACTAAATAAAGCCCTTGAGTCAGAAAAAAACCTCAAGACTTGCCATGCAATTTGACAGAGACCTGTACTTAACAGAGCCTGAATTTTTAAGAAGGACACCCACTCCTTCTTCTCCCCATAATAGTTCAGCTTCCCTCGGGGACATTTGTGAAAGTATATCTGTGATCACAAAAGTCAAAAAAGTTTCTTAGTTAATCCTGGCCCCATTTAAACGGCCTAACCTTCAAGTCAGGCCCAAGGGCTGAGAAAACATGCATTTCAGCTATCAAAACAGGCTGGCCCTCTGTCTCCCTTCCCCTCTGCAAAAGGAAATGGGCTAAATTTAAGTCCAGGAAACATTGTAAATGGTAGAATCATCCTTTCTCTGGTGAAGAAAGAGCTCTGAACGAAGTAACTGTGGGGCGAGTCAGCTCTTAGATCATTGCTGATGTCCCTGCATTCAGGTTTCTGTGGCTCTGAGATGCAAAGAACCTGGACACTCACACCTTTGAATGTTGCTTTGTGCATTTCAACAAGGATAAGCCTGATCATCCAAAAAGCCACTAGGAGTCACATCTTCATAACCATTTTAAATATAGTATAACAAACTCACCCCTCAAAATCTTTGAAGGAAGATCAGATTTCAAAGAAGATTCAATGAAGAAATCTATATAACTGTTAAAACCCATGTTTTATTATAAATTGTACCAAAGAGAGAGCTACACATTCTTGGGTCCTGAAAATAATCAGATTTTATTCCCTTCCAGGAGGAGGCAGCAACTCATAGGTGAACACCAAAAGACAGGAATTTCATGCCTTTTAACTCCTGTGCTTGGCAAACAGGTTGATTATGAACAGCTGAGCCAGGCCATGCATTACCTGCATCTGCATCACAAGAATGAGAGGGGCCAGGGCCAAAACAGGTGTCAAAGCTTGGAATTCAACGACCTTTTGGAAAAGAAAGACTCAAGAGTCATTTAAGGGCATCTGGTGCTCAAAATGAGAGAATAAAAACCTTATTACTTATTTAATACCTGGACATAAAAAATGAGCAGAAGTCAAGAAATGGCTGAAAATGGCCCAGGAGTGCCCTTGGAGAGGAGAAGGCCATGAAGTCAGGCCAGTGACACTGTAATCCCAACTACGATGCTTTTGTCTTTTTTCTCTTTATGGTTTACAATTACAATTACGACAATTTCCAAAAGTAATGCTAGAAGTTTCAAAGCCAGTGTCTTAAGTGGGAGATTGGGGTTTTCCATCTCCCATGGCTGAAGTCAGTCACCCAGTGGAGGCTCTGATGGGTACCAGAGGGATGAGGACACCAGGATGAAATCAAAGAGCATCTCTGGATGGTGCTCTGGAACCTCGATCCCTTTTAAATCATGGGAAGTGCCTCCTTTAGTGTAATCTCTTTCCTCCTGAGGACAAGCAGACAGTGAAATGCTGCTCTCTAAGTGGCTCTGGACATTGCCTGTGGGCTGTGATTGAGGATATGCCAAAGTTGCCAGTTTTCCCCCAAAATCCACCCCATTGGCCAGTGTAGTGTTTGTTGTGGCCCTGCTCTCCACTTTCCTTGAGGCTTTCTGATTTCAGGAGGATTGAGTTAGACTGGAGAAGGCCAACTTCCTCTACCGTCCATCACAAAGAGCCTCGCACAGTGGGTTAATCAGATCATGACTCATTGACTTGTGGGAGACCCGAGGACCAGGGCTGGGAGTGTTAGGAGGAGACACCACGGGGTCGGGGGGGGGGGCAGCATGAGGACACCAGGCACTGAGTGGAGAGAGATGGCACCTGAGTCACTTGCTGCTCAGGGATGGCTCAGATGCTGCCATTCTAGAAAGAGCTCTGAAACCTGAAAACACCATCCTAACAGCACAGATGAGAAACCCACACAGCCTAATGAATAATAAACTTGACTAAAATTCCCAGCACTGTGCTCAACTACAGCCACAAGATGGCAGGCAACAGTGGAAGATTCTCCACAGCCTTGCCCACGAAGCGTTCTGCAGACCTGAGGGAAATCAAGCTCCCACTGTCCAGTCCAATGGCTGGCCATCAACGATACATTCATGAAGCTGCTATAAGTTAAACTCTTGTTGAGAGAAGGAAGGTTCTAGATGTAATTTTACCATCCATTTAGAGAATGGGGTAGAAAAATGTAGAAAAACTTGATTTCCTATTTGTTTTTACTGTCAACAGTAAACTGTCAACAGTAAACTGTAAAAAAACAAATCTAATTTCATTGGTTACTGTTTGTAGTGTTGAAGAAAAAGTTCTAGAATTTGAGTCAGAGGGCCTGAATTCTAGTCCTTGCTCTTTTCTTAAGAAGGTCCTTGACTCCAGGAAGCCATGCCCTAGAGCCTCAGTTTCCTTCTTGGTTGGACTTGGATGAACTCTGGGATTCCTTCCAGAAACCAGTCATGGAATGAAATAGCATGTGGGGAAAGCAGACTAAGAACGAAGTGGGCACAAACGTAAGGTCCTGCAATGCTTCATTTCCATGGCATCCTTGGGGAATGGGCTGTTCCACATGATGAGTTTTCCAGATAATTGAATTTTAAATGCTGAAACTTGTTTTCCTTTTAACCTTCTGTAATGGAAATCTTTCTAAAGTGTATTACACGCTTCTCAGGCTTCTTCAAAAGCAAGCTAAATATAGTTTAACCTTGCCTGAATGTCTCTAGGTCAACATGATGTCACCTCTTACTATATATACAGTCCTGAATAGAGCACCGGTGCCTTTGGGCATATTCAGGTAGGCAGGACGCTCATGCTAAATGGCCCCAGAGACTATATTATAAAGGTATAATTGGCAATTCTTCCTTTCTGTATCTCCTACATCACTACCTGCAGTCATTTCTCCAAGTTACACCTTCTAGCAGCATTTGACACTCGGTTTAAAATCTGCTATAACCTAGAGAGAACTCAAGGTTGCTATGGGTAACCAGAGTCTGAGCTTGTAACAACCCTAAATTTAATTTTACACACAATTTAAAGGCAACGGGTACTATGCTGAAGGTTACTTACTTGTGGTCAGGGCTGATATTCAGTTAGTCTGCCCAGTCTGTAATGTAATGTTCCTATGCCAGTTGGCCAATTGCCCAGAGCCCCTTGGACCCTCCAGCCAGCTTAGCACCCTGACCTGTCTCCTAGGATCACGCACTTCTCACGTGCTGGTAACTCAAAGGTGCACTCTGGCTCCAGGACCCTGTTCCTGCAGGGAACCAGCATCCTTTCCAATTGGCGGGTACCCATGCCATCCCAGTTGCCCAGTACTTGATATCACCCTGGTTTCTGGGCTGCAGATTATTCTCTTTCCTGATGAGTGCATGGCTAAAGTTTGAGGCTCTCCTCTGTCCCTCCAACTCAAAGGCCTCTTCTCGGTTGTATGCTGTGCTCTGGGTTCAAATGGCCTGAGGCTGACCAGGACGGGTGTTAAAAGTTAGCTTTGACTGAACATCTACCATATGCCAGATGCCTCTTCAGTACATTAACTAAATCATCTTATCTAATCCACTAAATGACCCTATTGGGGAAATAGCATCAACCTCCTGTGGCTGAGGTAACTCGCCCAAAGTCACACAGCCAACACGTAGGCCTGGAAGCCAGTCCCATCTTTCCGAGCTCCATGTTCTTTGCACTATGCTCCTCTCCTGTTTATTAATGTACAAAAAAAGTGTATATTAACGTACAAAAAAGTCCAGTCATGGTTCACATCCTGGAAAATACATTTTAAGTGAAACATGGGCCCTTTTACTTTTCAGAAAAGGCTACTTGTTTTGTTGTGTGGGTTATGTTTTAATTAATTCCATATTTTGTTACCAATTTGGAACAATCTGTCCTCAGGGAACAGATCTGGTTTACTTATAGAAAGCTGGCTGAGGGAGGGAGGGACTGGGGTTACAAAGTATTCCTTGTAGGAAATCATCTAAAAAACCTTCTCAGTTCTCCCTCCACCATACAAAAGTAAATTGAACATTCCAGAAAAATCCCATCTTCCCTAGAATAGGTATGATTAGAGCTTGCAAATAAACACTTTCCTCCGTGTGTTACCAGCTGTGCCAGCAAGATGGGGCTGTTACCTCTGAAAAGAATAAGAGGCTCCCAGAGCTTGCAGGGGCCGGCAGGGGGTGGGGGGTAGCTAGAAGCAAACTGCAGACCCGAGGAGTATCACCCAGTGAGAAAGCAGAATTGGGTCTGTGATGTTGGGACCAGTCACAGCTTTCCTTTTGGAACTGGTTCTGGGGTGCAGAAGGATGTCAAACCCATAGCTCCGAATTCTCTTCTCTTTCCCCTGCAGATGAAGTTTACAGATCGACTCTAAGCTAATTTTTAAAATAAGCAAACCATGACCTCATCTTTCACATTTTGCACCTGCTCCTCCCACACGTAACACACCCACAATTTTCAGGGTGTCCTCTTCCAAAAATATCCACCATGCTCTCTAGTTCCCAGAGTAACTCTTGTCAGGGAGGAAATAGCCCAAATAATTGACTAGCCATAGGTGACAGGGTCAAAATGCCAAATGTATTAGTTTGCGAGGGCTACCATAATAAAGTACCATGAGCCAAATGGCTCAAGTGACAGAAATTTGTCTCACGGTTCTGGGGCCTAAAAGTCTAAGATCAAGGTGTTGGCAGAGCTGTGTTCCCTCTGAGGTACCAAGGCGGAATCTCTTCCAGTCCTCTCTCCGAACTCCTGATCGTTCCTTGGCTTGTGGCAACATAACTGCAATCTTCACTTGGTGCTCTCTATGTGTGCATGTCTGTGTCCAAATTTGCTGGAGGACACTAGTCCTCCTGGATTAGGGGCCCACCCTACTCCAGGATGACCACATCTTAACTAGTTACATCTGTAAAGAAGGCCACATTCTGAGGTACTGGGGGGTTTAACACTTCAAAATATGAACTTGGTAATGGGGATTAGGTGGGTGGCTAGAAGACACAGTTCGAGCCACAACATCAGCTAAGGTAGTTTTGAATTCAAAATCAAACTCAAGAGAAGGAGCAGAATGGATTGCCCAAAAGAGTGCCTCATATTATAATTCCAAGTGATGGCATGGACAACTAACATATCATATTGGTGGGGTGGCGTGGGGTGTGATGTTAGTACTCAGACACCCGAAATCTTATGCTTACAAGTAAGGGGATACACATTAATTGAGGTTGCTATTTGCAGAGATACACTGGGGTCTCTACAAAACCCTAATTTGTATTCACCAGTTTTTAGGACAAAACCTACATAGGTATGTGGAAAAATTTAGTGTTGAAGGAAACCTTTAGCCAGTTACAGAGTGAAAAGGAGCATCTTGAGAACATTCAAAACACTTTAAATTCCCTGATAACTTAATCGCAAAGTGCTTCTAGTCCTAAAGTTCTGCTTAGATATGTTTGCCAAGCGGATTCTATATTAAAATTGGGTTTCCTTTTATAAGATGGAGTGGGGGGCTTCTGTTTTCCTTGTCAGTTTGGGTAGGGGGAAGACTTACAGTGTTCTAGTCATTTTCTTCGCTGGTGTCCGCCGTTAGACTGAGGAGGTATTTTGTGAAGCTGAAAACCATCCGTGAAATTAAGCACCAGACCACGTAGCAAGGACCAGCGTATAGCTCTGGGGCTGAGCTGAAGTATAGCACAGGAGACAGGAGCACAGACTATGGTGGCAGATCTCTGGTTCTGCCTTGGGCAAGTTACATGGCCTCTGTAGCCAAGGTTTCTCATCTAAAGCTGTCCTTTATAGCGTTGTGGTAGGTATAAAATGAGATAGCAGATGGCAGAATGTCCACTATGGTAGCAACTGCTCAATCAGTGGTACTTCTTATAATTGCACCAGAGAACTAGGGAGGGAACCTTGGAAAATTGAGCTAGTCTCCTTTTGTCTTGTCAACTTCTTGGTTGTATGAGCACTGGGAGCCCAGGACTCTAGGAGTCCTTCCTCATTACTTGATTCACTTTCATACTTCTCTTGAAGACCAACCAGCGGGTCCTGGTCTTTTCCTTCTATCACCCCTGCATCTCTGAGGCTTCTGGGAGATGTCACCATCCAACATACACACATGACTGTACCATCAGAGAAAGGAATTTCAGAGTCATGACTGTTCACTAGTGAAAAAGTTAGTTTGGGAGATTTACTTCCTCAGCTGTGGAAAATTTCCTTATTTTCTGTATTCTTGATGTTCTGGCATTTGGGGCCTTCCTTGATCCCAGAGAGACTGACCTTCCCAGGGTTTAGCCAATTCCTAGAAATAGCAAACAACTCCCCCTGAGAGTGTGCCTCTGATATACAAATCAACCAATCCAGAGCCCACACCCCAACTCTCTCCTTTGTCAGACTCTCATACATCAAGACAATATTGCCCCTAAGTCATCCCAAGCCAAGTACTAGACAATCGGAGACCATCCTATAGCTCAGAATCTGCTGAAATTATTCAAACTACCAAATCCTAAGATTGCTCAGAGTAGCTACCATGCTTCACCCAAACCTTCCCTTGAAAACCCCAATAAAGGCTTTGGGCCATGTTCTCCCTCCTTCTCCCCCTGCCTCCTAACACTGCTGCTTCTCCATGAAGCCCTGAAGGGTGTGCTCTTCCTCCTGTTTCTAGGGATCTGTGAGTGTAAACTTCTTCCCTTCTGACAGTCATTTTCCTGTCTGCGTGTCTTATCATACTTGATTAAAATAAATCCCAGGTACATCTGAGCATAACAATTAGCAATCTCACAGACCTGTTTCCCGACCTTTTGTCCTATTTCCATTCTCCAAGCTCCTCGACTTCAGCTATTTCAGTCCAGATGCCCACTGACCACATCCATCCAAATATCTCTTCCTGACCACACAGAAGTGGAATGGTGTGCTGGATCAGGTACCACCCCTAGCTGGGAGTCAGAAGAGAGAGACTGAGTGTCTCAGCTCTGCCAGTTATCACTGTGACATCACGGGAACACTGCTTCACCTCTGTGAGCTTCTAGAATGATAAAACCAGCTCAGGTGGGTCATATGAAATGTTTCAGAGATTCACTCCTAATACATTGGCATAGGCAGCTGCAGTTAACCTCCCTCCCACCCTCACTCCATCATCCCAACACACTTACTCAAGGTCTCAAAGCTAAAATTGCTAGAAGACCTATGGAGAGAACCCAGAATCCCAGACGCAGACTGCTTCCCCTTACCACACCATATTTGCCTCGTCCTTGGAGCCTCCATTAAGGAGCCTAACAGATATGAGGAAACTTATCCAGTATGTAAACACTCTTCCAAATCCTAAAGATCTAGCAACCTCTTGGATAAGAAACTGCTAGTCTTTGCAAACGCTCTCCATATAGAATAGTCATTGTGAGGCTAATATTTTATTGAACACTGTGTATTAAACATAGGGCTAAGCCCTTTATATGCATTATTGTATTACATTGGTTCAGTAGTGTTATTATTCCCATGTCACAAACAGGGAATCCAAGGGTAAGAGGGATGATTTTTCCAAGGTCAACCAGCTTGTAAGTGTGGGAGCCTGAGGAGGTAGCACTAGTTGTATGGTTCCAGAGCAGGAGATCTTGACCATTGTGCTCTCCTACTGGATGTCCCCTCCCTGCTCTTCCTTCTGCCTCTGCATCCAAAGCAGCTCCCCTCAAAGCTGACAGCTGCAAATGGTGGGGACTCTCAGTGGCAGCTCTGGGAGGGCTGCCTCAAGCTCCATGTTGATCCCTGCTTCTAACCCTGAGGACTCAGCCACCAGGGTCTGGAGATCACCTTCTCAACACCAACGAATATTACAGTGGCCAGTCCTGTTTCTTTTCTAAGAACACTTTCTAATTTTAAATAGAATAATTTCTCTTCAATACCCCTCCTTGAAAATGAAGCTTCTCCCAATAACTGCCAGTTCAGGACCCAGCCATGAGCCAAGAACATCTCTTCAGTCAGATAGGCAACCCAAAGAGAATACTGGTGAGATTCTACTGAGTAAGTACTCACACATGCCAGTCAGCCCTGTGCTATGACTATTCCATGCACTGGTTCATTTAAACTAAGACCACAGTCTATGTGCCTGATGACTTCTTGTTGCCCCTCCATGCCCACTCTTCCCCATTCTCTACCCTGCCCTCTGCCCCAGGTTTACACATGTGGACAGTCCCCATGGGCTCCCTTGTCACTGGCTTCTGGCTGGTTTCTGCCAATGGAAAGCTCTGGTAGAAGACTGAAGGGAAGGAGAAGATTAAACTTAAGATACTTCTGCTCTGGCTTCTTCCCTTCAGGATCTCCTTGGGTTAGATGTCTTCCTCACTCAAAGGTCATCATGATTCTCAAGGTGACCCTCTCTTCATGATTCTCTTCTCTTGGGACAGAGAAGCCGTCCTCACAGGAGCCCCTGAAGGCTTGACAAAAGTTATGCACCTCAGAATATCTTCAAACTTCTCTTTTCTTGTCTCTTCCACATATAACCATTACAAAAACCCTGGTGTGTAAAGGGTTAACACAGCAAATTTGGGGTATTCAACCCGTGTCCATTCTAAAGAAAGAAGTGGTTCTTGACTAACTCCTGGGAGGTAACCTCTATGCCCTTGGGATATTCTGCCTGATACCAGATAGTTTATGCTAATAATGTGATTTATGGCAGGGGCATTGGGCCAAGTGGCATTAGTTTGAACTCTGGAAGGACTGGACACTGAGTAACTAAGGTCAGCTTCATAGGCACTCCATGTCTGAGTAACTAACCTCCAAGAAAAACCCTGGTGCCGAGGCTCATGAACTTTCCTGGTTGACAGTACTCCACAGATGTTGTCACACGTCACTGCTGGGAGAATTGAGCCCTTCCCAGGACAACGCTGCTGGGAGGGACAACTGCGAGCTCACGCCTATTCTCTCTCCTGGACCCCACACTGTGTACCTTTGACCTTTGCTGATTTTAATCTGTATCTTTTCACTGTAATAAACTGTAACCCTGAGTTTTTCTGCGTCCTCTGAATCCTTTTAGTAAATCACTGAGGCTGAGGGTGGTCTTGGGGACTCTGAGTCACCTGGGAAACTACAGTCCAATCATAACTTACTGCCATGATGGGCGGCCACACAGGTGAAAAACAGAAATATGCTCATCATCAAGTGGATTTTCCAGGATGGGAAAACTGGGGGCAAGGGCAGGGGTGCCTGGTGGTCTAAAGATAGTTCTAAGTATCTCAAGGGGCTTCTGGACTATGAGTCTGTGAGTAAGGTGACATGGGACAGGCAGATAGAAATACATCCAGGACCCAACCTTTGGTGCTCCAACTAGAGGGGAGATGCTGGGTTGAGAGGAAGAGGGTCTAACTCAATGTGACATTTCTTTTTTTTTTTTTTACCATTATATTTCCAAATATTTACTTTTTAAATTTTTTTAAAAAATTATTTTAATTCAATCAATTAACATATAATGTATTATTGTTTTCAGAGGTACAGGTTCAATATGACATTTCTCATACTCTTGTGTCATGTGCCACTTCTTTTATTTCTAACCCAAACGTCCGGAAAAAAGAAAATTTTCTGAGTCTGAGTCCTCTAAGAGAGAATGAAACAACAAGAGAAAAATACAAATATCACAATCCTTCAACTTAGTGTATTTTCCCTTTATAGGATAAATTGCCATTGGCTTCCTACCAGAGTAGGTCTTGTAACCCTCTGTAGCTACAGATTGGAGCAGCAGACATTAAGTGAGCCACAGGGGTCCCCCATCCAGCCCCTGTGCCAACTCCCCCACTCACCTGGCCCCACTGACATCAACTCCGACCATCAGCTGCCCGTTCAGTGAGAGGATCTCATCTCGCAGTCGGACCTTCCCACTCTTCCCTGCTGGGCTGTTCTTCCTCAGCTCTGTCACCCAGATGCAGCCAACGTCCAGTACGGGGCCCTGATGGGTCTTCCTCTTTTTGCCCCCTCTGCGCTTTTCTCCATAGTCCCCGAAAACAGGGATGTTCCCAAAACTGAGGCCCACAGTCTCTGCGTCCCCCAGCTCCCTGGTGAGGTACACAGTGCAGATTTCCATGCCTGGGGGGCTGTGGTCAGGTGGGACCGTACTCTCATCCACAGCAAAGTTCAGCTGGATGTATTCCTGCAGCTTCTGGATGGCCGCCTGGCAGAGCCGCTGCTCTGGGCCATCCCCACCCTCCCGCAGGCTGTTCTGCAGCCACTGGTAGAGGAGGGGCAGGTGCAACATGGCATTGTCCTGGGTGATGGGCATGGTGCTCACTCCCAGACACCAACATCATGAGAGGACCTGCTTCTGGGGGCTGGACCCTGGAAGGCCCCATGTCCCTTGGGAACCCTGGCTGTCATCAGCTTTGCCTGTGTTCATGTTCAGGCTGGCAGATGAGCCTAAAGGATGCCTACTTGAGACTGGGCTGTTTGCTTTTGCAAGAGGAGGACAGGACACAATTAGAACCACAGTGGGGTAATTGCTGTGCCTGGAGTGCTCACCAAGAGAAGGACGGAAGTGTCTGACAAGTTCTTGCTTGGTTCCTTTCACAGCGGGGCCCATGCAAATGACCCAGAAATGGGGTATGCCTCCAGCAGCCAAAGCATGACCTCACCTGGTCCCATTTATGCCTGGAAGAGGAAGAAACAAAAAATTTGGGTCACAACTGTGAGCCCTCTGATACAGAACACATGGCCTCATGTAATACAGAAGGACTACGTTTGCTTTTTTGAGCCAGGAAACTCATGCCTCTCCTCATTCCCCAGCTAAGATCCCTCCGCTCTGTATACACAGACATACTGACAGACACAGACACACAGATATATAGATGCACACGTACATACACACCCTTCCCCCAGACAGAAACCTCTGGAACAATGACTTTCCCCAGGAAGTTTTCCTGATCATCAGGGAAATAAGATGACTTTTTTCTAAGACAACTCCCATCAAACTCATATCCAACCAGAAGGCTATGTGAAAGACTCCTTAGAAGACTGTTAGAGGGGTTCTGGACATATGTAAGAGCTTACATTCTTAGGGAGTTAAAATCTATGTCCATTTGTCTTGATCAGCTCAACTGCATACACGGGAAGGCTCTCCACTCCAGGACTGACAATGATGCCAAGAAGAGGAAGAGCCAATCAACAGCACAGAGAGGTTTGGGCTCTGGCTTAGGACAATACCCATCCTAAGCTCAGCCATCATTCCATCTTCATCACGTAGCCTCAGAGGGGATCATGTCCCTGCAGCTATTAGTCACTTCTCCTCTTTTCTTTTGGTAAACTGTTGCAACTGATCTACTCTTAGTCCAACCCCAAAGCTATCTCCTCCAGAGAAATGTTTCTCCATGCTTCTGGGTGCAGAGACTTGGCCTCTCCTTGGCTTTCCCTTGACCACACTGCTTAAAGCAGTGATGCATCCCCCTTGCATTGCCAGCTGCAACAGGCGGGTCTCCCCCATGAGAGCTGGCAGCAATCTGGCCCCTGCTGAATCCTGTACAGTGCCTGGCACACAATACATCCCCACAATGAAAGGCTAATTGAATTCCATTGCCAATCCACCAAAGAAAATGTTTACCTCCATCTTTCGTAAACACAGAAAAATGACTCTTTTCATTCTCTTCTCTGAATTTCACTTTTGCCCAGAGAAAGTCAACATAAACTTGCCATCTAAGATGGAAAACATTCTCTAGCTTTCTCAGAAAGTAGATTTAACAAGGAATAATAATAAATGGGAGAGGTGTCAGAAGGCATGTCAATAATACATGGACTTATTACTCAGTAACCATAAAGAAATTTCCAACATAGCAAGTTTTGAGCTTCCAAAGAACTTGAGTGCCAGCTATTAATTGGTTCCAAATAAATCAAAAGCTTAGCAAATATAATCTACATAATCACATGCCTATTAGAAAAGAAACGCAAGATCAAAGAAAAGATAATCCACAAATGTACAAAAACTGAATGTTCCCCTTGGCCAAAACAAGTAACACCTCTCGCTGCAAAGTGACTCCACACAGACATATTAAAATCTTATGAATAAATCAAAATATTTTCCATCAGGCCTAGCAATCTTTATGAGTCTCCATTTTCTCATCTGTAAAATGAGAAAGTTAAGCTAAGTGATCTCCAAGGTCTGGAGAGGTCCTCAAATACAGTGACAGTGTCTCATTCATTGGTGTACTCCCTATCCCAGCACAGTGTCATCAACTTGTAGACTCTCAATCATTTAAAACAATTTTTTAAATACCCTATAAATTACAATTTTAATGGTCAATGATTCAGGATATTAGTCACAGTTCAGATGGTTGCATACATATGAAAACAGGGTAAACATCTTGGGCAAGTTGCTCTTTAAATAAATCTGATCGAAGAAAACCCTAGAGAATTTTTCTTCTTGCTGTCAACTTGTATTCATTCAATACATATTTCCCGAACATCAATTAAAAACCAGGCTTTGAACTTGGCACTGAAAATATACCATCAATAAGGCAAATTCCTCGCCCTAAAGGAATTCATAGTCTATTGGGGAGATGCCTAAATAAGGGAAACCAGTGTGTAATAAGTCTATGACAACTCTCTTAACAGAATTGACAAAGGTACATTCCTGGAAGTCATGTTTGTGTAATATAAGCCCCCCAGCCCCTGGTGATGGCTCCAGAGCTGGGGATCTCATACAAGCTGGAACACAGTTCTTCCGTGAGAACTAAGCACTAGGACCGAGAGAGAGGGAGGGTCTAGTCTTGAAGAGAGCTATAACTTTTGAACTAGGGGCTCTGGATGGCAATGTTCTACCTGCTGTAAACTGAGTAGCAAAGTAGCAAGGAAAGCCACCCTGCCAAGAAATAAAATAAAATTAATTAGGAGAAGGCAGAGGTGCAAGACTCGGGAGAGAACACTCTGGTTTCTCCACAGTATTCCTGGAAGAGGAAAAAACAAAAAATTTGGGTCTTAGTTTCAGACACCCTAGATAGGGCTGCATTGTTACCCTCCTCTTCAACCCGAATGACTATATCAATCCTTACTTAAATTACATTTAAAAAATTTAACTACTTAGGAAAAAAGAAGAAAGGTAAAGCAAAACTAAACTAAAAAACCCCTTTAAATGAAAATAAACTTTACCTTGAGTTGTTTCCTGCACTTTGCAACTCAAAAGTTGTTAATAGGCTAGAGGTGAGCAAAGCTGGTTGGCTCAACATGGAGCAGGGCCAGGAGATATCATCCTGGGAGCCCACCCTCTGACTGTGAATGCTGTGGGGGCAGGGAAGGAGTTTTCAGAAAAGGAAAAATTATTTCAAGATATTTAGTCTTATTTTGGTGTTCATGGACTATATAACTTTTTGAAATCCATGCCTATCATTGGGAATTTTCCAGTAATCCTTCCAGCCCCCTGTTCCATCAAGTCTTTTTCCTGTTTCTATAAACAAGGGGAGTAGAAGCATTCCAATCTACTACAATGATTTGAAATGACTCAGGGCATTAGAAAAGATACACAATTTTGCAATACTATAAAATGAGTGGTTCTTTCACACATCCAATGAAACATTCCAGTGAACAAAACATTGACCCAGAGAAGATTCAGAAGAGCAGAAACCTGCAACTAATTACAAATACAACCTCCCTCAGTGGCTGACCTGTGCAGAGGTCTAAATGCTTCTCATCTTGAAGATCAATTTCAACAGGGAGCAGAATTTGTAGACATGAAGGTCCACTGAATGGTCCAGTTCACTTTTGTCTATCATACATAATTCTCCAATTAGAGTCCCATCTCAAAGCAAACAACCATGATAATTTAAATTAATTTTGACTTGCCTGAAGCTGACAGCCTTAGCCATTCAAAATTTAAAATGAATGCTTCTTAACAGATTTTGATACTGTGTTTAGACTCTACCAACTTTCTCAGATCCTCTTTCAGTTACATTATGCATGCACAGCAGGGCAATATCACCCACAAGAGGGTGAAAAGTAGTTCTGGATTGAGGAGGCCAACAAATCTTAGATATTGTAATGGCTAATGCCTGCCTGCAAAGTTCAATCCTATATGACAGAATCTTACCCCTTAGTATCCAATATTTTATGTTAGAATTTAAATTAAATTAAGTTTTTTCTCCAGGGTGAGGAGAGCAGGAAATTAATGCAAAAGATGGAGAAACACTGAATGAAGTGAAACCAATCATCTGGCCGAAGTCACAGCCCCAGAGTCACCTGAAGTCCACGGGCTAACTCCTGAAACTGGCAGGGGGGTGCACAAAAGCGTCCTTGGGTTTATCCAGACCTTATTCAAAGACAGATTCACACTGGGCTATCTTGTACTAACTCCTCGCGATTGTCCTGAATTCTTGATGTCCTCCTATTCTGTACTCTGCTAAGTTCCAAGTTCCTTAGTCTTCTTTTCTGCTGGGCCGGATTCCTCTTTTGACTTTTAGAAAATCTCACATTTTAAAAATAAACTAATGTTGATTAAATATTTACTATTCATTCAACAGATGTTCAACTGAGTGCCTGTCACATGCAGGGTCTTCAACAAAACAGACAATGTTCCTACAAAGCCTCATGAAGCCTGTATTGTGATGGTGGCAAATTAGTAAACATAAAACACTATAATGTCAGATGGGGATTGATACTATGAAGAGAATTATGGTAGTGTCATGCTTAGTGAATGACGGAAATATGAGGGGATTAAGAAAGACCATCTGAGAAGAGACCTAAATAAAGTGAGGGGCTGAGGTGAGAGAATCTCTGTAGGCGGGCTGTTCCCTGCTGAGGAGACAGCACATGCAAAGACCCTGAGGTGAGAGCCTGCTTGGGTGCCTAGGGATAGGCGTGAGTAATAGGTGTGTCGACAGAAGAGAGAGGGAGGGGGAGATGCCCCCACTGAGCTAGATGCTTCCCCATTGTCTCATTCTCTATAAAACAAGGGCATCTGACCCTGTTTTTACCAACACTGGCTAATGGCTAATGTTTTCAGAGCATAACCACACTCAGACACTATTCTAAATGAGCACTTTCCAAGGACTGATTACCTTATTTAATTGCCACAACAATACTCTAGGGAGATATTATTAGTATCTCCTTTTTAGAAACTCAGATAAATGACAAAATCAGAGAGGCTAAATAAGGACTAGAGAGGCTAGTTTTAAGTTTAATCAGGACTAGAACCCAGATCCACTGGATTTGGCCATGTAGGCTAGCACTCTGCCCTGTAATCGCCGCTCCACGGCCACCAATGGGCCTCACGTAATAAATAGGTACCATGTGTCAGAAGCCAGTGCCTTTCTACCTAATACCTGTTCTCTCTTTCTTCCTTTATTTTGTTGGGTGTGATATAGTCAACTAAAACTCAGCCTTTCTTGGAGGTATGGATAGTATACACCATAGTTCTGGCCAATGAGATGAAAGTAGAAATTGTTGCATGGGGCTTACACTAGTATTACTTAGGAGAAGAACAGAAAAGAAAAGAAAAAACAAATTCCCATGTTGTTTAATCATTGTTATTTTGGATTTTTCCAGATCCAACTAACTAGCTGAATTAACCCCCAAACAAGTAACACAATGTAATACCCAGAAGTCAGGGAACTAAAAGTAACAGAATCTAAAACATGGAATTGGGTGAGAAAAGAAGGGAGGGAAGCAGATGCCAAGAACTTGGATATCTGCAGACTGGAAAGGTGACCCTAGCTATTTCATGTAAAATATTTGGTGAAAGTGCCACCTGCTATACCTTGGAAAGTCACTGATGTGCTGATTGAGGCTGTGGTATTAGAAAAGATGGTAGGAAACTTTTAGAATAGATGATTTGTCATTCTCAGTAAAGTCTAGAGCTCCTCAACTCAGCCAGCAAGTGAGATGGGAAGAAATACCACTTTGCTAAAGAAGGTACTCCATTTATTTATTTATTTGTTTAGGCACAGAGAGGGGGGGGAGGGGCAGAAGCAGACTCCTCACTGAGCACGGAGCCTGATGCAGGGCTCTATCTCATGACCTTGAGATCATGACCTAAGCCAAGATCAAGAGTTGGATGCTTAACCGACTGAGCCACCCAGGTGCCCCTAAGGAAGGTACTTTGGACATTCAGCCTACAATCTAAATTGCCAGAGAGGTCCATATTCTGGATCCTGCAAGGCTGAGAAACCTATTTTATCAGGAGGGGGTGGATGGTATCCTACCTGGACAGAGATTGTGTACGCCTGTTGCCAAAGGTGGGATTACCCACAGGAAGCCATTGTTTCAACTGTTCCTGCAGCACACATTAAGTAGTATATGTTAAGTTAAAATTTAGGGAGATGGGCAGAACTCATAAGCTAGAAATAAAGAAAACAAATCATTAGGAACTGACCAGGAGCCTATGAAGTTGTTGGGGAATTGTATTGCCAAAACCCCAAACCTGGTTTGTAACAGCCTGGGATGGTTCAATCCTCACAGCAATCTCAAAACTCTTGTTCTCCCTCCCCCCGCCGGGCAATTCACCTCTATAAGAAACAGGCAATGTGTAGAGCACCCAGAAAGGGTGTCTCTCCAAAGCTACCACATATGTGGCCATGGAAGACAATGAATGAAGAAAAACCTCCCAGAGAGAGGTGAGGGCCTTGGAGGGCAATGAACAGGAGTTCTTGCCGCAAGAGGGAGGGGTTGAACTCTTGCTATTCTTGCTCACTAGAATTTGGTCATTGCTATGGAGAGTGACTGCTGTGTTTTCCATCCCTCCTTTTATAAATGGAAGGGGTTTTTTTGTTTTGCTTTTTTTAAAGATTTTATTTATTTGACAGAGAGAGACACAGCGAGAGAGGGAACGCAAACAGAGGGACTGGGAGAGGGAGAAGCGGGCTTCCCGCCGAGCAGGAAGCCTGATG
This sequence comes from Eumetopias jubatus, assembly GCF_037043125.1. Lineage (NCBI taxonomy): Eukaryota > Metazoa > Chordata > Mammalia > Carnivora > Otariidae > Eumetopias > Eumetopias jubatus. The sequence continues at coordinate 129,080,994 of NW_028274811.1, forward strand.
CGGGGCTCGAACCCAGGACCCTGGGATCATGACCTGAGCCAAAGGCAGACGCTTAACCACCTGAGCCACCCAGGTGCCCCCTAAATGGAGGTTTTTATTATAGTTATTCTATATCTTTTCTAGTATTGCACATTAGATGTGTCAGGGCTTGGTCACAAGGAGTTATATCCAGAACTGACAGAAGGGACCACACATCACCCAGGGATCCGGGGCTCTAATCTTGATAGATTAACTGGATGAGGTTTGGGTGCCACCTCCCTTGGGAATGGGGAATCTATCCCATGCATGGAAAGAAGGGTATGTCTGAGTAATAATTAAAAGAGGGAACTGTGGCTATCTGCCTACATAATATTTCTTCTCTCGTTTTCCTGACAAAAGTCCATCGTATTTAAGGAGAAAATATCTGGTCAAAAAACTGTGTTTCCTAGTGCCCCTTCAGAGACGGGTGGCCATAACATACAGTCTTGGCCTATGAAGTTGTTTGGTAGGGTTACCAGAAAGGTTCTTTTTTTACGGGCACTCTTTTTCTTTTTTCTTGCTTAAAATGCATATGTGATGACTGGGGCTTTGGCAGCCATCTTGTGACCAACCATAAAACAAAGGTCTGACATCCTTGAGAATCTGTACCAACCCTAGACATTCTCCCCCCAGACTTATTAAATGAGAGAAAAACAGGCCCCTACCTTGTTTAGTCTTGTTAATTGGACATTCTGTTATAGGTGAACAAAATCCCTAATGAATACATTGCTTTGATTTACTCTTTACCCTCACATTTAAGATCCAGAATATAACCCTGAGTGTTTCAACTTTAACCCTACTACTTTGTCAACTAGCAGCTATTGATTTGGGTCACCAAAACAACAACAACAACAACAACAACAGCAGCAATGCATGGTTTTGCCCCTGAAAGAGCTAAAAGCACACATGAATTCATCCAATGATTTACTAGCACCATTGTGCAGCCCCAGGTATTGTAGACAAACCCACAACTGATTGAGAAACATTGCAAACACAAATGATTGTGATTCCTTTAGGTTGGCTTATGTTTTCTAGGAGCAAGTTACTGGCTAATTTTTAACTATCTACAGGGCTGACTCTAGACTAGTGGCCGTGCATATGAGACAGAAGTTGATCTAACGTTTATTTCATGCAACAAGAGTTAATTGTACCAGGCATTATGCTAGGCGAGGGAAGAAAGGATGAACAGCCCTGTGGAGGCTGTGGTCCACTGGACAAAGAGATCGTTAAATAAAGTGTGTGAAGGGCCATGAAATAGTACATTTGTGGGCATATGATGGATTCTGGAAAGAGAAGCTTTACAAGGTCTATGCTGGGGTTTTAGGGGATGAAAGAGGTGTTCCCATATAAATTATAGAAGACGAGGACCTAGAGGGGACCTCAGGGATTACCACATCCAGTCTTCAATTTTAAAGAGGAGAGAAATATACATCAAGACAAGACAAAGATCCTTTGGTTTCTGGGTCTGATAACCCTTGAAAAGTAGGAAGAAAGGAAAAATAAATGAAAGGAAAAAGAATGACCTGGCAGCTATTTTGAGAACCTAATACTTGAAGATATTGCATGTCCTCAAACATGGACTATTTGTCCAAATAACAACAACAACAAAAAATAGGAATGAATAGAGATTACAGAAATTCATGAAACATCATGCATGTTTTCTATCATGATGAGTGCAAGAAAACATCTGGGGACCAGAAAACCAAAATGAATATTGTAAATTATTTCTGTTACTTCTAAAATATATTTGCCATGGCTTCAAATACTGAAACAAGTTTGTACATCTGAAGTTCAGGACTCTTTACTCAGAATGTCAAAATGTGGTCAGTTCCGGATTAACAATATTTCTGGAGTTTAGGTATCTCAATTCTTTTTTTTTTTAAGATTTTATTTATTTATTTGAGAGAGAGAGCATGAATGGGAGAGACAGAGGGAGAGGGAGAAAGAATCTCAAGTAGACTCTGCACAGAGCATGGAGCCTGATGCAGGGCTTGATCTTACGACCCTGAGATCAGGACCTGAGCCAAAACCAAGAGTCAGACATTTAACCAACCCAAGTGCCCTGGTATCTCAGTTCTAAAATAACATGATGGTTGGGAGAAAGAGGCCATTTTTGGAGTCACATATTTGTGAAACAGCAATCCAATATTTTGAAACAGTTGCTATCTAACATGGATAATTGAGACAGTCACAACTTTTGTGTTAGCAGCACCATAATCATGAGTCACTGTGCTTGCCCATTTTAATGTGGCCATCTTAATGTGACCATCATGTCTACTTTGTATGGACTGGGCAGCCATGATACCACCAATCTGTCATCCACAACCCTACTGACCACACCATCAATATACAGCATGTATCAGAAGTTCTTTTTCAATTATACTTGAGGTTTTTAAGAATTTTTTTGAGTATAGTTGACACACAATGTTACATACATTTCATTGTCCATACAATGTAGTGATTCAACTTCTCTATACCTTGTACTATGCTCATCACAAGTGTAGCTACTATCTGTCACCACATAACCCTATTACAAGATTCCCTATGCTTTATCCCCATGACTTATTCATTCCAAACTGGAAACCTGTATCTCCCGCTCCCATTTTGCCCCACTTGAGTTATTTTTTAAAAATGCAGACTTATTTTCCAGAAAATATTTTACAGTCGTTTCTTTCAGAATTGTACTGTTTAGCTGCTTCTGGTGTTTAGACTTTTGGGTAAATAATCTACTCACTATATTTAAATTCTTAGCATGTAAGTGCACAGGATCTGACTTCATCATTAATTAGCAATGACTCAAATATTTATAAAAGCCAATAATATACTCTGCTATTAGCTAGCTGTAGGTCCCCAGGCAGATCATGTAGCATCTTTGAGCCTCAGTTTCTTTATCTGCCAAATGCAGTGGTTCTATTAAGTTTCTTTCCGGTTCTAGCATTTTCCTGGACTTTGGAGCTGAGTTAGCAAGACAAAGAGGGAGTCGCTAGCCTCATTCAGAAGCATATACACAACACATGGAAGTTTTTTTTCTTTTTTTTTATTATGTTATGTTAATCACCATACATTACATCATTAGTTTTTGATGTAGTGTTCCATGATTCATTGTTTGCATATAACACCCAGTGCTCCATTCAATACCTGCCTTCTTTAATACCCATCACCAGGCTAACCCATCCCCCCACCCCCCTCCCCTCTAGACCCCCACTTTGTTTTTCAGAGTCCATAGTGTCTCATGGTTCGTCTCCCCCTCCGATTCCCCCCCCTTTCTTCCCCTCCTGCTATCTTCTTCTTCTTTGTGCAAGACTGTTGAATCACAGATCTGTACCTCTGAAACACATGGAAGTTTTAAACTGCAGAAGAGATGGGCCAAATTGCTTTATCAGATTTTGAATATCTGCCAAGACAAAGGGAGGAAGGGGGGCCCTGGGGTGGTTTTACGTTCATGTGCTTATAACCACAGTTCAGCTCTTCCAGAAGACAAGAAGAAATATATCCTACTGAATAAAAGCTCTTTGGAACGGCAGAAAAAAACACAAGGTTTCAAGAAGGGGGAGTCAACTTGCCTGGGTCGGGGGGTTACAATAGGAAATCCGGTGTTTCCTTTGAGGACCCACAGACGCTCCAGTTTGGCAAGGGCCTAAACTGTGTAGAGACCAGCCTCCACTCCCTCCCTTCCAGCCTGTTTCCAGGAGTTAGGGCTGGAGCGCCTGGTGCAGAGACAGTATCCTCAGAGGAAACCAAAAGATCACAGAGCACAGCCCGTGTGCCTCTCTGAGCATCCCCTTTGCCCAAGCCTCGCTGTGGGAAAGGACTCAGACGATGGTCATGAGAAGCAAGTCAAAGTCATGGGAGTGAGAGACAAGAGAACCCTCACTTGTCCTCTTCCAGGCAGGAGATGAGAATTAAGGAGAAGGAAAGATCAAAGGAGTGTGATAGACCAGTGCCCACACTCTCGATGGACCCCACATATGCCATCTTGGCTGCTAAGAGGGGTGGGAGAGAAATGAAGTAGAAAGAAAAGAAGACAAGAGATGGCTGAAATTTAAAGGAACTAGCCTGGAAATCATCAGATAGAGGCTCTACTTGGGCACTGCTGTGATGACCTTGAGAGATGAGGAGAAAGGAGGATGGATGCACGGTCTCCTAAGATCATGCTGTTTTGCTGTGTCAGTGTCACTGTGTGGGAGCATGTGCAAAGGTAAAAGATGTGGCTGGGGAAGGCCACTGGTAGGCCAGGGAGGTGCCACAAGGTCACCCTGATCTTGGTCAACTTCCCTCATTCATGTGTTCTGGCTCCCAGGCTCAGAAACATGAGTTCTGTCTGCACATTGAAAGAGTATCTGCCTCTCGAGTGTAAATAGATGGCTACCAGCAAGAAAGCTCATTCATTAATTTTCAATTGAAAATACAATTATGAAGTGGGCAGGATGCTGGCATCCTGCAGACAGGATGCAGTGGAAGGCAAGCTTCAGAACAAGGAGAACCAGGTGAGCACAGGAGGGTCTCCCAGCTGAGGTACTCTCTACTTGCTCTCCCACTCCAACCTGGGCTTTGCAAAGGAAAACTTTTCGCTTAGCTATTAAGACTCCCCTACACTAGACAACACTAATAAAGGTATCCCTAGCTTCTAGCTCCTGGAGGTTTTCTTTTCTGTTCTCTGCATTAACTACCCCCTTCTATTCATACCCCTTTCTCCAAACCGCATACCCTAACATCAGTAAGTGTTGTTTTTTATTCTCTGAATTATGGGCATAATCACATTTTGGTCCATTCTCTCCAAGATTACTATGGTTCAAGTTTTGGATTCCAGGTTTTTGCAGAAAATTTCTTAATTTGGGTATTGCCGAGGCTGGGTATTCGACCGTGTATGATCTATGTACTAGTTTCATTCTCCACATATAAACTTGTCTTCTTTGTTTCTAAGTTCAGGGTTGTGGGGATGGTCTCACTATTGCCCTAGGGTACCAATGACACCTTCCAGATTTAACAAAACCACAGGAGACCAAAGAGTGGTCACGAAGCAGGCACTCTGTGGCATGGCTTTGATGCATGGCTCTGCAGCATGCTCAGAATGGTGTGTGTGAGCTTGTGGGAGGCTAGAACAGGAGGGACACAACTAAAGTCACAAAGGAAAAGCCAGGGGAGTCGATGTTCTCCTTACCACTCTTGACCTGGAGCCCTGCTGAGGAGCCTTATGCTGCTGGAATTCCAGAGAGCTCTAGCATTTCCCAGAGCCCCGCGGCCCTGTGGCAGCATCCCGGCTACACAGATGGGGGAACAGATTGAGAGGGGACCTGAGATTCAGTTGAGAGTTAGAGCACCAGGCGTCCATGACGTCACTCGGCAAAAACTCACTTCGGCTTGGAAGCAGGTTCTCGTCCATTAAGTCAAAGCCCCTTGCCAGGAAAACAGGAAATTGGAATTTTTTTTAAAAAAGACCCTTTATAGTTCTCTGTATTGGAGAAAATGTAGGCACTGGGGCATGTCTAAATGGGGGAAAAGTAGACAAGTTGGATCCATTATGGGTGTAAAGTTTTAGGACAGAAATCTAGTCTTTACACAGCTAGACCTGCAGAGTAGATGATGTGGGCAATAGATGTTCCCAGGCACCCTGCTGATCTGGGAAATTACCAAGATCAGCAAAATGGCCATTACCTGCCACCCACCAAGTTCCGTTGAAGCATTTCCAATAGGTTTTAAGCACCCTGGTCAGATGACTCCAGGTTTGGGATCATTCCCCTGTGAAGGATCATGTGCCAAGTTGGACTCTAAAGGAATCCTGTGAAAATAACTAAAGACCTGTTCTCAACTTGAGATCGCAAGTCTCTTTGCCCAAGGAGGTGATTAAAAACTTGGCCTACTTCCCGAGGCAGATGCTCCTGCCCCCTGCCTGGTGGGTCCTAGTTGTAGCTCTACGCTCTCCTGCCCTGTCTTGTCATTAGCCTCCCTTCCCACTGTCTCCAAGACTTGCCATTACGTCTTCCACCCAAGTCTTTCCCACGGGTCTCATGGCCAGAAGAGAAACAGAAAGAAAGACGCCTATGCTTCTGGGGTTCCTGGGTTGCACTAGATAAACACTGGATTCCTCAGGGAGGAGTCATTCATTCATTCACTCCTTCATTCAACAAATATTTATTGAATGCAATAAATAAAGTGACATCCTCACCCTCAGGAACTTAAAAGCTGAAGCAGTCTTCCCAAGCTGGGCTGAGCCTCAGGATCCCTGGAGGCCATGGGGGCATTCAGATATTTGCATTTATAACAAGTGTTTCAGGTACCTCTGATGTAACAGACCTTTTCTGATGAAACTATTGGTTGGGTAGAACGAGAGGTGTTAGCTACTCCGTGACTCAGAATGGAGACCATGGGAACAAAATCAGCTCTAACCTCCTAATGTTTTAGGAGGCCCCTCATTTCCCAGCCACGTAGGGGTGTTTGATTTAGCAAATAAGAATATATAGTGCCCAGTTAAATATGAGTTTCAGACAAACAATGAGTAATGTTTTAGTATAAGTATATCTTGGATTTTATAGGATGTTTTAGTATATGTATGTCCCATGTAATATTTGGGACTATGATGTTGAAATTGTGTTCATTGTTTATCTGATATTCAAATTTAACTAGGTGTCATGTATTTTATGTGGTAACCTTACATCTCCCCCATCCCAAAATGAAGCTCTTAGAGCCTTTGACCTTCATGCCTTGTCTGCCATTTGTGAAGTAATCCTACCCAGCACCTGTGTTCCTGCCTCAACAAGCCTCTCACTTCCTCCTGGATGCAAATATCACCCATGGGCCACAGCCACCCACACCATGCAGGCAGAGAGTGAATGAGTCAGCCCTGGGATCACAGCTCACCACCCCACTCAGAGGAGCTTCTCTTCCTGGCTCCCTGTCATCTCAGCCTCTGGTCTCATGTGCCCAAATCTGCTACTCCCAGCCCAGTTCCCTTCCTTGAATGCCCCTGACTGCCCAGATTCTGTGAATACTGGTCTTCTCTCACCAGCTGACCTCTTGTCCCACACAATACAACTAAGGATATCATAAGGATGAAAGGAGACAAGGAAGAGAAAACTGTTTGATATAAACACCAGAAGTACTCTACCAGTGACTGTCAAAGTATGATCCTAGAACCATAACCTCCTGGGGTTTACAATCACAGCTGCTCTGATTTTATCAGTTGTATTTGCTTATTTTTCTGGGTAAAATTTTATTTGAACAGCATAGCTCAAAACTGTTTGAAAATCACTACAGTATTTATACACATACATATCCAATTCTATGGCTTATTTTGAGTTGTAGAGGAAACTGTTGACTGTCTGCCTAGCATCTATTCCCTCTTTTTTACCCCCTAGCGGAATACTGATTTTTGTTCAGAGATTAATCCATCCTATTCTGGGCAGTAGGTGTCTCAGCTCTTAAGATGAGCTGATCAGTGGTAACACCCTTCCCTTGCCAGCAGTGGTTTCAAGAATGGACAGGTGACCCAACACTGCTCAAAGAGTCACGAGGTAAAGCCATCTAAGGGTCTTCTGGAAAACCTTGCCTCACTCCTAAGAGAAAGTGCCAAGAAGCAATGGTCCCTCTTCTTCCTCTAGATGTCTTCAGGGCTGAGTCCAAAATCCAGAATTTCTGCTGCCATCTTGATACCAGCCTAAGATGAAGCTTTAATGCTAAGTACGGCACACTGAGAAGGAAAATGAAGTTGACACCTTGATGACATTATGGACCCTGTAGGACCACTGAATATCTTTTCTGTGGATGCCTGTTTGGGTTGGGTTTCTGTTACCTGCATCCAGAAAACAACCTGTTATAGATGTGGTACTGTGCTTGGGACTTCTTTTAAAAGGGAATGTCAAAGACAGACATACAAAAGTAAACTTCTGAGATTTGCAGCAGTGAAGGTGGATCCAGCTGCCTCTATTTTTATCCCAGAGGGCAGAAATGTGCGCATTCTTATTTCTCAGTGTAGGAGCAGAATTGAACTAGCTTTTCCTTTCCTATGAGTTTAGGTAAAAATAGGTCTAGTTTAATGTTTGTTGATGAAGTGTTGAAAATAAATTGACTCCTCCCTCTGACAAAACCTCCATGTTTAAGCAGTCTCAGAACCCCAAGAAGGAGCACATGGTGTTTGAACTGCCTTATGCATTTTTGGCGGGGAGCACAGGCAGAGGTGAAGGCAGAGGTCAGAGTCCCTCAGGCACCTTGGAGGTGCAGAATCTCCCAGCCCTGGGCAGAGCCTGGGCCAGCTCCATCCCTCTCCACCTTCCTGTGCTTGCATTTTCTGCCACCTTCCCCCTCCAGGGAGTGTTGAGCTAACCCCCTGGCTTTGAGGGTGGAGTTCCCACTCTGGAAACTTTCTACCCATGCTGCTTTCTCCTGTTTCAAACATTTCCATATACCTATAAACCAACTTTTCAGAAGAGGGTTGGAGGCCGGACTCTGGGCTGTTGACTCTGAAAAAGTGAGCTTGCTTCTCAGGGATTCTAAATGGTACTATAGAGCCACTAGAAACTCACAACATCTTCACTCCACCAGCAAAGACATAATTAAAGTAGTGGATGGCTCCAAGCCAGGGGCTCTAACTTCAGCACGGCAAGACTGAAACATAGTGAAGGGCGAAAAGAAAATATAATATGGATTAATCATGGACACTAATAAAAAAACAAACACGTGAAACTGGCAAGAGGATGAAAACAGACATATCAAATCAAGGCCAGTTCATTCCCTAAATATTTACTGAGTGCCTACCACACTGTGCCAGGCATTACATGAGCTGCTAAAAATACAAACTGAATAAGTTCTCTTTTTGCCCTCAAGAGATTCCCAACTTTCCTAAGGACAGACACTTAAATAAGATAAATCTCAAGGTATGAAAGAATTCCCTTGCATAAGGTGGGAGTCATTTACACAAGCCAATTCATATGGAATTCTCAGAGCAAACATGCAGGTCATGTATTCGTGCAACAGGCAAAGGGGGTGGTGTAAAGGGCATGCCAGGGTGTTGGGTGGTGTGTGGGGTAGGGAGATTAATGTGAAGGTTGGGGCAGATGACGTTTGCCCTTCCCTCCTGATCCCTTCCTTCCCAATCCACTGACCTCCCTCATGGAGGCAACAGGTTTTGGTTGGTAGTGGTTTTATTTATTTAATTGTTTAAGCAAGGGAATGTTATAACCAGATACGTGATTTCATTTTATTAAAGTATCAACATGGGAAAATGCTCACCATAACAGGCAAGGAAAGAGGTCACAAAGTAGTTTTGATTGCATGTAAATTGTGTTGAGGAATGAAAATCTCTCTGAAGGATAGTCACTAAAATGATCACTGTTTTCATCTCATGGAAGCAAATCTGTGTGGTCTTTCGCCTCTAACTTCCTGCATTTCTAAATGCTTATGAACATACTTTGCTGCGTGTGTAGGTGTGTGTGCATGTGTGCATGTGCGTGTGCAAGGATACGGATGGGATTTCTACAGATTGAGTGCGACTGGACAGCAAGGAGACCTGCTGGGAGACCGTCCTCATTGCTCAGGTATGATATCATGACCACCTGGATCAGAGCAGTGGGAATGGGGCAGCTTCTTGGGCCATTTCAGAGGCTGATTGACTAGTCTAGACCACATGCAAGTAGGTTGGTGGGAAAGGGGGTAGAGAAGAGGAGGAGTCAAAGGTGAGCCCAAGGTTTGGTGAGACCCGGGGACTTACCCAACAGAGGAGCCACTTTTTCACGCTGCCTCTGTCCTTTGCCTCACACTCCAGGCATCTGAATTTGGCCTTCTTGTCAGAGACCCAAACTAGACTTCTTGCCTTCGTTTGGTCGCACTGGCTACACAAGTAGAGGGAAAAGCCAAGTCCTTCCTTCTTACTGTGACAATGGACTGTCCCTCCTCCATGTTCACCTACAGCACCCTGCTACCCACACCTATGAAGTCTTAGTCGGAAACTCCCTGTGTAAACTTCCTGGGCCTGAGAGAGCCAGGTGTGTTATCAGAAGCTCACACAGCTCAGCCTCTTTCAAGGCAACTCAAACTCCAGTGTGGGAGACCTTTGGCAACAACTACTTTTTCCACCTAGCGACTCTTACCACAGATGTGATAGTCCACCAGCTTAGGAAGGCCAACGCATTACCCGGGAGCCAAGCGAGAGATCACACACAAACACACACTGCTGCCTTGTGAGTACAGCCCTCCACTCCCTCTTCCCCTCGCAATTCCCCAAAGCTCCCGTTCAACAAGGAAAATATGGATCTGATTAGGAGGTCTTACGCTGGCCAAACACTTGCAGCCTCATTCTCATCTGACAGACAGGAGGGGGGCCAATTTCCATCAGAAAAACCAGGGGAAATGAGTGACAACTACACAACTGAGTTGGCTGGGCCAAGGAGAAGGAGCTGCAAAGGAGAAAATTGCCTCTATTAAGTCAAATCCGTCCGGGGATAATGGACTGTAGAATCAGTTCCAGGCCACCGCACTCTCTTGCTTGATCACATTAATCTGTCTTTTTTTTTTTTTTCCCCCAACTACATTTCTATTCCTGCCACCTAATCAAGAATAGGTCCCCTCGCCACAGCGTACGGATCTACGGGCCATGAGGAACAGACAAATTCTAACTAGAGGGCAGCACTTAGAATCAGTGGACTAGGCCAAGATCCACCTCCACGTTTCAAAAGGAAAACAATTTTGATTCAAAAAGTTATTTGATAAAGACAACTTTCAAAAGTTTAGGCATAAAGACTTTTGCACTCTATTGTGATCGAGAAAGGCTAATTAGAAGACAAAACTTGCTCAGTGGTGGGCTGGAGTTGGCTCTTGCTGGTTCCCAAAAGCTGACAGTCCATTTTCCAGAATCTCATGAGCTGGCTGACATCGGGTTGGTAGTTTGAAATCAGCCGCTGTGGGAGTATTTACACCATGGAAATTGGCAAATGCTACAAATCAGGTCAGCCTCTCCCCTAGCCATTTGTTAAACATTTACAGCACACCACTGAGCGCGATCCTCTTTTCACGTAAAGGTCTACCTATATACACACTGATGTGTGTGTCTAAGTCAGAAGGTGAAGTAGTTAAAACATTAACTGTTTTAATTCTAGCTAGTGAGACTAACAAATAGTTTTTTATATCTTCTTTTACTTTATATATTTTTTTCTATAGTGAACACATATTCTTTATATAATAACCAACATTCTGGCAAAGGGAGCAGTTCCTTTCTCTTCCGAACTCTCTGACTCACCCTTTTCCTCTCCTTCCTCTTCTTGTATCTCCTCTCATCCTGGCCTCCCAGGTTTTTATTCTCTTCCTAGGGTGGTGATGAAATCCTAAACTACTCACCGACTGGAGGCAGGCAGAAGGCCAGGTGATGAGAACAGGTGAGCCAAGTCTGGGCTCCAGGTGCAAAGAGCCCATACTCTGCCCACGCCAGGCTCACCTGCGGGAGTGACTTGCCTTCTGGACCTTTGTCCTGGGTGCAAAGCTGTTATTGGTAAATGAACAAAGGAGCGATGGCCAGCTGAGGACAGCAAGGCTCTGGGGATGGGTCAACACCATTTCTCCAGGGATTCATCTCAGCTTTCACCAGCTACATACTGGCCACTCCTATCATCTGTAAGGCAGGTGACCATTCAACACTTTCACATCTAGCACCTCATTGTATCCTTGCCAGAGTTGGGTGTTCTCTGGACTTAGCAGACAGAAACCCAGGCAGGGAAAGCCCACGTGATTCACCCAAGGTCACACAGCCAAGAGCAGAGATGGGACAACAATCTGGGATTGATAATGAAACTCGGGATTTTTCCTCAACTATATTGAGTACTTCACAAGACCCTGGATTTTGGACTGTATAGTTTGAATGAAATGAGCTCCCATTTTCTCATGATTAAAGAAGTCTAAGACAACCTTTCAAGTAAAGGAAACTGGGGATACTAACCCCAGTTTGACTTGGTTTTGGAACCAGTTTATTGTCACTGCAGGAAGATAAGAGTCTGCCATGTTCTTTCCTACTCCCTGTACTAGAAGAGATTTTGAGTGTGGGCTGAACATGGGCATTATTGCTGGTGACACTTTTCGATCTCTTTCACCTCTTAATCCCACAGCCTGTGAATCTCAAAGACCCACCTGTTGCCTCCAAATTCCCCTGCCTCATAGGAGGATGAGGGCTGGGACAGGAAGGGCTGTCTCGCACTCCACAAGGTCTCCTCCAGCAGCCAGTGCACAGTGTGTGTCCCTAGCATAGTCCAGCTCTGGGCTCCACAGAGCCTCTTGGCGCTGGTTACTCAGCTGGCCTGCAGAAACTTCTGGTTGGCCTGCAATTGACAGAGGCCTGACCCTGTGCAGGTGGGACCCTTCCAAAAACAGGAGGGACAACCCTCCAAGCAAGAGTGCCCAGGAAACCATGAACAGCTTTAGAAAAAAGGCAGCACTGATTCCAAAGTTCTATTGACCAACTTTCTGAGCTAGGCAGGATTTTAAAATCTTATCCAGTCCAGTATCTTTTAATGCTGTTCCTGGCAGGTCAAGGAGCCACCTTGATACAAAAGACAGGAGCCAAGTAGTTGGGGCTCAGGTGCCCAATCCTGTTCCTCCTCTCAGTGTCAACTGGAGCACACCCACGTTGATTTGATTTACACATTGGGCTTTCTTACTAAAATCTTCTTTTAAGAAAGGGTTCCAGGGGCACCTGGGTGGCTCGGTTGGTTAAGCGACTGCCTTCGGCTCAGGTGATGATCCTAGAATCCTGGGATCGAGTCCCACACTGGGCTCTCTGCTCAGAGGTGAGTCTGCTTCTCCCTCTCCCTCTGTGATCTCTCTTGCTTTCACTTTCCCTCAAATAAATAAAATCTTAAAAATAATAATAATAAAGAAAGGGTTCCAGTGCCTAAAAATAGTAAGTTTGAAAGTTACTCGCTGAATCGAACCATGTTAACAGGTTGAAACTGAGGCCCAGGGAGGCAAAGTTCAGGCAGCAGTGAGTGGAGGAGCCAGGACTTTCTATTACACTCATATCCGCTCTTGCTTCAACCACCCTTTGACTTGGCAGGCCATTGACCTTGGCCTCATGAAACACTCCTATCTTTTTGGTCTACCATAGCCCAACTCTTGCTGGTGAGGAAATGATCTAATAGTTTTCAGTTTTGGATCTGGCTCTACTACCCGCACTCGCCTCCTTGTTGACTTAGATTTCCAGTCCATGGACCCTGGCCAATCCAACAGCAGACCTGCCAGACCCTGTCCTTCCTCTCTATCCTCTGCCTCTCCATACATTGCAAATCCACATCAACTCTGGTGGTCCTGGGAACTGCCAGAACACCCCCGTCAACCTGGGATGTAATAGGCTATAATAAACTCAGTGCCCCATGCAGAGTCTGCTCTGACTCAGTTACTAAAGATGCCTATGACAAACTCAGGGATGACAAGACAGCTACACACAAGATAAGCACCAAAATGCACTGTAGATCTGACTGATCTAGACTGAGATAGACTGAGATCCCTTCCCCCCCGAGTGCCAGATAGTCACACCACTATTAAGATAGTCACAGACAATCTCTACATCACTCTCTAGTTCCTCTTTTGTCAAATACAGAGTGGCAGAACTTCATCTATTGTCACAGAGCTTCCCAATTTATGAACAGCAAACACATTAGATTCAAAGCTCACCCCCAAGCAGTACCATTAAGTCATGCTTGTTTGCTCAGCTCAAGAATTCTTCCCTTCTCAAACTGCATCACTGCAGTGCTTCCTTCAACGGCAAGCTTTCCTAATGATTCAACCACATGCTCTTCTTGACAAAACAAAATAAAAAAACACACGCAAATTTTCAAGACTGCAACTCCTGCAAAATAGGAGGTACACTTAAAAAAATGAAAATTATAGGTAAAAGAACGGAAAAGACAGAAGACAGGAACCAGAGCTGAGGCCATTCACAGCATACTTGACTTCTTTTCTAACATTGAGAATCTATGAAAACTGGAGCTGCGGCCGAGAGACTGCCCTGTTTTAGTACTTAGCACATAAAGCATCCCTCCAAATGCAAGTGTGTAGAGCTCTCCAAGCCGCTAGGCTCAGTTTTTATCAGGCTGTTCTGGGGTGACCGCTGCTATTAGCACCTCTTTCAAGGAATCTGACCTGATCCAAAAAAAAAAAAACCAACAAAAAAAAACCCTCTCACAGTTCTAAAGACCAAGGAAGTTAGTGTCTCCTCTGGGCCTGCAGAATGTTCTAGTCCTGTTTACAATTCCTGAGCCCCGCTGACAGCCGGCAGCAGCCAGTGAACTGGGAAGTGGGAGTGCCCTAGGGTTACCTGAGACTGCAGCTACTCAGGCTGGATTTCCCCCACTGAGGGAAACCCCCCCAAATACTTTCTTCTCATCCAAATGCCTGTGGCTCAGCTGCAGAGGACCCCCCAGAAGCATCCCCCCTTTTGTCTCCCCCCACCCCATCCTGTGCTCCCCACTGACCCCCCCCATAGCTCACTGAGCGGGGGTGGGGGATCTGCAAGCCCATGGGAGACCCAAGAATGTGGGGATGGTGTCCAACCCAGAGCCTCTGACACTGTCGGCTCAGCTTAAGAAGCTGTGATAAAACTAAATTATCTGACAATTTCTTCTTCACCCTCTTTCCTTTTTCTTCCACAAACACAACAGGCTCCGAATGTGACCTACTTTCTCTTTCTTTGTGATTATGCAGAACTCACAAAGCTTTTCTTGAGCCTGCCTAATATTTTCAGTGACATGCTTTTCATCTTTTGGAAAAGAAGAGTCCATGTCAGCCTGCCAGAACACATAAGTCTTGGTGAAATGACCAGTGAGGACAGATGAGTTACAAAGACTTCACGGGGGCGGTGGGCCTCATAAGAAACATTCACTGAGCACAAGAAAAGAAACAACAAAATCCAGATCTGGTCCCTTGAAAGCCATTAGCATGTAGTCTGAAAATTTTCATCAACAAAAATCAAGATGTTATTGATGAGCTAAATGACTCCAGAGTTCCTCACCACCGCTCTCATCCTGTGACAGTGGACTCTGGCCTGGGCCTGGAACACTACCACACTCCAAAACCCACTCAGGCCTGTCCAAACGCTGCATTTTGCATTAAAAATTAATTGACTTCTTCCAATTTTTCCGTGAATCAGAATGCAACAGGGTTTTAAAATATGACGGGGAAAAATTTAAAAATAAAACCCAAGCACCCAGCTTGAGTTGAAACCTGGTTCTATTACTCAAAATTAAGTTGATATTGATTTCCCCCTGCTATTATTACCTGGGAGGCCATGCACTTTTTAATGTCTGACCCAGCATCCTTTTTTGATTTCGAAACTCGAAATTACAGTTGGTAGTTGGAGACATTTGCTTGGCGACTTTTAGAAATATCGCTGCTGGCCCAAACTCTGGCCCTGGGATTCGTATCCAAAGCTTCCCTTTTACCCTCAGTGAAGGGAAGCAGAGCCTACTAAATGTTTACTGAATAAATTGTTCAAAATAGAAAGAGACCTGCAGTCCTGGGATCCAACTGTGTTTGCTTCTATCCAGGTTAGTTCAGCTTCATGCCACATTCAGGTTGTCTGGTCAGCACTGACTCAAACACCAGTCGCACAAGCCTGAGGGGTCTGGAAAATCACTGGCCCCACCAGCTGCATCTGCCCTCAGCATTCTGAGCATCACCTCTGGTGCAGACATCATTCCATCTCCACTACCATTCAACAGCTCCAATTCATTCATTCATTCATTCATTCCTTCACTCATTCAAAGTATTTACTGTGCCCCTGTGGGGCAGCACTGTACTCAGGTAATACAAGGGTGAACAGAGCGAGCACTGTCCCCACCTTTAGAGATTTCGTGAGAGTGACCACCCGGCTCAGGATTACAAGTATCAGGTGGGAAAGCAGAGGACGCTACTGGTTCTCAGCCTCTGCCCCCCACGTGCCGGTCCACATGATCCCACAGCCCTCCACCTTGTTTCTTCTTAGCACCACCAGCAATCTCCAGCACAACTGCTACATTTGGCAAGACAGACCGGAGAGCTGCTCAGTAGCATACCCTTAGACTCGGCATCAACTTATCTTCATCCCTGCTTCAGTCCTGGTCATGCCCTCAAGTCTAACTGCCAAAGCCCCACATATCTCTTGCTAGTTCCCACCTTAGCATCTGGAGTACCACCTTGTCTCTTGCACTGGAGGCTGCGTGTTGCAAGCGGCCCACCAGCCTACCCTTCACTGAGTTCCTTCAGCCTATGGAGGCTATGGTGCCAACTGTTTGCCTGGACCACAGTGGGATGCTACTGAACCCCTTTGATGTGAAACCTTGCCTACCTCACCTGGTGGACCAAGACCTAACTCCAGGTCCTGCACCCATGAAGTTGGTACTACCTGTCCTCTTGCCATTGGCTGGGCCAAGCCTCTAGATATGGTGACAACTCTCGAAGGAAATCCCACAGGTGAAAAGGTAGGCTCGTAGGAAAGAAGCTATTCCAAAGGAGTAGATTTGGTTGTTCCCAATTTATTACTCTGCCTTCAAATATGTTATCAAAAAACATCTGGCAAGGAATCTCTCTATTCAAAATTGGACAAAGTGAAAATGGCTTAGCCAACAGTTGGCTGAAGGGACCTGGATAAATGCCCTCAAGAACTGGATTCAGAACAAGCCAGGGAACAAGCCAGAAGCCATGTCCTGGGGCTCAGGGGAGATTGTGCCTAGAAAGGTAAGGGGCCAGGGACATGGAGCAAGCAATCAGGCCCTCCACCGACTGGCCAGTGGTGCAACCATGCACGGCTTCTTCATCTCTGGGCCTCCGTTTGCTCATCATTAAAACTGCAGATGAGGTCTGAGACCTTTAAATAGTCCTTTTACTTCAAGTTGGCAGACAGATCTCTCATGAAACCTGGTCACAACAGGTCTATTTCTTAGAAACACCATCAGGTGGAAGTGGAATGAAGACAGGGTATTGGGTCATCCTGCGGGAAAGATCACTGGAGACAGTGAAGGCCGTTGACCTGAGGAACAGGTAAAGCAGCTGGCCTCCTACCAGATAACATGGCCAAGAGCCACCCTCCTGAGAAGGGTTTCTTCCATCAGCAGACACATGTGACAATGGCTGTCTAGAACATACTCTTCTCAAAGTCATCATTCTTACTGAAGTCTCCAAGAAGTCCTGTTCTGTCGAAAACTGCTTCAGGCTTAAAACAGAGCTTTTAAAACTTATTTGACCATGGAACTCTTTTTTTATATTAACTTATGAGCCCTCTTCAGATGTGAACATCTGAGTTTCATAGTATGGGTGACGGTACTATAAAGGAAGTTTGGATTAAAAAAAAAAAACCAGAACATAAAGAAGTGTCCAATCTTAATTTACCATTTTGAAACCTGAGCAACAGCTCATGGCTGGACACATATTCAAAGCTACAGCTTGCCCGGGCCTTCTCTTTCTTACTCACTGACCCTCGGGTCACTACAAAGAAATAGTCCAGCTGGGCAGAGCGGTGACCTCAGTTTTTGCCAGCCATTCCTTACGGGGCCTCAGGACACACAGCACACTGTCAGCAAACCAGCAAACACAAGACTAAATCATGGTGATGTCTTCCTGCCTCGGGGATGAGCCTCTGCTTGCTCCAAGACTGCTTTAGGACAGCTAATTGCTTTTCAGCTCAGGCTACACAGCTTTCTCACATCCACTATTCCCCAGGGTCGTATTTTCTCCAACTGCATTTTTCAGAGAATAGGGCAGGAGGAAGAGGACAAAGAGAGAACTGTGGTGGGCAGGAAATGGCTTTTTATCTTTAATATAACTTAAATGACCGTCTTCGAAATCCTTCACTTAAAACAGTAAATAGTCCTTCCCCAGTTTTCGCTTGCAGGCATAAGTAAGGTGGAAGGCTGAAGCTCCAAACTGGAAAGTGTGGCTCCTGCTGTTTTGGGAGAGGGGAAGAACATCTCCTGTCGGGGAGCAGGGGTCCTTTCCTGCGCCGGGCTCTGCTCTCTGGCCACCGCGAGCAGCAGTGTAGACGCGGTGGACCGCAAGTAGGGCGCCCTGCCCTGTTGTTGGGGAGCTCACCCCCTCACGCTTCCCTCCTTACCACCCCTGGCCGCCATCTTCCTTTCCCAGGAGGCCTCTGCCCCTAAGACGGCTGCATGCAGCTAGCCACTGTGACTTCGGCCGAGGACCGGCTTCCATGTGGCCGCCCTCACGCTCACCTGGCTTGCAGGAGGCTCTGCCCTGGTTTCTGGATTTCTCACAAAGGGACTTAGTCCAGACACACCGTTGTTGAGCTGACGCCTCTTCGGGGGAAGGAGGGTCTGAGACTTCCTCTCCCTCCATCTTGCTGACGTCACTGCCTCCCAGGCCCCTCAAAGCGTCCACGTTCTGAATGTCAAATGACATTTAAGAATACACGTCACTAACGTTCAAATGAAGAACCTGCCAAAGCGGTTCCTTCCCTCTCAGGTCTTTCCCTCGGACTCGTAAACAGTCTCTCTCTGTCGTAGGTGGTGGTGGTTGTTCAGGCGGCTGAGTTTCTTGATTTCTTCTTGGTCGGCCCCACTAAGACACCGCACAGCGGGCCGGGGCGGGGCTCTGTGGCTGAAGTGGGCGGCGCGCGGCACGCTGGGGACCCGCCGGGAGGATCCGGTCTGCCCTCCTTAGGAAGCGCCTGACAGCCCGATGGCGGCGGGCCCGCTGGGGCTGCCGCCCCAGGCACAGAGGTGCTCAGCAGGCAGGAGCCGGGGTCTTGCTGGGGCTGGTGACTTTCACCCTCACACTAACAGCGACCGACGGCTATTCTCAGAGCCCCTCAGTTTCCAAGAACACAGATGATGATGGCTCAGTCACTGCCCTCCCAAACCAGGAACTCTTACTCAAACGAAAAAGACATTTCTGATTTCTCATAACTCCCTAAAAAAATCACATTCTTAATTATCCGCTCTACTGAGCTCCACCTTGATTTTAAGTCCAATTATTCCCAGTTTGCTCATTGCTGAGGGGAAGTGTGTGGTGGAGGGATGGGGGGGAGGGTGGGGCAGGAGAGGTGGCTGAAAAAATGCCTGTAAATGTCAGGTCAAGTTTAAACAGCTGAAGGGACACTCCAAGTGGGAAAGACACTACAGAGAGCCGACCGGATTATCTCTCGACTTCAGCACTCCGTTTAAGATCTCCTCCGTCTCCAGTCCTTAGATTATTTACTGCGTCCATCTAATGAGCTTTGATTTGTGGCCAGAGAGTGCACTCAGCCAGCTGTGCTCAACAACCACCAGGACACATGGCTTCCATCAAAGCTGATGCACAACTGTGGATTGGCTCAAGTGTTGAACAGTCACACAAAAGGGGGGCAAAGGCCTATTCTGGCATCAGAAGGAGGGACTGAGCAGGAAAGCAGAGACCGTGTAAGTGCTAAGGTAGTGAGTTGAGCTTGGAAAACTGAACATGAAGCATTTGGCTGAGGCGGAGTCTCTCCATCCCTCATTTCTCTGACATCCCAGAGAGCTGGGTCTTGAAGACCACTGGAGGTCAGCCCACTGGGGTCAGCCCCTGGCCCTCCAAGAAGCACATGGCTGTGAAACTCTTACAAGAATGAGTTGTGGTCCAACGAGTGTTGGTGAGGATGTGGAGAAATAAACTCGTACTTTGCCAGGGGGCGGGGGGGGGGGCAAGTAAAATGGTACAGCTGCTGTGGGAAAGTTTGGCAATTCCTCAAGAAGTTAAACACAGAACTACCATATGATTCAACAATTCCAACCCTAGGTATATAACCCCCCTGAAGAACTGAAAACGTGTGTAAACAGAACTTGTACACACGTGTTCACGGCAGCACTGTTCACAATAGCCAACAGGGAGAAATGATCTGAACGTCCATCAATTAATGAATGAATAAACAAAATCAGTATTATCCATACAGTGGAATATTACCCAAACATAAAAAGGAATGATGTACTGATACCTACTACAGTGTGGATGAATTCCAAAAACATAATGCAAAGTGAAAGAAGTCAGTTACAAAAGGCCATATATTGCGTGATTCCACTGATAGGAAATATCCAGAATAGGCAAATCCGTAGAGACAGCAAATTAGTGGTTGCCAGGGGTTAGAAGGAGGGAGAACAGGGAAGGACAGCTCAATGGGTATGGAGTTTCTTTTTGGAATGATGGAAAAGCTCTGTAATTAGAGGGGTGCCTGGGTGGCTTAGTCGGTTAAGCGTCTGCCTTCGGCTCGGATCATAATCTTAGGCTCTGGTCAGCGGGGAGTCTGCTTCTCTCTCTCCCTCTGCCTCTCCACCCGTCTCGTGCTCACTCTCTTGCTCACTCTCAAATAAATAAATAAAATCTTAAAAGAAAAAAGCTCTGGAATTAGAGAGTGGCGATGGTTGCACAACATCATGAATGTACTTAATGCCACTGAATTGTACACTTTAAAATGATTCAAATGGTAATTTTATGCTTTGTGTATTTTGCTACATGCACACACTAAAGAATTAGTCTTGTCAGTTAATGTGCCTGCTCTACCCCAGCACCCTGCCTTTGTCTCTGTGCCTGCTGCTGTTCACGTCTGACTGTTACCCATGGCCTGTGCTTTTTAGACTCTATAGACCTAGACTCTATATAGATTGGATGCTGTGCCAGTGATTTCCAAGTGCTGGGTTCCCAGTCTGGCCCTGGCCTCAGCACACTCAGGTTAGGGTCTTCCACGCACATCTCATCCCAACATACAACCAAGAGAATGTGGTCATCACTTCAGCCTAACATTACTGCTGCTAAGTCAATCTGGTTTTTTTAATTTATATATAAGTATAGTCTATTTTATTATTCTGCTCATGACTTTAAAAATTAAAAATCATCAAGTTGCATGACAGCTATCCAGAAGTTCTGTCTGAATATTAATGGGCCATGGTGTCTCAGTACAACTGCTCAGAACTTCTGAGTTTATCTGTTGGTGCCATTAAAAATTTTGAACGAGTTAACTAATTTTGACCACCTCCAGGAAGTAAGAAACTGCATGTTAAGCCAGTATGCATAATTCAGTAGACTATTAATATTGAAGTAGAATTTTTCCTATAACATTTAATTGATTGGCATGGGATTTGGTCAGCAAAGGAAAATGATCTTCAAGGCATTTTTGTACATAGAATCCCATCAGATGCCTGTTTTCAATCTAGATGTCCAGACTCCCAGAGATTCTGATCCAGAAAGTTTCTATAGGGTCTCTTTGGCTTTTACACCTGATTCTTTGGTGTCTGCTTCAAACTATCCCATTATAAATTCCAACTTGTCCACAAACTTAGCCCTCCAGCCTTCTCAGAGCTATGACCCCAGGATCCCTCTCCTGCCCCAAACTGTCCCTAAATAGTGATCAGATAGGAGAATGCACCAGGAACAGTCTTGAGCCCTTCGCTCTCTTGTTTTCCTCTCTGAGACCTCTAACACAAACTTCAAAATAATATTTCCAACTATATGACATCTCTAGTGGGATGCTCTGCCATATCTTCCAACTTAACATGTCTAAGACTACATGAACATCTGAAATCTTCGAAATGTCTCCCCCCTTTTTTCCAAGGATACCAACATTCTCCTAATTATTCAAATTCTTGGTGTTGTCTTTACTTTCCTCAACTTTATCCCCCAAGCTCTATTTTTTGCTTTGGATCATCTCTCGGATATATTCTTTTTCTTTCTCGTCCCCTTTTGGAAGAGTCTGACTTCTTCCCCAATCCAGTAGGCAGTTGCCAAGCTCATATCCCAGACTAAAACACTGCTGCTATTGTCACTTTTCCATCTTGATCGCCTTTCCTTGTGGTTGCTACCCCATCTTATCTCCCTAAATTAAGAACCTACATCACGTATCAATTTTCCATCCTTGTATTCAGAACTTTCCATAAGTTGGCCCCACCTTACCACCCTATAGCTCCTAAACAGCACCACCCTACCATATCACATCCTCCCCACTACTTCTTGCCCTACTAATGGAGTAGATACATTCCTACCCCAGAGTTTCTGCTCTACTGTTGGCTTCTGAAGTACCCTCCCTCCCTGCTCTACTCTATCATTCATTCAGCCAATGTTATTGCTGTTACAGTGTGCTGGGACTAAGTGCTTAGGATACAGGAGTGGACAAAATAAAGATCCCTTGGCATCCTTTGGGACCATTATATTCTATTGTTTTACAATCCATACCCATCCAATTCATTGACATCCACCTCTAGTCCCACTTTCTCCCAAATGTCTTCATGATAACCCTAGGTATGTCCATTTCCCCCCTTATTAAACTGCTCATAGAATTTACTGTTGTCATCGTACTCCTGACCTCACAATTATATACTGCCTTGTATTGTTCTTTGAGTATTCTTTTAGGCTTGTTTCAGGGAAACTCCTGAAGTTGTTTCATACTAGGAACTGAGTTTGGTTTACTGTTGTTCAAGCACCTAGCATGCTGCCTGCACATTTCCTAAGAATCATGCTGAGTACACTCCAGATGCTCAGTAAATATGTTTTAATGCAATTGTACCTGAGTTCAACATAAGAGCCACCAACCCAATGGCTACCTTATCCGGTAAGGGCAACTCTCTTCTACTCCTGGTTGGTTTACTTAAGAAGATGCCAAGAAACACTCTCTCTACCCTTCCTCTGGCCTGCATCCCCTGGGAGATGCTTTGCAAATGCAAGAGTCCTGAGATTAAAAGATGCCATAAGCTATATCCCCTCTTGGAAATTTATAATGTAGTACTCATTTTTTTATCATCTTTTATGTTTAGGTACTGGAATGAACAATAAAGACACAGCCCCTGTCTTCATCAAACTTAACCTATTGATACTTCTGAGAAGTCCCTGGTACAGAGATTTTAGGTTTGTTTAACTAGGTTTTCCCCAAACCATACTCATAACCCCCTCCCCCTTTAAGAAGCTCCTAACAACATTCCATGGACCACATGTTGGCCTTCAACAAGAGGGCCAGCAAATCAGGCTAAACCAAAGTTTTGGGTGAAAGATAAAGAACTGATTTTTTCATTTCATACTAGGAAGCTTCGCTCCCCCTGAAGCCTCCTCAAAGAGCCTGATGTGTGTGCACTAACAGCTGTTCAAACTCATCCTTTTAAAAACACACTGTGGTTATGAGTAGGGTGGTCTCAATACAGATTGATTCTACAGCAGTTAGCTTACACTCTTCCCTCCCAGGCACCCAGAAATAACAACAATGGAAATGATAGAGTAAGAAGGTGGGGGAGTGAGTGGGCACAGACAAAGAGAGGTGGGGGCTGATGATTAGAAGTGCTGGTTTGGAGGCTCACTGTTTGTGGGTTGAAAAAGTCTTGCTAATGGGGTTAGAATTAGAATTGGAGCAAAGCTAATGGCTCAGAGAGGGAGAGAACCTGTGGAGGAGGAGGAGGAAGAGGAGGAAGGAGTGGGCAACACAGTCAAGCAGGACCAGGAACATACTGTAACAAGGGAACACACAGGGAGGGAGAGGTGGGAGGGTGTTGGGAAGAGCAGAATTCTTTCTCTGACATTTTATTACTCTACCATTTTTCTTTAAAGGCAGAGACCATACACTTTCCATACTCCCGGAGGAGATGGGTAGATTCTAAAATGGGCACATTTACCCATCTGGGGTAAGAAGATGGGGACTATGTTAAGATGAGGGAGGGAGGGAGTGGGGGAAGGGGAAGATGGAGGGAGGGAGGGAGGAAGGAAGGAAGGTAGGTGGGAGAAAAAAGAGAAAAGAGGGAAGGAGGGAGAGAGGAAGACTTATCCAAGACACACATTTTGGAAAACTCAAAATTAGAGAATTTAAGTTCCCTAAGGTCCCTTGCTACTTGAAGATGACAACTGATTATGGGATGATATCAGGCAGACATTTTCAGGGTCCACACCCGAGGAAAGTAAATCCTCCAGTGCCCATCACCCTCCCATCATGTCCCTCTTCCCTTTTAGACTTCTCCAGCCCAGGAGCTGTATAACGATACCGATGCCACCCACAGGCATACTGCATCTCCAGCTCAGAGCCTGGGCCCACTCCTTCACAGTCAGTTTTGTGCATCTGCTGAGTTCTGGGGCATCCCCTTACTCAGCACCTCCCTGGGCTGAAAGGGCAGCCTGACCCCAACTCCATCTCTACTGGGAAGACTTTCAGGTGCTGCTCTTCCTGCAGTGGCTGAGCATGGCTTAAGGCAGATAGCCTTCCAAGGTGTTTGAATTGTTCATTGAACAAAATTTGTTGAGCCCTTGCTAAGTGTCAGGCTTAGGGAAGATATAAAATACAAAGGAATTGAAGGTTCTCGTTCAAGATGGTGACGTAGGAAGACCCTGAACTCATCTCCTCCCATAGACACACCAAATCTACAGTTATATATGGAACAATTTCCTGGGAAAAAAAAAAAACAAACAAACTAAAAATTGGCAGTGCAACAACCCCTTCATATCAGGCAAACCACCAAGAAACAGGTAGGAAAGGCTGAAACACAATCTTGCTATAAACCCCACCCCCAGTGCAGTGACCCACAACTGGGAGGGAACTCAAAAGAGCCTCTCCTTGAGGAGCCAAGGGTTTGGAACCCACATCAGTCACCCAAACTTTTAAGACCGGCACCTGAGAGACAAGCCCCAGCCCCCGCCCCAGCATCTGGCTTTGAAGACCAATGGGGCTCATGCCCACAAGACCCAAGGGGCTATGGT
Organism: Eumetopias jubatus; assembly: GCF_037043125.1. NCBI lineage: Eukaryota > Metazoa > Chordata > Mammalia > Carnivora > Otariidae > Eumetopias > Eumetopias jubatus. Next base: position 129,105,651 of record NW_028274811.1, read on the forward strand.
GATCTGAGGAATTGCTCCTTACAGGCTAGTGCACAGTCCCACCCACCCCAGGTCTCCGTAAAAGCAGCCCTTTGAAAAGCATCCAGACTTTACATGAAAGAGACTCATTTCATAATTTTGAAGCGTTGGTCTGAGGGGCAGGGGCCCGCTGGGATCCTCCTAGGAACAGAGGCTGGTGGACATCATCTTCCACACTCTCCCTCTGTCTTGCCAAAGCCAGCAGGTGCTCTCTTCTCCACACCGCCCTGCCCTTTTCTTCTTTTTCTTCTTTTTTTCTCCTTTTCTTTTCCCTTTTTTGGGCAAGTGTCATCTTTACACTGGCCCTCAGCTCTACTTCAGAACACCGGTATCTCCCAGAGGGGAGGTTTTACCTATGTCTCATGGCCCAGGTTTTATAACTGGGGACCCAGCTTTTGTGGCTGGCACCCAGGAGCTCCCCGATTGCCTGGCTTCAGTGGCCAGAGGGGTTTGTGTTCATGGGTCCCAGGGGCCTGACAATTGGTGAGACCATTCTGGGCAGGCTACCACCCCAGGGCACTGTGCAGACTGAAGACCACACCTGGTCTTTCTAAGAGGCCAGTTTGCTTTGTCCAGGTGCTTGGCCTCAGGGGCAGGCCTCTGGTTTTTTGTGCTGTTTTGTTTTGTTTTGTTTTTCAGGTTTCTGGTTTGACGCATTTATAGGGGCCTATAGTAGAGCTCTCAGGGAGCTAAGGCTGGTAAATGCAATCTCTGCACCCTCCCTCTACTTTACTCCAGCTTGCTGCTATGTCACAGAAAGGAGTTCATTCCCTTCTTCGGGCCCTCATTTTTGTGGCTGTTGCCAGGGGACACCTCTATATCACCTGGCTCTGGTGGCCAGCAGGGCTTATGCTCATGGGTCCCATAGTATGATAACCAATGGAGAAGGAATTCTTTTTTTTTTTTTAAGATTTTATTTATTTGACAGAGAGAGACACAGCGAGAGAGGGAACACAAGCAGGGGGAGTGGGAGAGGGAGAAGCAGGCTTCCCGCTGAGCAGAAAGCCCGATGTGGGGCTCGATCCCAGGACCCTGGGATCATGACCTGAGACGAAGGCAGACACTTAACGATTGAGCCACCCAGGCGCCCCTGGAGGAGGAATTCTTAAAGAGATATAACCCCCAGGGCACAGCAAGAGGCAATAGACTTAGAAGCTCAATCTTTCTGGAAAGAAGCTATTAGCTTATCATCATAGCTGCAGCCTGAGGGGCAGGCTTCTAATTAAGCACACATCTAAGGGCTGAATGTAAAACTTCCCTAAAACCTTGGAGGGTGGGTACTATCTTTGCACTCCCCTTGCCATGCTCTCCAACACCAGTGTCTCTCAGAGGGGAGCTTTTATACATGTCTGGTACCCAGCTTTTGCATCTAGTGCCCTGTTTTTTGTGGCTGCTACTTAGAAGATATCCCTTGGTTACCTGGCCCTGATAGCCTGGGGCGGGGGGGGGGAGGGCTTGTGTTTCTAGATCCCACGAGACTGTAACAATCAGAGAGACTATTCTTGGAAGGCAACCACCCCGGAGCACTGCACAGACAGCAGACTGAAACACACCCCCAGCCTTTCTGTGAAAGAGATCTACTTGCTAGTCCTGGAGTTTTGGTCTTAGTGACAGGCTTCAGGTTTCACACACATCTAGAGACTATAGGGGTGCTTGTAAACCAGGAATACCATCTTTGCACTCTCCCTCTGTTTCACTATAGCTCACCAGCATTTTACAGAAAAAAAACTTGTATACTCATCTGGAGCCCCAATTTTGTGACTGCTGCCCAGGAACACCTCCAGGTCATTTGGCTCTGGGGCTTACAGTTGCAGCCTTATCAGACTGTATATATTTGCATTCTTTAAAATCTGTTGTCTGATGATCTAGTTTTTAATCAGCCTGAATTTAGGTACTGACTGAGCTCTTCCTCTTTGGGACTCGGACTGGTCTTGGCACAACCTCAAATACCGGGGACTATTAAAAACAAAATGATACTTGGATGTTCACAAAATTGTGATAGACAACCAAGACCTAGGGCAGGGTTGAACAATAAGGTTCATTCCTTACAACAGGTCAACGCTTTAAGACTCGGAGAGGTAGCTCTTCAACAAAGAGAAAATATTAATAGGATTGAAAGAGAAATCATAGAACTGAAGGATACAATAATTGAACTGAAAAATATACTGCAGGGGTTCAATTACAGACTAGATGAAGCAAAGGAAAAGATTTGTCATCTTGAAGACAGGGCAGAGGAACTTACACAGTCAGAGCAGCAAAAAGAAAAAAGAATGAAAAAACGTGAAGATAGCTTAAGGGACTTATTGGACAATATCAAGTGAACTGATATTCACATTAGAGGAGTCCCAGAAAAAGAAGAGAGAGAAAGAGGCAGAAAACTTATTTGAAGAAATAATGGCTGAAAAGTTCCCTAATCCTGGGGGGAAAAAACAGACAAACAGATCCAGGAATCCCAGAGAGTTTCAAATAAGATGAACCCAAAGGAACTCAGTACACATTATAGTTGTAATGTCAAAAGTTAAAGATAAGGAGAGATTCTTAAAAGCAGCAAGAGAAAAACAACTTGTTATATACATGGGAACTCTCATAAGACAAACAGCAGATTTTTCAGCAGAAACTTTACAGGCCAGAAGAGAGTGGCATGATATATTCAAAGTACTGAAAGAAAAAATTTGCAGCCAAGAATACTATACCTGGCAAAGTTATTCAGAATTGAAGGAGAGATAAAGAGTCTTCCAGACAAGCTAAAGCTAAAGGAGTTTATAACCACTAAACCAGCCTTACAAGAAATGTTAAAGGCACTTCTTTAAGCTGAAAAGAAAAGGTGCCAATTAGTAACAAAAACACATATGAAAATATAACTCTCCCTGGTAAAGGTAAACATATAATAAAGGTAATGAATTAATCACTTATAAAGCTAGTATGAAGGTTAAAAGACAAAAGTAGTAAAAATAACTGTAACTACAATAATTATAAAAAGATGTAAAATGTGACATCAAAAACATAAAACATGTCGGGGGGGAGTAAAGATGTAGAGCTTTAGAATGTATTCAAACTTAAGTTGTTATCAACTTAAAATAGACTATTTATATAAAAGCCTCATGGTAATCAATAAGCAAAAACCTATAGTAGTTAAAAAAAATGAGAAAGGAATCTAAGTTTATCATTAAAGAAAGTCATCAAACCACAAAGGAAGAGAGCAAGAGAAGAAGAAACAGAGGAACTAAAAAACATCCAAAAAACAATTAACAAAATGGCAATTAGTACATACCTATCAATAATGGCTTTAAATGTAAATGTACTTAATTCTCCAAAAGATACAGACTGGTTGAATGGAGGAAGAAAACAAGACCCATTTATATGCTGCCCACAGTAAACTCACTTCAGATATAAGGACATACACAGATTGAAAGTGAAGGACAGAAAAAGATATTCCATGCAAATGGAAACCAAAAGAAAACTGAAGTAACTATACTCATATCAGATAAAACAAATCTTAAACCAAAAACTGTAATAAGAGATAAAGAAGAGCATTACATATTGATAAAGGGGTCAAACACGAGATACATTTGTAAATATTTATGCACCCAACATAGAAGCACTGTAATATATAAAGCAAATATTAATAGACTTAAAGGGAGAAATGGACAATGATACAATAATAGTAGGGGACTTAAATTCCCCACTTACATCAATGGATAAGTTATCCAGACAGAAAATCAATAAGAAAATATCAGTTTTAAAAGACACATTAGACCAAATGGACTTAACAGATATACACAGAGCATTCCATCCAAAAACAACAGAATACACATTCTTCTTAAGTGCAAATGAAACATTCTCCAGGATAGATAACATGTTAGGCCAGAAAACAAGTCTTAACATTTTAAAAGACTGAAATCATAGCAAGCATCTTTTCTGACCACAATGGTATGAAACTAGAAATGAATTACAAAAAGAAAATGGAAAATTCACTGGAACATAAGGAGAGACTAACCTGTCACTGAACAACCAATGGGTCAGTTCATGGGTCAACCAATGGGTCAACCAAAAACACACACACAAAACAAAACAAAACAAAAAGCCCTTGAGACAAATGAAAATGGAAATACAACATACTAAAACTTATGGGATGAAGGTAAAGCAGTTGTAAGAGGGAAGTCCATAACATTAGGTGCCTACTTCAAGAAACAAGAAAAATCTCAAATAAACAACCTAACTTTACACCTTAAGGAACTAGAAAAAGAAGAACAAAGTTAGTAGAAGGAAGGAAATAACAAAGATCAGAGCAGAAATAAAGACAAGGATGCCCACTCTTGCCACTTTATTCAACACAGCACTAGAAGCCCTAGCCAGAGCAGTCAGGCAAGAAAAAGAAATAAAAGGCATCCAAATTGGTAAGGAAAAAGTAAAACTGTTACTATTTGCAGATGATGTGATACTATACACAGAAAACCCTAAAGCCTGTTAGAATTAGTAAATGAAGCTTCAGGATACAAAATCAATACGCAGAAATCTGCTGTGTTTCTATCCACTAATAACAAACTATCAGAAAAAGAAATGTAAAAAACAATCCCATTTACAATTGCATCAGAAAGAATAAAATATCTAGGAATAAATTTAATCAAGGAGATGAAAGACCTCTACACTGAAAACTGTAGGACATTGATGAAATAAACTGAAGACACAAATAAATGAAGATATTCTATGCTCATGGACTGGAAGAATCAATATTGTTAAAATGTCTGTATATCCAAAGCAATCTGCAGATTCAATAAATCTCTATCAAAATTACAATGGCATTTTTCACAGAAATAGAACAAACAATTCTGAAATTTGTTTGGAAACACAAAAGGTCCTGAATAGCCAAATCAATATTGAGAAAGAAGAACAAAGCTGGAGGCATCACACTCCCTGATTTCAAACTATATTACAAAGCTTCAGCAATCAAAACAGTGTGGTACTGGATAAAAACAGACAAATAGATCAATGGAACGGAAGAGAGAGCCCCAAAATAAACCCACACATATATGGTCAATTAACTGATGATAGAGGAACCAAAAATATACAATGGGGCAAAGACAGTCTCTTTAATAAATGGTGTTGAAAAATTTGGACAGTAACATTCTAAAGAATGAAACTGGACTAGTATTCACACCATACACAAAAAATAATTAAAAATAGATTAAAGGCCTGAATATAAGACCTGAAACCATCCTAGAGGGAAACATAGGCAGTAAGCATCTTGACACTGGCATTGTGATGGGTTTTTGGACTTGACACCAAAAGCAAAAACAAACAAGTGGGACTATATCAAACTAACGACCTTCCGTGCAGTGAAGGAAACCATCAACAAAATAAAAAGGCAACCTACTAAATGGGAGAAAATATTTGCAAATCACATATCTGATAAGGAGTTAATATCCAAAATACATAAAAAATTCATACAGCTCAATGGCCAAAAAAATTAGAAATTTTAAAACAATTTTTAAAAATCCAATTAAGAAATGGGCAGTGGATCTGAATAGATGTTTTTCTGAAGAAGACACAGACATATGAAATGACGCTCAACATCACTAATCATCAGAGAAATACATTTTCTTAAAGCGTTTATTTATTTATTTATTTGTCAGAGAGAGAGTGCACACAAGCAGGGGAGCGGCAGAGAGAGAGGGAGAAGCAGACTTCCCACTAAGCAGGGAGCCTGATACGGGGACTTGATCCCAGGACCCTGGGATCATGACCTGAGCCGAAGGCAGACGCTTAATGACTGAGACACCCAGGCGTCCCAATAAAAGTAAATTAAAAAAAAAATACAAACGAGTCAAGGTCTAGGCCCTCAAAACGTTTAGAATCCGGTGTGGCCCAGCGCAGGAAGAGGCACCCTGTGTGCATCCCGGGAGCAACGCCTGAGAACTCAGAGGGCTTCTGGACGGGGCTGTGGGCAGAACTGAGGACAAGACTCACAAAACAGATGAGCCTCCGGCCTGCGCCGTGACTGCTGTGGGCAGAAGGGACCAGACATGTGGAATGAATTAGACAGACAGACAGGAGCTAGAATTAACAGAGCAATAAAAACAAGAGTTAATTCACCTCAGAAGCCAGGGAGCACTTTATAGGGCATGAGGCTGGGCTGACAGGCTCCGGCTGACTCCTCCTGACACAGGGCCCACAGAACCACAGCCCAGCCCAGCTGGCAGCAACGTGGGGAGGGAAGGGACAGAGTCAGGGCTGACCTCGTAGGTGGTGGTGAATCACAGCCTAGACAGACATTCTCTCTGACGTGCTGGGTGGGTTGAACTGGTAACAAAACCACCTTGACCATTCTCTTCCACTTTGAGACTTTTCCCTTAAGAATGTGCTGAGTATCCCATCAGCCAAAAAGCTCTTTGCCCCTGGGAACCATCATTAACATACTCTTAATGCACTGTAACATGTTGGCTCTTGTTGGCTCTGACTTGATACAAAAATAAATTCTACAACGGACGCAGTGGTGCTTTTCTTTTCGTTCTTCATATTTGCTTAAGTAACTGGATTACTCATTGAATTGAAGGTTCTTCCAGTGGCTGCCCCCAGGGGACATTGTATCTTTTGCTTGGCCACCCAGCATGGCCGCCCTGCTCCACTGACTTGGAAGGATTGACTCCCCCATGTGTAAGGCAGTACCCCACCTCCCACCAGGCTTGCTATAGTGAGGACAGCCAGCACCCGAGGTCACAAGCCAGCAGAGGCATGGGTATTCTCATCCTGGACTTTAGATCTTCAGGGAGGTTGTGTAGATGAGGAGTAGTTTAGAGACCTCCGAGCAGATGGGCAGCACAGAGAGGCCAGAAGCAGAAGAGGACATCCACGGGTACGTGGCAGTGCCATGGATGCTGAGCCAGACCTGTATCCCTCCAGATCATCCCTGTAAGCAACCCTGGCTGCCATCCTATGGTCCACCTGGCCTGCCCCCTTGTCTTCTCCAATCTCCCATTGGCCCCTTGGGGTGCCCAATATCCTTAAATTCTTCTATCCAACAAGTTATTTTTATGCTTCAAACATCCAAAGACAATCTGTTACTCCGCCAAGCACTAGAGTGGTCCCCAGAGCTGACCTGGCCACAAGCCTCACAACGGCCACAGGACCCTGTGTAGGCCCCAAGGGATTGGTTGGCCAGCACCAGCGTGAGGTCTTCCCAAGCTCCTTTCTCTCTTCACTTTATTTAATTATCCACCAAATAGTAATGAATGATAAAGCTGGTTGGTAGTTGCTGGGGATGTGGTGGTGAATGACCTGGAACAGTCTTTACCCTTAGAGGGCTGACAGCCTTTCTCAGTGTGTACAACTGGTCTTTACAAAAATTCTAAATGTTCTCAATCCCACCTTAAGTTTGGGCCTCATTCTCAAAGGTGTCTATGTCAATGGTAGAAAGCACATGACCTCAAGCCCTGCACAGACACACAGAGATGCACTCCGGGTCCTGAAGACCCCTGGCCACCTGTCCCCACAGTGCTTCAACTGCACCCACCTCCTTTTACTGCTGGCCTTGCTTTTCCCCATTAGAATTAAGCTCTTCTATGTCCAGTTCCTATATAGCCCTGGGCTCCCCTGGAGGTCTAAACGATAGCCATTAGCACATTAGTGGCCAGCAATTTGACACTCAAGGCTTTTTAAGAAATCTGAAGGTCGGGCACCGGGGTGGCTCAGTTGGTTAAGCGTCTGCCTTCAGATTAGGTCATGATTCCAGGGTCCTGGGATTGAGCCCCATGTCGGGGTCCCTGCTTGGCAGCAAGTCTGCTTCCCCCTTTCCCTCTCCTTCTGCCCCATCCCGGACTTGGGCTCTCTCTCTCCCTCTCAAATAACTAAATAAAATCTTAAAAAAAATCTGAAGATAACAGCCTTCCACAGCTAATACCTAGGACCGCCCCCCCCCCCAATTTGGCCCTAACTCTCAGAATAGAAGTCCAAGTAGGGAGTTGTATATGGCCACGTCGAATTCTTAAGAGCAGTGGGTATTCCTGCCTGCCCTGCCCATCCTCCCTCTCCCCCCTCTCACTGCACAGCCCACTCAGGCTTTCTCCTCAGCTGCTAATACCTACCACTCAGAAGATGCTACTCCATCGCACAGAGAGATAAGCAAATTGTTTCTGGCAAAGGGGGGGGGGGGGCGGGCACAGCTTCCCTTCCCAGAGAAGCTATCATTCACATTAGGTTCAGTCCTTTTTTAAGAATGTCGATATTAAGAGAATAAAACCTGTTAAATTCTGTTGTCCATGTTCCCCAGCAAAAATATACAACACACCACCTAAAGATAAAAAAAAAAAAGTGATAAAGACATCTAAAGTCTATTGATGCATGCACTTGGAGCCTCCAGGAGCAGAGTGCTCACAGGAGGAAAGAGAAGCAGAACACAGCTGTCCAATCAGCTTTGCAGTCAACAGCGTTTACACAAAATAGGGTATCCTGTGTGCACTCCGTTCAAACTCTGCAAGTGACACTTCCTCCAAAATGCTGGTCACATGGCCACTGTAGACTTCCAAGTCCAGAGAAACTTCTTCAGGCTTAATGTGTCTGTTTCTACTCCAACTCTTTCTTCTCAGGTCATAATTTGCTCCCATTCACAACAACAACAAACAAAAAAAATCACCCAGAAACGGTAGTCACAGAGAGGAAGTTTAGAACCCAACACAAATGAGACGGTAGTCACAGAGAGGAAGTTTAGAACCCAACACAAATGAGGAGTTGTTTCTCATGGATGGGGAACTAGACCGCAAGTTCTGGACGTCTGTGGTTGGCCCAGCGGGTGGAGCCTGGGGAGCCTCCACAGGGCAGCCATGGATGCCGCCACCCTGTCATCGACTGTGCTGCCTGTAATTTTCAAGCAGGATGCCCCACATCACAAAACACCAACATCCCTCTCTGTGCTTTTTATAACAGAACGCTGAGTTTTTGCTGAACAAGCCCTCACTTGTCCAAGCCTCAGTTAGTCTGTTGTATAACACATGTAGGTTGGTATTTTTATGGACTTTTGAAACACTGCAAATGTTGTCCAAGGAGGAGTTTGGGGTCACTTCACTGAAACACTTAAGTCATCCATTGCAAACCCTGGAAGGGACTTCTGTGGCTTTGTAATTTAATCTCCTCATCTATCCGGCATGGAAATGAGTCCAGGAGAGGTAAGTATCCCATTTAAATTTATTCAGATCATTCCAGAAAGTGTCATAAGCAGAATCCCGGCTCTCTGACTGCTGAACCAGAGTTCTTTTCACTTGGAGGGACCAAAGTACAAGATTTAATTTTTTCAAAAGACATGCGCTATTGGCCATGGTAAGAGAAAATGAGAAAAAGTTACTTAAAATACAGAAAGAAGCCAGAAGCCTGATGATAACCAATTAAGTTAACACATCCTCCCAATTAAGCCATCTATACAGAAGCCGAATTGTGGAACTTGAGTTCCTCTGCTCATTTTCCGGTAGAATTCCTAATAAGCTGCTGGGTGACCCAAGAGTGAAGAAAGAGCAAAAAAAGACAGCCAGGAACCTTGAAAGTCCAGTCTCGGACCCCCCTTCCGCCCCAGCTCAGGCACAAATGGATGCCCATGGGCCTCCCTCTCCTCCAGTGGCCCATGGCTGTAGGGGGCATTGGACCCCCTCAAGCCTGCAGTCCACATCAGGATAGAGCGGGGAGCCTCACATCCCTAACAGCTGTCCCCTCCTGAGGACAGCACGCAGGTCGATGACTGACTGGTTGCCAAGGGCTGCCAGCAGAGGCTGAAAGGTACTGCATTAAGCCTAACATCCTTATTATTAAACCTACAATTCAAAACCAATTATGCTTTGCAGAAGACTGCAGCCTCCATTTAAACCACTCCTGGAGGAAAATAAAAAGCTCGTTAGACAGAGTTCAAGGCAAGCTATAGAAGGGCTTATGCCACCCGAAGCTGGGATTCAAGCACAAATTAATAATCATAACCCTGGGGTTCCCCCTCAGAGGGAAGCAGAACAATGGAAAGCAAATGTTAGAGAATAAAAACAAGATGCAAACATCCTCCTTTTACCAAAAAGCAGTTAGATTTCCTGGAGATTTCAAAATAAATTTACTTACTTCCCTCAGAGGGGGAAAGCCTACCATGTAAATCAGAGGTCTTGAGCCAGCAGCCAGGCTCTCCCACCAGTGCTTGAATCACTTCCTAACATCCAGAAATTAGGGTTTTCCGTGCAAAAAGTCTGGATTTGCAGCTTCTCTTGTCAAATCAGATTATCCAGGAACATTGTGGCAAGGACTGTCTAGAGCCACTTACTGCTTCCTGACACAGAACCTATATCCATGGCATCCTATCATCCTATAAAGGGTCACAAAGAAAGTGAAAGCATTCTTAGAATGACATCTCCATCAAAAATCTTCTACTTGTCCCACGGCATGTATTTGTGGGCTCCAACTGACATATCTTATTTGATTGTTGGATTCCTATCCCACATCTCCTTTAGGAGATAAATATCCTGCAGCTGCTGAAGGGATCAGTCATAAAGAAACTCAATTTCAATTTGAATAATATTTATCAAGTGTCTACTGGGTTCAAACGACTTGCACGGGGCCTTGGGGTAGGAACACGAAGATAATTAAGGCCCATCACTTCACTGTGGGCATTCCAGCTCAAAAGACTGGGTAAAACCCTGGAGGATATGATGTCATAAGAAAGGCATAAACCACTATGGGGTTCAGAAGAGGCAGAAACCACATCTGGCTAGGACATCAGGAAGAGCTCCATGGAAGAAACAGCATTTGCAATGGGTTTCCAGGAAGGGGTGGTGAAAGTGAAGACAGAAAGCAAGAGAGATCGGCACAAGGTGAGTCTTTGCAAAGGCAGAGAAGCACCAGGGTGTGTAGGGAACAGGGAGTAACCCTCCGCTGAAAAGGTACAAACTTGGAAAGAGAGGAGTTGGGCTGCTGAACTTCTGGGTTCTCTTTCCTCCTCCACCCCCGGCCCAACTCCTGCAGAGGCAGAGGGGGCATCTTAGCTCCCTGATGACAAATGAGTGATGCAGAGGGGCCACCCTCACAGTCTTTTGCAACAGGAACACCCAAACCACCCCCCCAAGATGCTGATGCCACAGAATGGGGTTCAAACTTTATGTTACCAATCAGCAGGGCTAGCTGCGTGTGGAGCCTATTATTTAGTGCAGCACCAACTGGGAGCCAGGCCCCTGCTAGGGCTCTGCCCCAGTATGTGGCAGGGTCCCTGCCCTCATCAAAAGGAAACTGACAAGCAGAAAATTAGCAGCCGTGTGGGTTTCGCATCATCTGTCCAGCCAGCTGCTTATGTAAAAAGCCTTGGAATTCAGACTTCACTTTCCATCGCATCCATCCTCAAAACCCACAGTCTCTGCTCTCAGAATGCATCCTATTTTTTTTTAACGATTTTATTTATTTATATGACAGAGAGAGACACAGCAAGAGCAGGAACACAAGCAGGGGGAGTGGGAGAGGGAGAAGCAGGCTTCCCGCTGAGCAGGGAGCCCGACGCGGGGCTCGATCCCAGGACCCTGGGATGGAGCCTGATGCGAGGCTCGATCCTAGGACCCTGGGATCATGACTTGAGCCAAAGGCAGACGCTTAACCTATTGAGCCACCCAGGCTCCCCATCAGAATGCATCCTGAGTCCAAACTCTTCTCACTATTGGCACTGATGTCATCTCAGCCCAAGTGCCCTAGAGCTGGAACACTGCAAGAGCCTCCCCACGGGCCTCTCTGCTTCTGCCCCAACCCCCCAGAGCCGGTTCTCCATGCAGGAGGAAAGGTCAGTTTGTTCACGCCACTCTTCTACTCAGGACACCAAATACCATCCCACTGTCCTTGAATAAAATCTGGAGTCCTCACAGCAGCTTTCTGAGGGCTGTATAACCTAAGCCCTGATCACCTGTTTCCCGCATCTGCTACCCCACTCTCTTCACTCCAGCCACAGTCATTCGGGTATTTACCCAGTGCCTCCCAAGTGCCCAAGCAGCCACTTGGTGCTAGGAACACACGAGGAATGGTAACCATGGGGATAGGGTCTTTGTCTACTTTGTCCACTGCAGTGTCTGCCACATCTGGACAAGTGTTTGGCCCATCACGACTGCTCGCTCTTTGCTGAATGACTGAAAGAAGGGCGAATTGTAGGGCCCTGCTCACACAAGCTAGCAGAATTCAGAAAAGGAGGAACCAGGGCTGCAGGAGGCAAAGTGGGGACTTGGGGATGAGGGGGGTTCCAAGGACCACCCCGCAACAGAGGTAAAGATGGACAGGAGCAAAGACTTTTTCAGGTGGGACAAAAACCATGACCCAAAGTACAGAAGTGGGACCTGGGGTGGCAGGGGCTGGAGAGGACAAACCGGCCCATGTGAGCCTAAAGGTCAGTTCCTGGCAGGGCTCTTAGCTGAAGATGAAGTTGCATAGGAAGGGCAGGGTCTGTTGTCCTGGTTTCCAAGAGCCGGTTGCTTTAAAAATCACCTGCCCGGACAGCACTCCATCTCCAGAAATCCTGATTCAGTGAGCCTGGGGTACAGCCCAGGAATCTGTATCTCTAACAGGTTTGGGAACCATTGTACTGAGAATCCTGGAATCCTAAAAAGAGAGAAAAACATCAGAGTAGCAGGCCAATTTTCTAAGGAAGTCTTACCTTCTTATCCTGGCTGAGAACAACTCCTAGAAAGGGGAGCCAGGGCTAACTTAGTTGGGGGAATCCTGAGGATGGAGAAAGCCTGTGGGGCCTGGGGACACTTAGGGGACGACCCAAGGGACTGCGGGTGAGCAGCAAGAAGATGAAAATGGTGGACCCACACAGTCGCCCCCCCACGTTTGGATCAGCCAGACATGACAGAGACAGATGTTGGGCCCAGATTTATTGCCAAGCTAATTACTTAACACCTCTGAGCTTCACTTTCTCATTCACTCACCTATCCTACTCATGGAAAACAAACAAAAATCAGTGGGCCTACTAGGTGTCACTGATCCAAGCCAAGAGATAAAACATTTCCGCAGGTGAATTCAGTTCCAGCAGGAGACAGATAAGCAAGGAAACAACTGCAAAATGGGAAAGCCTGCCTCACAGAGTTGTTGCAAGGATTTAAAGAGAGAATATAAATTAAGGGCCCTGCATAAAATAGAGTCAACAAAGTCACTTCCACCTTGCTTGCTTAGGGCTGCCCCTAATTTCATTAAGTGCTGACAAGGGACGGGTGCCTCCCAAGATCAGGGTTCTTCTAATTGCTATTCCAGGCCTGAGCCCCATTGTCTTAGAGGCCGTGCTGCAGAGAGATACAGAACAGGACAGTCAGCCCACAGCTGACATTCCCAGGAGCAGAGAGCCCAGCCCCACTGGAATTTTTATGATGCACAGATAACCTAAGCCCTGGAATTGCAATACACAGATAACCTAAAACCATCTCTAAGTCTTTGGTTTCAACCACCACCCTAACCAGGAGTGTCTTCAGAGCTGCTGACGAGCAGCCAAGTGCAGAGATTTAAATTTCATCTCCTTTTAATATCCCCCACCCACCCCCTGCTAGGAATGCCTACAAGTAGGGAACGGCCTATCCAGAAAGGTGACCAGGAGGCAGGCAGCAGGAGAGAAACATCACAGATTCTCCTGAAAGGGGAAATCAGAAAGAGCCATAGCCCCCTCCGCAGAGCAGCCTTGGGGTCAGAGGCCAGCAGTAAGGGAAAACACCACGAGCCCTGGGCACTCTGGGTTTAATTTTGGCTTTAATCTGAGCAGCTTTGGTTCTGTATGTTAGGAATATGTGTTATGTTTTGGAAAGGGGGAACCATTTCTAAAACAGTTTGATGGCCACTGATCTGGTCCACCTCCCATTTTACAGATAAAGAAAGGGGTGGGGGAGGGGAAGTGATGTGTTCACGGTCACGCAGATCATTTGTGACAAAGTCAGCTCTAAAATCCACGTCTTCTGACTCGTGTTGGCAACTAAACAATGGCAATGAAGCCAAAAATGAAGATATTGTGGCAGGCCAAGGACATCATTTGTCTGATTACATAGCTCGATACTCAGTCTGGGAAATGGGACCCGCTCTCCCACCTGGAGAGAGGTCGGAACAGGGTCAACAAGCTTACCACGAATACAGCCGACCAGACATTTCCAGAAGCTATCTCAGCAGTCAAGAGTCAGCCACTCATTATATCATTTCTAATTTGTGATTTCAGACCCACACAACCTGAGTTTATCCATGGTAATCTAAGGAATCGGAGGCCTTCTTGGGAAATAAAGATCCAGACTTTTAACAAAGAAAAAAAATAACATACTTACGGAATCCCAATTCTCTCACGCTCAGCAAACAGACTTCTACCATCGTTCCCTGCTGGCCTGCAGGCCTTGGTGTGAGCACTCTGCTCTGGGGTACAGAACGAAGCCCAGCAGGTCTCAGGGGCAGGCTGCTGGGGCTGGGTTTTGGGGAAGCTAGCTCTCTGAGGTCAGGCTGCATAGCCATTCACACCACAGGGAGTGAAAGGGCAACCCTGGCATTGGAGAAAGAGAACCAGTAGATGAATTTGGTGGTTCTGCCATCGGGGGGAGCAGAAGCCAGCCTTGAACATGACCTGGAACTCTGCCAACCTCACCCGAAAAGTCACCAAGCTGTGGAGCTCTCACCGTGAGCCCCTCTGCACACCAAGTGTGTTGAGGACAAAAGGAGGCAGGTGCTTGGGTCACTCTTCGTCAGGTTGGAGAGTTGGGACAAACGTGCCCCAATCTAAGGGCTCCCGGGAAATAGTGCAGGGCACATTAGAAAGGGAGCTCTTACCCAAGTAGCCCCCGGACTTCAAGGTGAGCACACATGGGAGGGAATACCTTTCCATTTGAGGGTTGTCTGCAATGAACAAAGTGTCATAGATTCTTGTTTACTCCTAGGGCAACAGCACCCCCTTTCACTCTCAAAAGAATCCTAATTTGATGAAAAATCCTATGGTCACCCTGTCACAGAGCCCTTTACAACGTACTTCTCCCAAGTGTGACAATTTAAAATACCATTTTTGAGCACAATCCCTTGTGTATGCCAAGGATGGCAAACAGCGGGCCTACCTGCCCCTCTGCCACTCCTACCCCTTTGACAGACATCGTTAATGGGTCATACACAGCCCTCTTTCCCACTGATCTGAGACAAAGCCATAAAATCTTCTTAAGACAACCTTCCAGATGGCCAAAAAACAAGTTGACTCATAAGTTGATGCTGATTTACCCTTGCTGGTTAATATCTCATCTTTTCAGGAAGCCATTCACAAGGGCTTCAGCTCCCTAAGGCCATGAAGACAAAGCCATAAAAGCCTTGTCCCAGCCGCACCTAGGCATTTGTCTTGACCAAAGCCAAAACTACTCTCTTATTTCTTTGGGGATTGGCAGGGACTCCTACACAGGATGCCCAGAATCTAACCCATGGCCCCTGACTTCCAAGCAGTCCAAACCAGCTAGAGCCCCATAGTTCTATTTTGAGCCCTACATTTGGTCACTTATGTTGCTCTAAGGGACAATCTAGGCAGTGGCTTACTATAATGCTAGGCCCTCCACTTGGCTTTATGGATCAAGTTTCACTAGTTTTTTTTTTTTTTTTTTTTTTTTCCCCTCCCAGATTTTGGCAATGGCAAAAGGCACAAGTCAGACAAATTCTGCTGAAATTGAACATGCAGTTTCCTAGAACAGACCGTTTAGTTCTTGATAGTAGGAAAAAAACATTCATTTACATGGGTTAGGGAACACCTTCCTACAAAAGTACACAATGAACATTACACCAGAAAATGCAAATTTTCACTAAGACAGGACATGGGAACATAAGTCTAACTTGAAACAGAAGAAATCTGGCTTTACAAAGAACTCATTTTCTCCAAAGAGGGTAAGGTACAAAAATAGGAAGACTAAAAGGCTAATGGCACACGTCTCCAGGAACAGATAAGACTCCAGTGACTGCGGCAGTGTGGACAGGCGAGAGGTAGGTCTGCACAGTGAAAGGGTGAGTGAAGGTGGTTTTGGCTGCGTGGTTAGTGAGACCTGAAAAAGCAGGTCTCTCCAGGTGGTGTGTGAGAGCTTCCTGGAGGAGGGAAACTTCTAAGATCTGCCTATTTATTAAATAAATCCATTTATTTATTTTTTTCAGCAAATATTTTTGAGTACCTACTGTATATCAGGCATTATTCTAGATGCTGGAAGTAAAACAATGAACTCAACAGGCAAAGATTAAACTCTATTTCTCCTTGTTTTTATCTCTTATCTCCATCTTTGTCTCTTTCTTGCCACACACACACATGCATGCATGCATGCAGATATACACACACAGATGTTAATAGAGCCTTTTTATTTGGAAGTGAGTTTATTGGCCTTTTGGTCCTTTCATATTTTCTGAGTTTTCTAGAAGAACACAAATTTCGTTGTTAATATCAAATTATTACTTTAAAATGAAATATTAAAAAGAGGATACTGAGCATAAGTACCAGAGAGATGAAAGGCGATGGGCATCCAAAGGACACTAGTATCTGTTGTTCATTTGAGTTATGAGGGTGGGGACAATGACAATAAATGAATTTACCCAGAGTATTCCTTCTCCTCTCTCCAGTGACCTTGGGAAGCCTCAGCCATACCCCAGGCACAGAGGGAGCGAGAAGAAGTGATCCACACTAACACAGAGCTTCTTAGCCTTCCAGGAGTAGAATTTTTTTAGCACTTCTAAACTTTTTAGGAAGTTCACTAAAGTCCGCTGAAATAATTTGAATATATCCTTAACCTCAATAATTATACATACAAAAAAAGGAAAAAGAGAACACTGTTTTTTTACAATAAGATTCTTTCCTATCCAAACTACAAAGGGAAAAAAAAAATCTTTCTTTCTTTTTTTTTTTAGAATTAGAATCAAGATAATACTGTAATACTGGAGAAGAAAATAAATGTCAAAAGAAAAAAGATTATATGACTCATTCAAATGATACCAATATCAAAAGGTACTCTTTAAGCAAGTAATTTTCTTTCCTTTTTTATTTTTGAAGTGAATTAAGACCCTCTCTTGGACACCAATTGTGACACGGAGGACTTTTTTGCCTAATAAGGATGTGGTGGACCCAGTACTGACCCTCCAGTTAATGGCCAGTAAACATGGGTGAGGCAAGTCCTACCCTGGTTTTAAAAGAACCCAAAGTGACAACTCTGTCCAAATCTCAAAGAACTGATATGATTTTCAGTACATGAGTGTGATTTAGAAATGGAAACCACTTTGGAGCAGAGTTAAGCCAACAACCAAGCCATTGCCCTCAAAAGGTCCATGCTTTATGGTTCAATTATGGCAAGAAAAAATTTCCACCTATAAACCCTTCAGAAAGTAACTGTCTCAGAAAGTTCCAGACAAACCCAGTTCCACAGACTTTGGAGGTCAGCTGCGTGTACTGCTGTTACCACAGAAGTAAAAAGTTGCTTGTGCCTGTGGTTATGAAATTGGTACAATTAAAGAAAAAAAAAACCGGAAAGACGACAGAAAAACTCCCCATTTGATGTCACCTGAGCCTGGAAATATCGATTACCTCCTCTCCCCCACTAGCCTCTCAGAATGCAAAGGAATTGTCTGAGTTAGCAAACTTCACATCATGTATGCCTGGTCTTTTATTTTTTTCCATGGGGCATGTTTCATCCATTTCTTCACTATTGGAGGCACCAATCTCCTAGCTGAGACTCTGGCCAGGAGTGCGTACTCTCTGAGTGGTTGCTGAGGATGGATAGAGGACTGGATGGGTAGATGGAAGGATGAAGGGACAGGAAATGTTGCTATCATGAAAAAATCTGTCCTACGAGAACCTGGATGTTACTGGGCCTGCCTTCAGTAGAACTAGTCACCGTTATTTAGCAGTAACTTCAGGTATTCATTCTATGAGCAATTTATTATGCTAGGCATGATGCAAGATATAGGAACATAAAACTATGACAGAATTCATACTCTGGTTGAAGATAAAAGGCAACAACTAGCAGTAGAATAAAATCAAGCCTGAAAGCATGTTATGTAGACTCACAGGAGGTCAAGATCAATGGCTGGCATGGCACAACTGACCGAGGCATGTTATTCAGATAACATCCTCCAAAAGGAAGGATAGACTAAAATAATAGGTTTTAAATTTATTTAGAATCCTACTTTTACCCACAGAACTACCAGATAACATATAGCAGAGAAATTACTGGATGCATAGGCAGATAAGTAACAGAAAGAATGTTATTTGATTCACATCTTCCAGCAGAAGTTAAGTCAAATGCTTTCAGAGACCCAGCAGGTAAATCCGATCAAACACCTGTGTGCACCAGGCATTGTTCTACGTCTTTCACATGCATTTTTTTTTTCACTCAGTCCCTGCCACCATCCTCTAAGAAGATACAAATATTATCCCACTTAGATAAAGAGAGAGAGGCCCCAGAAAGTTAAGGCCTTGCAAGTTGACCAGGTTGGCCAAAGCCACATAACCAGCAGATGGTAGAGCAGAGACTCAGGGTAGGGTGTTCAGCCTTCAGAGCCTCAGCCCTGCAACATCCTGCCCCTTCCTGCTGTGGAGGGATGGAGGTCTGTGCTGGGGCATGGTGCCTTGCTGAGGCATGGGCTGCCATGACCCTGAACAGCCATTACTGAGCGCAAGCAGATGGGTACCATGCCAGAACGCCGGGGCCCAGCCAAGTAAAAAAATCCACACGTCAAAATGTGAAATCTCTTGATTTTTTAAATATGGACAAGTTGAATCTTCAAAAAATAACCACTCAGCAAACCCAACAAAACCATCCGCAATGAAGTTTCGCCCGTGCCCCTCTGCCTTATACTTTGCTGAGGCTCATTTCACTTATGTGGTTTCAGTTCTCACAAGAATCCTGTAAAGGAAGTATTATTTCTGATGCATGCATGAAGAAACCATGAAGGCTTAGAGAGGATGCATGTCCTTCCCGCAAACATACCTGTTCACAAGTTCAGGCAGAGGTCTTAGACTCAACATGGGCTCCCTTGAGCTCTACCACCGTGGTCAGCATGTCCCACTGTCAATGCCCCTTGCATTTAATAAATATGGGTTTGAATGAATGAACCAGACCCTTCCCACAGAGTAGGTTTCCTTGGGGGAGAGTTGCAGACAGCATGAGAATGAGAACGGGGACACTACAAAGAAGAACAAACACCATGGCAATGGCCATGCAAGCGGGGGTCTGCTTCAGAGCCTTGCCTAGAACCGGCACTGGGGGATCCGCCCCTCTCCCGAGAGACCCGGACCAGGAAAGGAATTTGGAGCGCCTAATGGTTTCCCCAGGGCTCTCAACTTGTAAGAGGGGGAAGTTTGGGTGAAAACTTGAGTATTCTGATTGCGAGTTCAGCTTTCTCTTTGATTTCACTTGTGGCCAGCCTCTTGTTTACCACCACAGGCTAAAACTCAGAGCTGTACTGACGGACAGGCTCCCAGTTCAAATCCGCTACAGAGCCATGGATGCTTGTGTACAAGACCCCTAAGAAGATCCTCAGGAGGAGACCTTCTTTAAAAAATAAAAAATAAAAAATAAATTGTGGGGCGCCTGGGTGGGTCAGTCAGTGAAGCATCCAACTCTTGATTTTGGCTCAGGTCATGATCTCAGGGTCATGAGATTGAGCCCCCTCCCCCTCTGTTCCTCCCTCTGCTCGCATGCTCTCTCTCAAATAAATAAATAATATCTTCCATAAATAAAGAAATAAAATCGTGACTCTTAACTGAATCCATTTCATTGCAAAAAATAAAAAGGAGAAAATAGAGAAATACGCGAAGAGAATAAAGTCACCCACAATCTCACTAATCAGAGACGATCACAATTTTGGACTCTTTCTTCAATCTTTTTCCAGAGTGTATGTGTGCACACGCATATACCTGGAGACTTTTGTACTTGATGGAGGTCACACTCGATATGCAGTTTTTAAGCTTGTATTTTCACTTGTTATACCTTAAACATTTTGCCGTATCATTATAATTCTTCAAAAACTGACATTTTCATAACTGTGTAATACTGTGAAAATGGATCACCATAACTTGTTTTACTAATTCAATTGTTGGGAATTTAGGCTATGGCCCATTTTTGTTGCTATCATAAATGATGCTCCGGTGAATACAAGATTGATTCTATTTCCAGTTAGTTCTTCAAAACTTATCTATAGAAAAGGAATTACGGGGTGACAGGGCTCCACTTTGAGCCTCTTTATGCATATTGTCAACGTGCTTTTCAAAAAGGTTGTAGCAATTTACATTACAATGGTACCCTTTTGAAAAACCTTTGCCCCTTAGTCTTCCTGACCGTCTGAAACCAGCGCTCTTCTGGAGACACAGGGCCCCCTCCCCTTGTGTATCACTAAAGCCATACTTAGGCGATACTGCAGCTGTGTTCTTCCCAAAGAAGTTTTTATCTCATTTCACTTCATTTCGGACTAGAAAACGAACACGCAACACTCGCTAAAAGAGGCAAAAAATGCTCTTTATTGTTTTTAAAAGGTCTCTGGTGAGTAGGCTGTCGTGAAGTTCCATGAAACAGTGGAATCTATCGCAATCCTAAAAATCAAGATGCGCAGGCCCGAAAGAGAAGTGTTCCATTTCAAATGGCAGCGGCAGCTCAGAGCTGTGTGGCCAAAATGCCCATTGGCTGTTTGTCAGGAATATTTTTAGACAGTGTCGAGCAAGCCTGTGAGGAGCACCATGCTGCCGCATCGCCCTCTCCCCGGGAATTAATCGCTGCAGCCTCCAGAAGCTGCCCCAGATCAGCTGTGCTCCGGCGCTGACACAGCCAGCACATAAAACACACACCACAGGCACCCCACACAGCACCCCGGGCGCCACTGGGCAAGGACGCATGTCTGCCCAGAGGTCTCTCCAAGGACCCTCAAGATTTTCACTCGCTGCAGGGACAGAGTTCCTGTTATCAGGATGTGCACACATGTGCAAGTTTGAGGTTAAAGCTGAGGGACCCCCATCTGCAGTAGCGGGGCGGGGGGCTGTTATTTCTCAGATCTCTAAAACGAAATGATCTGAGGGAAAATCCCATGATTCTAAATACATCATAGAGGGGCGCCTGGGTGGCTCAGTCCATTGAGCGTGGGAGTCTTGATTTTGGCTCAGGTCATGATCTCAGGGTCCTGAGACTGAGCCAGGCCTCAGGCTCTGCGCTCAGCCAGCGCTCAGCCAGCAGTCCGCTTGAGATTTTCTCTCTCTCTGCCCCTCCCCCCATGCTCTCTCTCTCTCTCTCTTGCGTGCGCGCTCTCTCTCCCTCAAATAAATAAAATCTTAAAAAAATTGTAAATTTCACATCTTCTAGTCTGTCTAACATTCCAAAAATGTCTATCTTTACCCCTGTTCTTCAGGCCTGTGGTCTCCCACAGTGAATGAGGCTTGTGCTTAGGGTCAGGCAGAACTGGGCCGATCACTTAACCTCTCTGAAACCTCAGTTCCCTCATCAGAAAAGTAGGGCCAAATAGTAATGTCTGCCTCACAGGGGTCTTGTGAAAATTCTGCACTTGGCCTATAAAAGGCCCTCAGGAAGCGCTAATTTTAATGCTAGTGGTCATGGTATAGTTCAAAAGCAGATTTATCCAGCTACAAATCACTGGCACATTTTACTTCTGGAAACCACTGTGCTCTAGCCTTTCCACCAGAGGAAAGGAAAGAAAAGAAATAAAACCTAAAAGTCACATTTGCATTATTTTAGCCACCCCTGCAAGCCACATAATGGGAAGACAAATTTATGACAACTTCTAAAAATAAAATTATCAAATGACCAGTGGCTATTCCTGTCCCCATTATGCATCTTTCCGATGCTATAAAGGCACACAAAGGATGTACATTTGTGTGAACTCTGCACAGCATCAGGACCTTCTTCTGAACCCCATCCCCCCTCTTTTAACAATAGCTGTCTCAAAGTTCCAGGGCATGGCCAAGGTGTCAGTGGGCCCACTTTTGGGTTAGGCAGCACCAGAGACCTGGGGTCTAGCCTTATGCTGCAGCTGACTAAGCAAGTCATTGCTGCTCTCTGATACAACAAGGTGATTGAACTAGGGGTCATCTCTATAAACTTCTTCTCAGTGATAGGAGAGTATGTGGTTCTAGCCTCATAAGCAATTTTAAGATGTAAAGTATTTTTTTCTGTGGATCTTGTAAGTCTCTTCTTTTATATTGTAGTTGTTCACATCAGGGTGAGAAAATGTGTCAAAGGGTTGGATGTCAAGTTGAAACAAGGCTATACAGCCGCTGGTAGACTTGCAGGATTCAGTGCAAAAACACTAGCATCAAATTAGGTCCCATCAACATACTTATTGAAGGGCTGCTCACGGCCATGAACTCTCGCAGACCCCCACACAATACGGAGGCGCCCACCAGCCCTGTCTGGCTTTCCAGGCAGAACATAAGCAGTGATGGGAAGATAAGCCAAAAGCAAGGAAACCTACTCATTATTTTAAAGATATTCTTTTGTTTACTTACAAAGTTATCATAAATCATATAAATCGTTAAATATTTTATTGAAGAGTATTTTCCATCCAGCTAATAATAGTTGAAAATCTATGCAGCAAAACACAAGATACTATTAGATATACCTCCAATTTAGGTGATTCCGATCCCCCCAGATAGGACCACCTTAACAGTTTTATTCCAAAACTGTTACCTTAGAATTATTTTGTGTACTTTGTAATTTGGGATATTTTAAAATACAAAGTTTATATAAAATGGGTAATAGGAGGTCATTGTTGTGCCCTTCTTGGCTATTTCCAGCAGCCTGATAAACTCCCACCAAGCCATGTGATCTCATCTCTTTTACCTCTGTCTTATAGCTAGAAAAGGGCATCAAGAGCCAAGGACCAGGAAAATGGAAGGAAGCAGTGACCCAGTAATAGCAACAAGCACCCCCAGGCCATCCCAAACAAGCACACTAGGCAAAAACAGTGTGGGACCTATGGCAACACAACTTCACAACAAGTCCCCTCAAACCCAAAAGTCCCCCCAATCTCTCCACCTCCAACCTCCACAATTTGGAGCTACCACTGCACTCATGGGGGCTCACAGAGAGACTAAGTGCCACAGTGCAAGAAGTCAAATTTGGACAAGTACATCTAATGTTGTTGTTGTTTTTTTTTAAGATTTTATTTATTTATTTTAGAGTGAGAGAGAGCACATGTGAGCATGAGTGGGGGAAGGGGAAGAGGGAAAGGGAGAGAATCTCAAGCAGACTCCCTGCCAAACGAGGAGCCTGACATGGGGCTTGATCCCACGACCCCGAGATCATGACCTGAGCCAAAGCCAAGAGTCAGATGCTCAACTGACTGAGCCACCCAGATGCTCCCCCCTATTTAATGGTTTTGACTGATAGAGAAGCAAATCTGTTTCAGCTAGTAGAACCATGGGAGGCAAGGGAGAGAAACCCCATCTGAAGAGCAGAAGCAGCAAAAGGAATTTATTGACACATAAAAATGTAAAGTCCATGGGGAACGGAGATAGCTTTCAACATGGCTAGATCCATATATGCTGTCATCAGGAATCTGGACTTTTCTGTCTTCTGCGCTGGCTTCATTTCCAGTGGGCACTCTGCACATGGTAGCAAAGTTGGACACCAGCAGCCCAAGCTTACGTTCTACAGGCTTAGAAACCTCAGCTGAGAGCATGTGTCTCTTTCTCAGAGGTTCTAGCAAAAGTCCCAGGATGGATTCTCATTGTCTGACTTGGACCATGTGCCTATGATTTAACTAGTCTCTGAGTTAGGCCCCGGCCCCTGGAGCTAGAGGATGGGACAGACCACACGCGACACCTGGACTGAGAGTGAGGAAGGGCACACTCCAGAGCAAGAGATGGGGAAAGGTTGCCGGGAAGACAGAAACAAAGGGTATCCCCAAACAGCAGGCCCAAACCACAATAACCCCAGGACTTCTCTATTCTCAGTTGGGTGCATACTCAGTACTGTTTGGGGTTTTGATAAATGACGAGGAGTTGTTTCCAATCAAGAACTGAAACATAATCAGCAGCTCAGGGGCACCCCTTGTGCTCCCTTCCAGGTACAATCCACCTGAAGATTGTGACTTCTAATACCATAGATACATTCTGTTATTATACTTCATATAAACGGAATCACATAGAATGTACTCTTATGATTGTGCACTTTCTTTATGTATGTTATACTTCTATAATGAATTTATTTAAAAAAAGAGCTAACATGTTATTTTTCCCACTCTATGAACATCTTAAACTGTGTAACTTTCAAGGACTTTCTCAGTTTTTCCAGAAAAGGCCTCTCCAAACAAAATAATCTGTTAGACAGCGAATGCCATACACATCTGCAGTAAGCCACAAGTGACCAAGGTCACAGGCAGCAGGGCCCATGCCAGGGACTTGCCATTCTCTTCAGCCTCTCACCTCCTTCTGCACAGCTTTCCACCCTGGGTTCTGTCCACTTACAGGTGGATATTTGGGAAAACGTCACCCTTTGCTGATCTTTGCATCGAGGTAAGCAGAGGGCAGCTCTCAATCAAGCAGTGGTCTGCCAGCAAACTTTTGAAGGCTCATGGGTAGAAGAGAGAGACAGCATTATTGGGGGTCACTCCAGAATAGGGGTTCAGGAATCCCCTGCAGAGTAATGACAGTTAAACTGTTCTCCCACCTCTCCACACCAAAGCTCATCTGTGGATAAATCCCAAGAGTCTGCGGATTACAGGTTAAAAACAAACAAACAATAAACAAACACTTTCTTTATAGGGTAGAACTAGGACAAGCCAACAGATGGCACTGGCCAAAAATGGACTGGCCATTCTTGGGAGGTAGTGCCCCTCTGCTCTAGAGTTGTGCATGGAGTGGGTAGAGGGGCTTCTCTAATGTTCCCTGTAGTTAGACTTCTCGGGATGGGTGAGAAGATAGATTAAATGATCTTCAAGGCTCTTTTGAACTATCAGATTCCATTGAGTCTAGCAATGCCTCTCTAATGGCCCCAACAGCCAATCAGGAGCTAAACCATCAAAACTAAAGCTGAATTCTCAAAATGTTAAACACAGAATTACCATATTACTGAGTAATTCCGTTCATAACTATCCACCCTTAAGAACTGAAAACAGGTATTCAAACAAATACTTACATGTGAATATTCATAGCACTGCTATTCACCAAAACCAAAAGGTAGAAACGACCCAAATGTCCATCAACAGCTGAATGGAAAACAAAATGTGGGCTATCCATGTAATGGGATATTATTCAGCCATATAAAAGGAATGAGGTTCTGATCCATGCTACAGCATGGATGAACCTCAAAAACAGGATGCTAAGTGAAAGAAGCCAGACACCAAAGGCCATATACTGAATGATTCCACTTATATGAAATATCTAGAATAGTTGAATCCACAGACAGAGAGCAGATTAGTCATTGCCAGAGATTTAGGGAGAGGTTATTCCTCTCCCTAAATTCCCCCCCCTAATGGGGAATGACCATTTAGTGGGCATAAAATCTCCTTCAGAGCAGTGATAAAAGTATTTTGGAACTAGACAAAGGTTATGGGTATACATTATGAATGTATGAAACATCACTGAACTGTAATTTTATGTTATGTGAATTTTACCTTAATAAAAAATAAATAAAACCAATGCTGAGTGAGCATTCGTGCACACCCAGGTCACCAGGAAAATATGAGGGCCCCTTCATTCTGGGCCTCTTAACAAGGCATGCCCAACCCATAGTCATTTCCTGGATTTGGAAATTTAAAATAAAACAACTAGAACAAAATCAATTAAAACACTAGCCACTCTGTAAAATTAACAAGTCAGGGAACGACAGATGTTGGCGGGGATGTGGAGAAAGGGGAACACTCCTACACTGTTGGTGGGAATGCAAGCTGGTGCAACCCCTCTGGAAAACAGTATGGAGGTTCCTCAAACAGTTGAAATTAGAGTTATCATTCGATCCAGCAATTGCACTACTGGGTATTTACCCCAAAGATACAAATGTAGGGACCCGAAGGGGTACGTGCACCCCAATGTTTATAGCAGCAATGTCCACAATAGCCAAACTGTGGAAAGAGCCAAGATGTCCATCGACAGATGAATGGATAAAGAAGATGTGGTATATATACACAATGGAATATTATGCAGCCATCAAAAGGAATGAGATCTTGCCATTTGCAACGACGTGGATGGAACTGGAGGGTGTTATGCTGAGTGAAATAAGTCAATCAGAGAAAGACATGTATCATATGACCTCACTGATATGAGGAATTCTTAATCTCAGGAACAAACTGAGGGTTGCTGGAGTGGTCGGGGGTGGGAGGGATGGGGTGGCTGGGTGATGGACACTGGGGAAGATATGTGCTACGGTGAGCGCTGTGAATTGTGTAAGACTGTTGAATCACAGATCTGTACTTCTGAAACAAATAACGCAACATATTTTAAGAAAAAAGAAAAAGAAGAAGATAGCAGGAGAGGAAGAATGAAGGGGAGTAAGTCAGAGGGGGAGATGAACCATGAGAGATGATGGACTCTGAAAAACAAACTGAGGGTTCTAGAGGGGAGGGGCTGGGGGGATGGGTTAGCCTGGTGATGGGTATTGAGGAGGGCACATTCTGCATGGAGGACTGGGTGTTATGAACAATGAATCATGGAACAGTACACCAAAACAAATTATGTAATATATGGTGATTAACATAACAATAAAAAATTAAAAAAAATAATAAAAAAACACTAGGCACTCTGAAAAGGTTCTTAGGATGTAAATCAATCACTTGCAAGTCAGAAGGCCAAGAATTTTAAGCTTGAAAACACTCTGGGACCTCAAACAAAGGCTGGAGTAGTGTTTTCCCCTAACCTGGAAATAAAGCAAAGGCATTCACTCTAGACCTATTATGATATACACAACCTCCAGAAGACCCAACAGTATTTGAAGGCCTCAAAATCAACAATTTCATTTAGGCAGATCCAGCAGTTAGCTTGGTCATGAGAATCATCACCCAAATATCCACCCCAAAAGCTCTTTTATCACTTGAGAGTGAAAGCACATCAATGGAACCCAGATAACTAAGACATCCTCAGTTTATAAAACATTACAAAATGTAAATAACTTCATGGTTCATCCCATGACAGAGCTAGTGGCTTTCTTACTTTGAGACTTATTCCAGGATATGCCTGAAAACACTGATTCCTGAGGTCTGTTGAGTAGGAGGACCCCCTTACCCAATCACCAGGTAAAGATTTCTCCCCCTCAAATCCCAATTCTCTCTCTCTCTCTCTCTCTCTCTCACACACACACACACACACACACACACATACACAGACACAGACACACACACCCCTATTGGTGGCTTGGCTTTCTGGAGTAGTTATTTCTTCCTTGGCTGAATTGTCCTCCTCATGACAGCACAGACAGCTGACCCTCTCCTGTGTCCAAGCTGAACAGAGATGAACTTTGAGTCAGAATCACATGCATCCATCCCTCCCAGGTAATGCAGTCAGGCCCTGCAGAAAGAGTGATCAATGTATGTGAAAAGTGGCAATATTGTTCTATACCTCTTGTCAAAACAGTTGCTCCTCATGGCGTCCAGTATTAGAGGGTAAGAAGAAATAATTCATCCTTGGAGCTAACTTGCAAGACAAATTTCCATTCCTTAGGAAACACGAAGAGTTTTTACTTCTCCTCAACTAAGTCTTGCTAGAAGCAGACAGGTGTTAAGAAAAATCAAACAGCAAATATTTATTAAGCATCAAGTCTGTGTGTGATGCTTGAGATAGAAAGAGTTACAAGATACAGTCTTTGTCATCTTGGAAGGTGCAATCCCTTTGCGTGGAGAAGCCACGTATATTGAAAACAACCCTTAGGTGAAGAGATCGTTCTTAAGTTGGCAGATGGAAGAAAAATGTTGGGGACAGACCTTGAACTCCTAAGCTCTCATTCCTTCCAGTGCAGTGGAAATGCAGTCCTTGAAAGTAGAAAATGTGAGTTCAAATACTGTCTCCACCCTGTACAGGCTGTGTGACCCTGACAAGACACTAAATCTTTCCAAACCTCGCTTCTTCCATTATAAAATGGGCATCATGACCTCTATTGTGCATGGTCATTCTGAGCATCAAATGGGATACAGATAAAGTTAATAGAACATGGAAGATGTACATTCTATAATAGCTATAATATAAATACCACAGGACAGAGAAATTAATAACAATTCATAAAGATCACTATAAATTAGAGACGGAGTATACTGCGTGAACTAGCTCAATCCTCCCAACAACCCAGTTATTAGTCATTTTATAAATGAAGTTTAATTTCATGGACATTGCATTTGTTAAGGCAAACTAATCTTTGCCACCAAGCAGCATGCAAATACCTGAATATTCCTAGGCTAAATAAAAGTTATAAAGAAGCATCATATCAGGTGTGGCTAAGTACCATCTTCACCCCACCACTATTAGCACTTGCCATGTCCAAAATCAAGTGCCCGTCAACACCCAGACAGTCAGGTGACTTGCATTAAGTACATTCGTGTTTTACATTCAGCTTAAAGTACACTTGTCTTTAGAATTCTTTAAGTCCATCTCATTTACTGGACAATTACTTCCCTCAGGGCAGTGGTTCTCAAAGAGGGAGGGATTTTGCCCCCAGGGGACGTTTGGCAATGTCTGGAGACACATTTGGCTGTCATTAGTGTGTGTGTGGCAGGGAGTGGGGGGTTCGGGGTCTTGTGCTACTGGCATCTAGTGGACAGAGGCCAGAGGATGCTGTTAAGCATCCTGCAACCCCCAGGACAGTCCCCTCATGGGGACACAGAGAATTATCCCACATAAAATGTCAGTAGTACTGAGGCTGAGAAACCCTGCCTTAGGGGCAGAGAGGGAATCTTAGATTTCCTTGTGACTACAGTAGATGCCCATAGGTGGTCAGAGACCATTTCTTGGTTGATCTTATAGTAAGAGCTCAGCTTCATTGAGAGCAGGCTTGCATATTCAATGTGAGAGACAGTATTGGAAGAAAGAAGAATTTCAACTAACCTTACTCTCAAAAAGACCCAAATGATATCTCACCAAAATGAAGAAATAGAGCCCAAGTCTACTGACAATCAGCCAACATCTATTATTTGCTAGGGAGCTTTCATTTGGCTCTTTACTATTCAAATGGTGGATATTTTTGTTGGCCAAACCAGTACTCTGGGCCATAGCTGAGTGTACAGGACCAAGCCTTCACCTCCCCTGAACACTGATTTAAAGGGGTATTGAAGGGTATAGAAACTTTGTCCAGTCAACAGGTTTGATCAGGCTCTCTCTTCTTCAAGTCTACACTTCGCATTCTCAGTGACAACCTACTCGTGCCGGACAAACTCCAGCAACAGCACACTTAGAGCTGGCGACGGGCATGCGCAAACATCACTCAATGGCCCTGTAAGAAGCCTGGCACAGGGACCTCTGCTAGAAGACGAGCAAAGGGAAGCTCAAGATACAGTGAGTTTCCCAGTTACATAGGGAGGGGAGGGGTAGATCTCCAAACCTCAGTTGCCTCCAGATTCAGAGCTCTTTCTACTTTCTCACACACCTGCAGGGGAAGCCCATGGGAGCCTATTTTATCATCTATTACTCAGATAGCAGGCAGCAGAGACCTGGGGGATGGGTCGGTCTCACCAAGACATAGGAGGATGAAATGTGGGTCACCCATATTTGGCTGCCATAGCGGAGCACGGGATAGGAGAAGCACAAAGCCTGGGAATCCCCCAGTGTCTGCAGCAGGTGTGTGTGTGGCAGGGGTGGGTGGGGGACAGCCTGGGATAAGTTTGAGACTATTGGTAGGAATGGAGAGAGCACGCCTCAAAGGCAGAATGGGAAGAGGTCTGGTAGAGGGCTGGAAGGTCCCAGATTGTTTCATTCCTTCATGAAACATTTATTGAGCGCTCTGGGCCAGAGGCTGTGGACACAGAGCCGGCAAGGCAGATAAGATCCCCACCGCCTCATAACTTAGATTCTAGGAGGAGTGATAGAAGATAAGTAAACCAGAAAAATGTAGATGACTGTGTTAAGTGCCAGAGAGAAATAAATAGGAAGCCGCAGTAAGAAAATACCAGGTTGGAAGGAGCATTATTTAGACCAAAAATCAGGGGAATGCACTTGGAGGAAGTGCCATTTAAGCCGAGACCTAAAAGATAAGAAGAAACGAGCTCCCTAGTGTGGCTCTTTGTGGAGAGGATAGGGGGGGTCCTGCGTGGGGAACCTCAGGGCATGCTTGAGAACTGACCACTGTCCCCAGCTGATGGTGGGAGGGCGAAGGATGTGCAGTGGGGTCAGTCGCCGTAAAATGCAAGACCTTGAATTCTGTCTGAGAGCCATGGGGCGCCAGCCCTGGGAAGTTTTACATAACAGAAAATCACTTCCGTTTTGAAATATCCTTTGGCTACCTTGTGAAGAACAGACTAGAGAAAACCAATAACCAGAAGCAGGGCACTGCTCAGGAAGCCCTGGACCAGGCATGAGATGAAGATTCCTTGTGTGGGGAGGGCAGCAGGGGGCAGGGGATTGTGCAGGTAGAGCCAGCAGGACCTGCCAACGGAAGGCTGTGGGGCGGTAGAGGGAGGAATGAAGGCTGGTGGCTAAGTTCCCGCACAAAGGCAATTGCTACAGGATATCATTTACCAAGATGGGGAAATGCAGGAGAAACAGATATAGGGAGGAGGGGGGCTCCATATTTCAACTTTCGAAACCAACCTCAGCCTTAAAGAGACCCATAGTCTTTGCCTCCTCATCATTAATAAATATTTATTGACCAAATGCAACGAAGACTCACTTTTTAAGAAATCTAAGATATGGGAAGTGGGGAAACATGGTGCAAAGCAGGTGTAAGTTGATTGCATTTGAGATTTTTTAAAAAAGATACTATATAAACATATAAATGATAGTTATCGAAAGGACTTGCACTTTCCACTCTATACTTTTCTTATTACTTTTATAATAACATTATTTTTAAGAAAGAAAAAAGAGCTACTCCTTTGGAGTCAGGCTTTGTATTTCCAAAAAAAAAAAAAAAACCCCTCTGAAAATGCATAGCATGTCTCCTCCTAGAAGCCATAACCTATGAGGACGTCTGAAGGCAGTGGAGTTGGGAGGGAAAAGGGCACAAGCCAAGTAGATCATGCAGACAGCCCATGCAGGATGCCCTGAGCATTTCCCAGCCAGCTCTCACATGAGTCTTCCACTAACGCATTCCGATTCCAATCTGCCTTTTCTTTTTGTTTCAGCAGGTTTCCATTTTTAAAATCTGGCACGCTCACTGTGGAGGCATGTTTAAAGTCAGACAGTGAGGGTTCCTGTTTTCATTTGGCTCCAAGCTGCCCGCCTCTTAGTTCATCCATCAAGGTGAGCTCACCTCCTCCAGGAAGCCTTCTCTGACCACTCCAGGCTGTCAACAACTCCTTTTCTGGTCTCCATCGTTGCCGTAAGCCTATCTTAATTGTAACACTTTTCCCACCAATTTCTGAATATACATCTGTTCCCTCCATTAGACTAGAAGCTTAGAGTCGACATCTGCCACACTTTTTGTCTTCCCAACGCTTTCTGACACCTTTCCTGTGTTTGCAGAATTTCCCGTCTCTTGATTCCACACATCTTTAAGGTGGAAGGCAGAAACCTGCTTTCTAAGCTTCCCTTGCCAATCAGATGTAAGAAGCATGAAGCAGGGGTTGCCTCGTGGAAGCCATTCTGGCAAAGGCGGCTGCAGACATCCAACTCTCAAAGACAACGGCAGCTGGGAATCTTCCAGCCATGTGCCCAATGTCAAGCCTTGGTGCCCATGCACCAATAGGGGTAGAAGGGTCACCACTCGAGCAGTGCATTGCCCAGATTGGCTGCTTTGCTCCCAAGCCAGTTCCTCCTCTGCTAAAGCTTCTTTAAGAAATTGCTTCTCTGCTCTAACCCAGCTAGAATGCACTCTGTCGTTTACAGCCAAAAGTCTTAACTGACATCGTGAGGTCCTCAAGGCAAGGATGGAACCCCATTCACTTCTCTATCACTACTGCCTAGCAAAGTGTTACATGCATTCCCCTCTCCCCTACCAGATAATTGATTTAAACATTATTGAAAGTGCTCAATGATGTGGAATACATGAAAAGATGGATGCAGAAGGCAGACTGCAAATAATTAGCCTTTTAAATCCCCTTTCTTTCGGTGATCATCAAAGCGTTATTTGTCCCATAAGTCTTCTGACTAACTAGAGAAGATACACAAGAATGTAGCTTCCCAAACTATGTTCCTCTGGAATATTGGTGATGTTTCCATTGCTAGCACTGAATAATAGGGAGTTTTTCCAAATACATATAGAAAATGTATTCAGTACATGGAATTTTGTCAGTTTCAGGCTTTCAGTCAGAAAGTTCAAAAATCTCCGGCACCTGCTACTATGTTGTCAGCAAGGGCAGTGGATGAAACAGCCATTGAGCAAGTAAGCAACTATTGCAGTGAAAACTCAAAAGTGCTAGTCTGCTTAGTTCAACAATTTCCCCTTTCCGCATGCTCGTTTTGTTCACTGGGACTATCGATTACACACTTAATACAAATCCTATTTTCTGCTAGTGAAGTTCTTAGTTCATATAACAGAACCCACTGATTCAACATGGCACAGAAGGGACACCATTCTTGGCTACCTGAACTTTTTTTGAGAATTTCAGTTCTAAATTTCTACTGTACTACCCTTCTCTTGTGCACTGAACTGTGTCCTCCGAAATTCACATGTTGAAGCCCTAACCTCCAATACCTCAGAATGCGACTGTATTTGGAAGCAGGGCATTTAAAGAGAGGGTTTAGGTAAAATGAGGCCATTAGGGTGGGCCCTAATCCAATATGCGTGGTGTCCTGAGAAGAGGAAATTTAGACACGCAGAGAGACACCAGGGGCATGCATGCACAGGGAACCACAATGTGAGGATCCATGGAGGCAAGCCATCCGCAAACTAAGGGGAGGCCTCCGGGGAAACCAAACCTGCTGACATCTTGATCGTGAGCTACCTGCCTCCAGAACTGTGAGAGAATAGATACCATTGTTTGGGCCTCCCCGTCTGGTATCCTGTTAGGACGGCCCTAACAAACGAATACACCTTCCTTCTGGGCCTCCTAACTGCTCTCAGAGCTCGCAGACCCGGGCAATGGGACGTAAACTGGAGCCTCTGGCTGTCAACCTTCTTCCCCCTCAGCTTGTTCTCCTACCCCTGGCTGGAGAGGTGGGGGAGCAAATCATAACCGCATGGACGTCCTCCGCAAACCGAAAGACTCTCCACTCGCCACTTCCATCAGAAACGTATCCCTTCGTGCCACGCGCAGCGCTCCTTCCCCGGCACAAATACCAACAGGAGGAGTGACCATTAAATTCCATTCACCTGACTGAGTTACACAGGGGGGGCTGGCGGCACAGTCCGCGGGCACCAGGCCCCTCAGGAAGGGGACACACCAAGAGGAGACGAGAGGGGCCCAGGGACCTCAGAATTGTCCCCGGCCCTGTGCTGGCCCTGGGCCCCTGCCAGAGACAGCGGTTTACAGGGATGAGCGCCTCTCTGGGTGGCTAAGCCCCTGTGGGTGGAGGGCTCCCGCCTCACCCCACTGGGCGCCCCTCCCGCGCAGCTCCCCTCCCAGACGCCCAGCGGGGCGCGCAGCTGCCCCGGATTAGTGTGTGTAACAGAGGACAGACGGCAGTGGGGGTGTCCCACCCGCTCTGACTCTAGGAGGCCTCTGGGAGGGTGTGTGAGAAAGCTGGAGGGCAGTGGTTTTCCGTCCGCGCGGCCACGTGGCGTCTCTCTCTGCAGTTGGTGAGATGGAGAAGCAAGGGTGTACTTGGCGATAGACGTAGAAGGTAGAACGAACAGAACTTGATGGCTGGGAAGGGGTTCCGGGGTGGGGGGTGAAGACAGGGAGGAGCCAGGATCACTCCAGGATCACTGGAGTTCTGGCTTAAGTGGCTGGAGAGACCAAGAGCTCATTCTCTGGCCACAGGGACTCCCGGAGGAGGAGGTCTGAAGATAATTAGAGCTTTTATTATGGCAATTATCATATTATACTTATGTGTTTCTTTCTCCAATAGACTGTATCCTCCCTGAGGGCAGAGCAGCACGTAGGCACTCCTACATACTGCAGGCACAAGTATGCAGCGTTCATTCAGCGCTCACCTACCCAGCACTAACTGAGGGCCCACCGTGCGGCCAGGACTGGTTCAAGGACTACGTCTGCTCTAGAACTGCACGCACCAGACACACATATTTATTGTCTCTTGGATAAATGTTTTAAAGGAAGGTGTTATATTTTCTTTTTTTCTATATTCCTGATGCTCTGGCATCTGGGTCCTTGATGACTCCCAGGGCTGGCAAATTCTTAGAGAAAGCAAACTAGTTGCCTGAGAGTACATACACCCCTCCTATGCAAACCAACCAGTCCAGAATCTGTATTGCCAACTACCCCCTTTACCGAGCTCTCACATGTCGACAGCTGCCCTAAATCACCTCAGAGCCTAATGACTCTAGTCACGCCAGACAACCTGGGGCAGTCCCCATACCTTGGAGCCCACTGAAATTATTCAAACTAGCCAGTCCTGAGCTTATTTACCTGCCTCACCCATTTCTTCCTGGTAAAACCACAATAAAGGCTTTTACCTCCTCTTTCCCTTCACTCTTCTTCTGCCTCCTGACTAACTCTGGTGCTTCCCCATGTGGCCCTCTGTGGCACGCATACCTCCTGTTTCTAGGGATCTGTGCATATAAACTTCCATCATGACTGGCATTCCTGTGTCTGTGTGTCTTACTGTACAGCGATGCAAACAAATCCTGGGTACATTTTAAAACAGATGGTTAAACATAAAGAAGCATTCAGTAACTGTAAATTAACAACGGGTTCCTTCCCAAGCAGTACAAAGTGCATCCTCAAAAGAGAGACAAGAGGTGTTAGTTCTATCATTATGTTAAAATTGAATGGAAGTGATAGAAAAAGCTAGTTTGGGGAGAAGATGGAACACATCCGTAACCAGGCAGTCCCCAATCTAACGTGAATTTATGGGTTTGGGGCAAGAATAAAGAGCAAGGAAAAAGCAGAATGGCCCTCACCTTATGCCCTGCAGAGCCTTGCACAAGTGGGAGAACATGGAATGATCCAGTTAACACCTGCTGCATCAGGAACGACTTTATTAAAGCCATGCAAACCATCAACACAAGGAGATGAAGGAAGCATTCTTTTTATGAGGTTTATTTCTTAATGGTGGCATCAGAAGCTCCCATTAATCATGCAAAGTGACATGAGATCATGGGTACATAAAGCACATGCCACAACATCTGGTATTAAGTGAACATTCAAATAATTATAGCTGTAATTGCTGTTGTTCTCAGTGATGGGCAAAATGGATTTTTTACAATATTTAGATGACCAATTATCAAAAAAGACAATAAAATGAAATTCATTCAACTATATGGTTGGGCTGCACATAAAATTTCATCTTCTTTTGTTGTTTTTCATGAGTCTGAGTACACTTTAAGATCTCACCCAGTTTCTGATATATTATGAATGCTATTAATTGCCTCTGTATTTTAATGATCAGAAAAAATATCCTGATTATATTTGGTTCCTGGATATACACAAGGTGACACAGTGGGAATGCTGAGAAACCACATCACTGGACGAGGAAGAAGCATGCCTTAACCGTTGGCATCTGCAGAGCTAGGACCCTTCCCAGGTACTGTGTGTGTTTATCTCCAGGAGGAACCAATCTAATCCTGAAGAAATGCTCTAAGGTCCTCTCTGCTAGAGACCTAAGAGAAACAGACAAGAAAGAGGCATCTAAGAGCCTGGCTCCAAATTAGATATTGACTTTTCCTACACCCCACTCACCCTGGATCAACCCAGGCTCTACAGATTTAGATATTTTATTTATTATGTATAAAGTAACATAAATTATGATGTCTGTTTCTTTACAGGTTTCTCTATGAGTTTTATATGCCCAAACAGACAATACACAAAGGAATTCTGCCAAATCCATTTTCTCCATTTCGAGCTCCAGCTATGGGAGCATGAGTACCCGATGAACACTAAACCCCCAGGGCAAGAAGGGACACACTCTTCTTGGGATGTGTGAGACTGAAAAACAGGGATGCTTAATCACCACTCCCATCCCGCAAGACCCCCCAAAGCTTCTCTTGCCTCCTTCGTCACACTGTTTCTCTCTCTGGAGTCTTTAAACATCCCCGATCCACCTACCAGAATATTGACTTAAAACTTTACAGACTGATAATTCAAACAACAGGCAACAACGACAAGCACAGGAGCCTAGACACACGTGGAACCCAGGACACGTCATGAGGAGTTACCTGTGCAGCAAAGCAGCACAGGCACCCAACATCCTTAGCCAGAGCCAGCACCTGGGGCTGCCTGACCAACAGCTGTGCTTCGGCCCTGGCTGCCCATCCTTGTTTCCCCTCCAGGCAAACTCTCCTGGCAAAACCCACTGAGCTGAGCCTGTGGGTGGGTATTAACCCATTTCTACCTTCAGTGCCTCTTCACAGGGAAATATAGACTCAGTATTTTCATATCCTCTTCTGATGCTCACCTTAAGTCACTATCATCAGGAGAAACACCAACTTACCAGAAAATGGAAGGTAGGATACCAAGGCATATAAGAACCTACTTATCGAATAGCCTAATTAGGAATAATTAATATGCAGATAAAAAGACAACTAATAATGCATGGCAGTATCTAATGGTGGAAACCCACTCAGCCTAAGTTTATAGAGCTCCAGAAACTAGGAGGGTCCAGCAAAGCTTAGAGGAGGAGGCAGACCTTGAAGACCAGGCAAATTGCACACAACCACTGAGAAGGAAACATGCCCTGCAAATGCGGGCATGTGGGAAAGCACACGGCAAGTTTAGAGACTAATCAGTGTACCTCTGATTAGTATACTGATTAGAGACTAGTCAGTATGCCTCCCTCTGGTAAAAGCATGACATGGTCAGACCCAGGTATGGAATAAATCTATAATGATGGCACAAGTGATGTCACTCCTCCATTTTCCATACCCAAAACAGATATGACCAAGGTGTCATAGTGACGAGCCTTGCTGTGGTCTCAAAATTCTTCCCAACACTGTGTTCCAGGAAGCCACTTATAGTCAATCAGAATTAGCACTTGTGATGAAAATCATTTTGTTCTCCTTGAGAGAGAATGGGGTAAACTTGGTCCAGGCAAGGAATTCTGGGGCTGGACACAACCAGATCACTGAGTCAGGACATATTCCTGGATATTAGAAGCAACGAGGGTTCATGTTGGTTACGTCTCACTCCCAGGGCCAGAAGGAGGTTTGATCTTGAGGGGTAGTTAGGCTGACACTCTTGGAACCATCTGGGCATCATCACCCCTGGTGCGACCCCAGGCTCCAAATCATTCCGAATTCTGCCAAAGGGGCCTTATAGTAGCTTATCCCCAAAGATGGCCACCTTTAATTCCTTCTTTTTCTGTGTACACATGCCACTTTCCTATTGAGAGGTAAAGTTTATTCCTCCATCCCTTTGAACCTAAGCTGCTCAGTCAATGGAATATGGCAGAAATGACACTATGGCAGTTCTGATCCAAGCCTTTAAGAGGATTAGCAGTTTCCGCTTCCTCTCTCTGGGGTGTCTGGAGCCATCATGTAAGAAATCTGGTGACCCCGCTAAAGAGACCACCGAGAGACCAGATGGAAAGGGAGCAGCCCTGGGACTATGAGAGAGAGAGAGAGAGAGAGAGAGAGAGAAAGAGGCCCAGCCATCCCAGTCCCCCCAGCTGAACCCAGCCATCCAGCTCTTCACTGCCATGGTCTCTGATAAGAGTGTGAAGCTTTCCCGGACCCTCTCGATCAGCCCAGCCATGAACTGAATCCCTTGGAGGGATCCAAGTCAATGCCACATGGAGCAGAAAATTGCCCTGCCAAATTCTGCCCAAATTCCTGGCCCAAGAATCATAAACAATAAAATGATTCTTCTCTTAAGCCCCTAAATGTGGAGTGGATTGTACTGCAGCAATAGATATCCAGGATTATCTGTGCATGAGCCCCACTCCACTGGCAACTGTAAGTACTTCTCAAGGCACCAGGTTCTGACACAGATCCCTGCAAGTGCCCTGGTCTTACCGTGTCCAAGACAAGTCAGGTACCTGCATTCTGCATCGAGATGCCACACTTCTGATCACACACAGCCTTAGCCTCAGCTCCACGATCCTCTTTTCTCCTTTAAGTCACCATATACAATTTCTGAAGAACCCAAGTTAATCACTGACTTCAAGACCCAAAGGTTCCAAGTTTTGTCTATTTGTTATTCTGTTTTTAAAGGATACAAAGGGCAAACTGCTCCTCCTTTTGAGGTTGGTGCCTTTGAAAGTTGCAGCCAGTACTTGGGCAAGGACTGGACAGCATGTTGGTTCAGAGCATCCAAAGAAAGCCTGCAAGTCGGCGTGTAGATAACCCTCACTGGCTCCGGCCATGGTATAATCACAGATGGGTCTACTAAACCGATCCTGGTCTACTGAAGCTCAATGTGGCCCAAAAGCTCACAGAGTCCAGCCAGCCCATTTGGCAGATAAGGACATGGAGGCTTGAAGACCAGGTGTGGTTTGTTCAGGGTCAAAAATGAAGTCAGCACAGCCTATAGCCAGACCCCAGTCCCCTGAGCCACAGTCCAGGAGTCCAGTACTCTCTGTCTCCCTGTACTGATGGCACTGGGGAAGAGACCGACACCCCCAGGGAAACACTTCCTCTGCATACCTTCTGGTTTGTGTGTGGCCTCTGCACCATCCTTTGAATCACTCTTGGCTTAAGGCACATATACAAGCCAAGCACAGGCTTGCTTCCACTTGGGGGTTTCTCTCCAAAAGCCCAAGGAAAACTGCACCATAGCCAAGAGCAAAAAGACCCTCTCTTCTATTTTTAACTCTCTTCCTATCCCCCAACACATGTATACAGTACCTCCAGTTATAGGATATTTTCTGGTTTAATACTGTACATGTGTACCCTCTGCCCTTTAATTACATTGGATTGCATTTTTTTGGTGCAAAGTCACAAGGGTTGAACCTTGCTGGTTCCGGTTTTAGCAAAAAGGGTAAATCCAGATCCCTCTACCGATATCCATGTATCCATATCCATCTACCGATGAACATTCTGCATGGACCCTGGTGCCCACAAATGCCCTTTCCTGCTCTGATTCTAGCCTGAAGACTAAGGCTTGGTGGCATCCCACAGAGACTCAGTAAGTCAGAAGAGCTCCTCAAACAATTGTTATTTTCACAAGGCACTGTTGGAAGTTGTTGCCACATGTACTTTCAATTACCATCAATAATGCCCTATGTGCCAGACACTCTTCTAGGTGCCTTGCAAATGGGTTATCTCTTTTAATCCGCACAACGATCTGATGAGGTAGGCTCTACTATCTCTGTTCCTTATAGATGAGGAGGCTGGAACTCAAAGAAGTTTAGAAACAAGCTCAAGGTGAGCAGCAAGTAAGCTGCAGGGCCGGAATTTGAACAGAAGTCCAGCCAATTCCAAAATCCATGTCCTGAGCCACCATACTGCATTGATTTATATAAACTTATCTCCATATGGTTCATTAATGTAATTCATATCAAACATATAAAACCATAACCTATATAACAATCTCAGAGTGGTATAGAGATCATAGAAATACAGTCCAGTAACCAACGGGAAGTTCAAATAGTTTGTGTTCTTTTTTTTTTAAAATTTTTTATTGTTATGTTAATTACCATACATTACATCATTAGTTTTTGATGTAGTGTTCCATGATTCATTGTTTGTGCATAACACCCAGTGCTCCACGCAGAACATGCCCTCTTTAATACCCATCACCAGGCTAACCCATCCCCCCACCCCCTCCCCTCTAGAACCCTCTGTATTTCAGAGTCCTTCGTCTCTCATGGTTCGTCTCCCCCTCCGATTTACTCCCCTTCATTATTCCCCTCCTGCTATCTTCTTTTTTTTTTCTTGACATATATTGCATTATTTGTTTCAGAGGTACAGATCTGTGATTCAATAGTCTTGCACAATTCACAGCACTCACCATAGCGCATACCCTCCCCAATGTCTATCACCCAGACACTCCATCCCTCCCAGCCCCCCACCACTCCAGCAACCCTCAGTTTGTTTCCTGAGATTAAGAGTTCCTCATATCAGTGAGGTCATATGATACATGTCTTTCTCTGATTGACTTATTTCACTCAGCATAACACCCTCCCGTTCCATCCACATTGTTGCAAATGGCAAGATCTCATTCCTTTTGATGGCTGCATAATATTCCATTGTGTATATATACCACCTCTTCTTTATCCATTCATCTGTCGATGGACATCTTGGCTCTTTCCACAGTTTGGCTATTGTGGACATTGCTGCTATAAACATTGGGGTGCACGTACCCCTTCGGATCCCTACATTTGTATCTTTGGGGTAAATACCCAGTAGTGCAATTGCTGGATCATCTGGTAGCTCTATTTTCAACTGTTTGAGGAACCTCCATACTGTTTTCCAGAGTGGTTACACCAATTTGCATTCCCACCAACAGTGTAGGAGGGTTCCCCTTTCTCCGCATCCCTGCCAACATCTGTCGTTTCCTGACTTGTTAATTTTAGCCATTCTGACTGGTGTGAGGTGGTATCTCATTGAGGTTTTGATTTGGATTTCCCTGATGCCTAGCGATGTTGAGCACTTTTTCATGTGTCTGTTGGCCATTTGGATGTCTTCTTTGGAAAAATGTCTGTTCATGTCTTCTGCCCATTTCTTGTTTGGATTATTTGTTCTTTGGGTGTTGAGTTTGATAAGTTCTTTATAGATTTTGGATACTAGCCCTTTATCTGATATGTCATTTGCAAATATTTTCTCCCATTCTGTCGGGTGTCTTTTGGTTTTGTTGACTGTTTCTTTTCTGTGCAAAAGCTTTTTATCTTGATGAAATCCCAATAGTTCATTTTTGCCCTTGCTTCCCTTGCCTTTGGCAATGTTTCTAGGAAGAAGTTGCCGCGGCTGAGGTCGAAGAGTTGCTGCCTGTGTTCTCCTTTAGGATTTTGATGGACTCCTGTCTCACGTTTAGGTCTTTCAACCATTTGGAGTCTATTTTTGTGTGTGGTGTAAGGAAATGGTCCAGTTTCATTCTTCGGCATGTGGCTGTCCAATTTTCCCAACACCATTTGTTGAAGAGACTATCTTTTTTCCATCGGACATTCTTTCCTGCTTTGTCAAAGATGAGTTGACCATAGAGTTGAGGGTCCATTTCTGGGCTCTCTGTTCTGTTCCATTGATCTATGTGTCTGTTTTTGTGCCACTACCATACTGTCTTGATGATGGCAGCTTTGTAATAGAGCTTGAAGTCCGGAATTGTGATGCCACCAGCTTGGCTTTCCTTTTTCAACATTCCTCTGGCTATTCGGGGTCTTTTATAGTTCCATACAAATTTTAGGATTATTTGTTCCATTTCTTTGAAAAAAGCGGATGGTATTTTGATGGGGATTGCATTGAATGTATAGATTGCTCTAGGTAGCACTGACATCTTCACAATGTTTGTTCTTCCAATCCATGAGCATGGAACGTTTTTCCATTTCTTTGTGTCTTCTTCAATTTCTTTCATGAGTATTTTATAGTTTTCTGAGTACAGGTCCTTTGCCTCTTTGGTTAGATTTATTCCTATGTATCTTAAGGTTTTGGGTGCAATTGTAAATGGGATCAACTCCTTAATTTCTCTCTCTTCTGTCTTGTTGTTGGTGTATAGGAATGCCACTGATTTCTGTGCATTGATTTTATATCCTGCTACTTTACTGAATTCCTGTATGAGTTCTAGCAGTTTTGGGGTGGAGTCTTTTGGGTTTTCCACATACAGTATCATATCATCTGCAAAGAGTGAGAGTTTGACTTCCTCTTTGCCGATTTGGATGCCTTTGATTTCTTTTTGCTGTCTGATTGCTGTGGCTAGGACTTCTAATACTATGTTGAATAGCAGTGGTGAGAGTGGACATCCCTGCAGCGTTCCTGACCTTAGGGGGAAAGCTCTCAGCTCTTCCCCATTGAGAATGATATTCGCTGTAGGTTTTTCATAGAAGGCTTTTATGATATTGAGGTATGTACCCTCTATCCCTATACTCTCAAGAGTTTTGATCAAGAAAGGATGCTGTACATTGTCAAATGCTTTTTCTGCATCTATTGAGAGGATCATATGATTCTTGTTCTCTTTTGTTAATGTATTGTATCACATTGATTGATTTGCGGATGTTGAACCAACCTTGCAGCCCAGGGATAAATCCCACTTGGTCATGGTGAATAATCCTTTTAATGTACTGTTGGATCCTATTGGCTAGTATTTTGGTGAGAATTTTTGCATCCATGTTCATCAAGGATATTGGTCTGTAATTCTCCTTTTTAATGGGGTCTTTGTCTGGTTTTGGGATCAAGGTAATGCTGGCCTCATAATATGAGTTTGGAAGTTTTCCTTCCATTTCTATTTTTTGGAACAGTTTCAGGAGAATAGGTATTAATTCTTCTTTAAATGTTTGGTAGAATTCCCCTGGGAAGCCATCTGGCCCTGGGCTTTTGTTTGTTGGGAGATTTTTGATGACTGCTTCAATTTCCTTAGTGGTTTTAGGTCTGTTTAGGTTTTCTATTTCTTCCTGGTTCAATTTTGGTAGTTGATACATCTCTAGGAATGCATCCATTTCTTCCAGGTTATCTAATTTGCTGGCATAGAGTTGCTCATAATATGTTCTTAGAATTGTTTGTATTTCTTTGGTGTTGGTTGTGATCTCTCCTCTTTCATTCATGATTTTGTTGATTTGGGTCATTTCTCTTTTCTTTTTGATAAGTCTGGCCAGGGGTTTATCAATCTTGTTAATTCTTTCAAAGAACCAGCTCCTAGTTTCGTTGATCTGTTTTACTGTTCTTTTGGTTTCTATTTCATTGATTTCTGCTCTGATCTTTATTATTTCTCTTCTCCTGCTGGGTTTAGGCTTTATTTGCTCTTTTTTCTCTAGCTCCTTTAGGTGTAGGGTTAGGTTGTGTATTTGAGACCTTTCTTGTTTCTTGAGAAAGGCTTGTATTGCTATATACTTTCCTCTTAGGACTGCCTTTGCTGTATCCCAAAGATTTTGAACAGTTGTGTTTTCATTTTCATTGCTTTCCATGAGTTTTTTTAATTCTTCTTTAATTTCCTGGTTGACCCATTCATTCTTTAGTAGGATGCTCTTTAGCCTCCATGTATTTGAGTTCTTTCTGACTTTCCTCTTGTGATTGAGTTCTAGTTTCAAAGCACTG
The DNA here is from genome assembly GCF_037043125.1 of Eumetopias jubatus. NCBI lineage: Eukaryota > Metazoa > Chordata > Mammalia > Carnivora > Otariidae > Eumetopias > Eumetopias jubatus. Next base: position 129,148,931 of record NW_028274811.1, read on the forward strand.
TGGTCTCAAAATATGCAGGGAATAATCCCAATCTTTTGGTACCAGTTGAGACCTGATTTGTGACTTAGGATGTGATCTATTCTGGTGAATGTTCCATGGGCACTAGAGAAGAATGTGTATTCCGTTGCTTTGGGATGGAATGTTCTGAATATGTCTGTGAAGTCCATTTGGTCCAGTGTGTCATTTAAAGTCTTTATTTCCTTGTTGATCTTTTGGTTAGATGATCTGTCCATTTCAGTCAGGGGGGTGTTAAAGTCCCCCACTATTATTGTATTGTTGTCAATGTGTTTCTTTGCTTTTGTTATTAATTGCCTTATATAATTGGCTGCTCCCATGTTAGGGGCATAGATATTTACAATTGTTAGATCTTGTTGGATAGACCCTTTAAGTAGGATATAGTGTCCTTCCTCATCTCTTATTACAGTCTTTGTTTTAAAATCTAATTTGTCTGATATAAGGATTGCCACCCCAGCTTTCTTTTGGTGTCCATTAGCATGGTAAATGGTTTTCCACCCCCTCACTTTCAATCTGGGGGTGTCTTTGGGTCTAAAATGAGTCTCTTGCAGACAGCATATTGATGGGTCTTGTTTTTTAATCCAATCTGATAGCCTGTGTTTTTTGATTGGGGCATTTAGCCCATTTACATTCAGGGTAACTATTGAAAGATATGAATTTAGTGCCATTATATTGCCTGTAAGGTGACTGTTACTGTATATTGTCTGTATTCCTTTCTGGTCTATGCTGCTTTTAGGCTCTCTCTTTGCTTAGAGGACCCCTTTCAATATTTCTTGTAGGGCTCATTTCGTGTTTGCAAATTTCTTTAGTTTTTGTTTTTCCTGGAAGCTTTTTATCTCTCCTTCAATTTTCAATGACAGCCTAGCTGGATATAGTATTCTTGGCTGCATATTTTTCTCGTTTAGTGCTCTGAAGATATCATGCCAGTCCTTTCTGGCCTGCCAGGTCTCTGTGGATAGGTCTGTTGCCAATCTAATGTTTCTACCATTGTAGGTTACATATCTCTTCTCCTGAGCTGCTTTCAAGATTTTCTCTTTGTCTCTGAGACTCGTAAGTTTTACTATTAGATGTCGGGGTGTTGGCCTATTTTTATTGATTTTGAGAGGGGTTCTCTGTGCCTCCTGGATTTTGATGCCTGTTTCCTTCCCCACATTAGGGAAGTTCTCTGCTATAATTTGCTCCAATATACCTTCTGCCCCTCTCTCTCTTTCTTCTTCTTCTGGGATCCCAATTATTCTAATGTTGTTTCGTCTTATGGTATCGTTTATCTCTCGAATTCTGCCCTCATGATCCAGTAGTTGTTTATCTCTCTTTTTCTCAGCTTCTTTATTTTCCATCATTTGGTCTTCTATACCGCTAATTCTCTCTTCTGCCTCATTTATCCTAGCAGTTAATGCCCCCATGTTTGATTGCACCTCATTAATAGCCTTTTTGATTTTGATTTGGTTAGATTTTAGTTCTTTTATTTCTCCAGGAAGTGTGTCTCTAATAACTTCCATGTTTTTTTCAAGTCCAGCTAGTATTGTGTTCTTTTTTTAAATTGAGATTTAATTGATATATAACATTATATTAGTTTCAACACAATGATTTGATATTTGTATATATTGAGAAATGTGGTTCATGTTCTTTACATGCATTTTTTTTAAACATCGTGGAGGAATTTTATAGACCATAGCTATGTTTCCTAAAATCTCCCTTCTACCTTTAAACCATTTCCTTCACCAACCAAACCTACTGTACTTCCCTCTTCAAGATCTGCCCCAAGTCTCCTTCCCCAGATAGAAACTGAACTCAAGGAGAGCAGCTGTTTCCTTGTGTACACTACACTCTCCCAAAGTGGTTCATTTTCAGCTAGTTTTTAAGGAAATGTTTTGATGTGAGTTTATGGCTTTGGAGAAGATACTGGAGGAGCTAAGTGGAAAGAGAGGCCACAGAGGCATAGAGGGCAGTCCTTTTTCTAAACGTGTTTCCCACTCATGCAAGCTGTCCAGCCTTGCTCCAGACTTATATCTCCTGAAGAGAAAAACCTGTTGATGACTAACTAGCCTGACCTTAACCCTTACAAAGACCTCAAAGAACTATTCAGTCAAGGCAGGCTCCTCCTCAGAGGGCTGGCCAGGGGCAGAAACCGCCTGGGCTGAAATCCTCCTGGGTAGGGAGGGCAAATGAGAGAAAGGTTGGAAACACAGTCTATTAATAATTTCTGTTCTGTCATACTTACATTCTGGGCTTGTGTATCTTATTGATTGATTGATTTTCCAAACACAGACTCTATAGTGAGAATCCTGTGAAAAGATCAGGAGTATATTTTGTACACTGGCTTCCTTAAGAGGGACAACAAAAACATCTGGGGGGAGGGGAAGAACAAGTGCAAGCTAAGATATGGTTTTCCATTGAAAGACATCTTTCTAGTAGCTAAATACTTTCTTTAAAATCGCTAAATACTTTCCAAAGAGTAAACAACAAAAGAGTTGGTATAGTACATGAAAGTTGTGAAGAGAGTAAATCCTAAGAGTCTTCATTGCAAGGAAAAAATACTTTTTTAATTTTTCTTTTTCTTTTAATCTAATATGAGATGATGGATGCAACCTAAACTTATTGCAGTAATCATTCCATGATACATGTAAGTCAAATCGTTATGCTGTACACCTTAAACTTATACAGAGCTATATGTCAATTATATCTTAAATAAAAAAAGAAAAAACTGGGGGGAAGCAAAAGAGTTAACTAAATTTTTCTAAGTCTTATGACTGCCTAAAAGCCCATGATTTTAGAATATGGAATTGAATTAGTACAGTTATTCCTATGGCTTCTTGGAAAACATCATGAAATCCCTATAATTTATTATCATAATCATATAAAAATAATTTTGGTGAAAATTACCAAGGCCATCAGGCCGAAGTTTAAAAAATGAAGATTGGAAGGAGAGGATCCAAGCTGAAGTCTTCTCTTAATGTCTTACCAAAGAAGCATGAGGTTAGGCCTGAGCTGTAGGCAACCCCAAATGACCTTGACCTGAAGCCAAGGTGCAAGCCCAGACTCAGGCCCACCATGTTGTACGATTCTGGGGGTTTGACTTTTGCTTCTTTGAGTTGATCAGTGCACATCCTGTCCATGGCAGCCCAACTTTACAAATAATGATTTTCAGAGATAGCATTGCTTTTTCTGACAACACAGAAGCATCACTTTTGCCTTAAAAATAGATTTGGGGGCCGCAGAAGTTATTTGAGAAAGAATAAACAAAATCCAAGCCCAGAACAGCCAAAGATAAACACATGTCCAGGCTCCAGCCACATGGCCCCTTCCCAGTTTCCCATGGGCCATTTACGGTTGGGACCAAACGCCATAAGTAAGGGGTATGCTGTGACTGCTTCTGTGCCCCTACCAGCTACCCATGGTGGACAATTTTCATTTATAATTGTGGATGAGTTCTATCTGTGCTTGGAGAGGGGCAGGGAGGGGCCCTGGGGACCCAAGGGACTTAGATAACACAGGTTGCAAACGATACAGTGAAAAATGCCAGACCAAAATTGAAGAGACTGAACTTAGCAGGTTCAAACTATGAACATGCCCTTCCCACCACCCGCAGTCTGGTATTGTTTCATCCTTGAACAAGTTGAAAACCCTGTGATGTTGCAGGCTTCTGGGACCCAAAGTTCACTTTTGCAGTGTTCACCTTTTCCAGGTTGGTGTTTACCTTTTCCATGTTCACCTCTCTATGGACAATGTATTAGTCTGCTAGTGCTGCCATAACAAAATATGAGACTGGGTGGCTGAAACAACAGAGATTTGTTTTCTTACAGTTCTGGAGGCTCGAAGTCCAAGATCAAGGAAGACACCTGACATGTAGACACCAGCCTTCTTACCATATCCTCACATGGCTTTTTCTCTGCTCACTCTCAGGGAGAGAGAGAGAGCTCTCTGGTATCTCTTCCTCTTCTTACAAGGACACTAGTCCTTATTACCCCATTTAATCTTGATTACCTCCTTAAAGACCCTATCTCCAAATGCAGTCACACGAGGGGATGAAAGGCTTCAACATATAAACTGGGGGAAGGGGGGTGGAGGGGGAGACAAATTCAGTCCCTAGCAGAAGACTAACATTTCCTTCCAGATGGAAATGATGGTATTATTTTGCTTTTATTTTTGAATTTATTTTTAATATTTCATTTTGAAGTAATCTCTACACCCAACATGGGGCTCGAACTCACAACGCTGAGATCAAGAGCTGCATGCTCCACCAACTGAGCCAGCCAAGCACCCCGGGATTATATTGCTTTTAAATAAATCTGCCTTCTGCCCATGCTCTCTCTTATAGCTTCCTACCATGCCCTTTGCCCAAGTTAGGAGGCTCTTCTTCACTCACCCCACGTCTACCTGCCAATATGCTTCTCTGCTCTTCGAACTCACCAGCCACACCTTCAAACTGCCGCCCATGGCAGTCCTCCTCCTTGAAATAGGTCCCCCACTTTTTCCAGACATAATCTGGTTAAATCCCATCCCCACTGCCTTCAAAACCTGTTATTTATTTATAAATTGAGGTTATTTCTGAACAGGTTAACCCATGTGCTTTGTCTATAAAAAGCTCAGAGTCAAAACTGCATCTGACTAGTGAGGACCATATAGCAAAGATCTTAGTCAACTCTTCCATTCATTCAACAAATATTTATTGAACACCGAATATATGCAGTCATCAATCCAGTTGTGAATGAAACAGGCAAAGAATCCTTCCTTCATAGAGCTTACATTCTTTCTGCCCATATTCTCCCCCTGATTTCATCTGTTTTTGAAATATTTATTGTCCTTTGTCTATTTCAATCATATTGTAGTTACAGATATTTCCAATCTTATTATACTGTATAAATCTATAATCTTATCGTATGGTATGTTTTTTGCAAGGGTCCAATTGCTTTTAACAATAAACAAGTAGGGGAGCCCCTGGTTGGTTCAGTCAGTTAAGTGTCCTGCTCTTGGTTTCAGCTGGGGTCACGATCTCATGAGTCCTGAACAGCAGGGAGTCTGCTTCAAGAGTCTCTCCCTCTGCCCCTCCCCCCCCACACGTGCATGCGCATGCTCTCTCTCAAATAAATAAATAAAAATCTTAAAAAAAAATAAACAAGTAGGGCCATTGTTTTCTTAATGTTTTTTAAAATATTTATTTAAGAGAGAGAGTATGAGAGAAAGAGCACAAGCAGGGGGGAGGGGTAGAGGCAGAGGGAGAAGCAGACTCCCCACTGAGCTGGGAGCCCTGTGGGACTCGATCCCAGGACGCTGGGATCATGACCTGAGCCAAAGGCAGATGCTTAACCGACTGAGCCACCCACGTGCCCCCAAGTAGGGTCATTGTAAGGAATAAATTAGATGATATGTATAACATCCTAAGCACATTGTAAGCACAATTGTGAGGCTCAATACAAGGCACCTTTCTATCTTTGAAAATCCCAGATAATCTTTAAGACCAACCTCAAATCCCTTCTCTCTAGAAGTCTTCAATGGTACCAGAAAATGCAAGGATTTTCTCTTTTACTGTCTTCTCTTAGTACATATTCACCCACTGTATAGTTTGACACAGTGTTATATTCTCTAATTCTTCCCTGTGTATAAATCAGGCTTCCCTTGGAATAGATTGTAAATTCTTTAATGTATATTCTTAACCCCTACAATGCAATCTAGTTTCACATAAGAGATGAAATAGTGTGTGAACATTCTCATTCCTATTCTCAGTATTTTACTTTTCAGATCTAGCCCTCTTTACAAAACAATACATGGTTCCTTAATTGGGGTGAAGGCAATTCTTCTGCATTTAAAAGCTAATTTGATTTACATTGCTAGAACACATCCATCATTTAACATGGGAAAAAAGCAATGACACTTCAAACAAAAGAAACATTTCACATAATTAAGAGTAAAGGACAAGAATATTACAGTGTTTTCTATAATAGGAAAAATCTGCAGTCAATATATTTGAGAAAAGAGCACTGGTTAAATCCTTTGTGGTGCATCCATTGGACAGAGTATTATGCATTCATTAAAAAACATTTGAAGGCACTTTAATGAAACAGGAAGAAGTACACACTGTGCTTTAGATGGCGGGGGGGGCAGTATTCAAAACTGCAGAGTATGCGCTCAATTTTGTAAATAATTCATTTACATATCTACAAACACATAGAAAAAAAGATTGAACAGAAATGTCTTAGAAATGAACAGTATTGGGCGCCTCAGTGGCTCAGTTGTTAAGGGTCTGTGGCTCAGGTCATGATCCCAGGATACTGGGATCGAGCCCCGCATAGGGCTCCCTGCTCAGCAGGAAGCCTGTTTCTCCCTCTTACACTCCCCTTGCTTGTGTTCCCTCTCTCACCGTCTCTCTCTCTCTCTGTCAAATAAATAAATAAAAATCTTTAATAAAAAAAAGAAATGAAATGTAAAGTATCTGTGGGTGGTGAAATTATTGATGAAAATTTACGTCATTTTTATAGAGCTATTATTTTACAATTAGAAAAAAGAACACATGCGGTGTTGATATCTAAAGTTAAAGAAGGATTTCAAAGCCTCCCTTCAGAGGCAGGTGCTGCATTGGGGAATGTGAGGACTGCCAGTTATCCCAGGCGAGGGGTCAGGGCCTGGTCCCTGGTCCTAGCATTCAGAAAGCATAGCTTTAAGTAATAAGGTTGCATTTCTTTTAAAATACTGTATAATTAAGGCTTTCCGCAAAATCCAATGGATGCTTTTCACAAATAAGACAAAAGCTTCTCCAGAAATAAACACGAGTACTTTGTCCTTCCATTCAGAAAGAATGAAGCCCTTTGCTAGCCCATGTATGGGGCAGGGTGGGGGGCGGGGCAGGGAAGAGTGTGGCGCTGAGAAGACCAGCTGGTGGCCAGTGGTCATTTCCAAAAGAGAACAGGGAGGGCCAGTCATCTGAAATAAGCCCAATGGAGGGCATGGGCCATCGACTCTCAGTCCCTCTCCCCTGCCCCAGCAGACTGAGAAGAGAATTCATTGCTAGTGCTCATTCCTCCAGCCAATATCCCTGTTGGTATTTTTAACAAGGCATAAAACTTGCAATTCTATTAAAAACACATGTCTCTTGTTTCAAAGCATGGTTAGCAACAGCCACTGATATTCAGTAAACCCGCCATCAGCCGGCGGAACACGCTCATTTAACTCCAAGTCTCAAATTCGGAGTATTATATTTTTACAAAGAACATAGGATCTTCTGGCTGGAATGAATTTTGAGATAGTCTCTTGGACCTTCTCTCTGACTTCTTGAAAAGACTCTTCAATCTGCTTGAAAAAAATAACTATCCCATTTTTACCATTTCTCAAAGAAAGAAGTTCAGTAGGGCAGACTTTTAAAGAGTGGGGGATCGGGAGAAAAGAGAAGGCTAATGAACTGCAGAGCAGGCAAAGTAGAATCTGAAAGTTGGGAGGTTGTCAGCCCTAGATCTATATTGTCAGCTAACACCTGTCAACGGAAAGTCCCTACTGGAGTAAGGGTTTTTGCTTAAACATTGCACGGACTGAATGTGTTCCCTCAAAATTCAATTCATATGTTGAAGCCCTAACCCCCAGTGGGATGGGGGTATTTGCAGTATTTGCAGGTGGGGCCTAGGAGAGGTAATTAGGGTTAGATGAAGTCATGAGGGTAGGGTCCTCATGACGTAATTCATGCCCTGGTACAAAGAGAAAAAGACACAGGCCTCTCTTCCTCCCCTCACGCACCATGTGAGGGCATTAAGGAGAAGCCACCAGCTGGCTACATACTAGGAAGAGGGCCCTTTCCACACACGGAATCTGCTGGCACCTGATCTTGGACTTTCCAGCCTCTGGAACTGTGAGACGTAAGTGTAGTATAAGCCACCCAGCCTATGGTGCTTGGTTATAGCAGCCTGAGCCGATGAAGACATCATTCAAGGAGGGAAGATTTGAATTTGCTGAACCCTGATGGCCATTCATTGCCGGAAAAACTTGGGCTCTGCCATGAGACAAAAGGCTTTAAATCCACTCCCCACCCACCCCACCCCCACAGCTAGAGTAGCTTAACGTGCCTAAGGCTTCATTTTCCCTTTGGTACATAGAGGGATGGCAAGGATGCCTCCTTCGTGGGATTGCTTGACGAATAATGTGACACAAAAAAGGCCACTACCAGAGGGCCTGGCATGACGCGCTCCCTAACTCCTCTCCCCGTCTGCCCACAGTAATGTCGCAAGAGAAAGTCAGTATGAAGAACCTATAAGACAAGGGTGGGTGGGGAGAGACAGAGAATCAGCCAGCAAATAAGTGCAAACTGACTGTGTGTCGGTGAGCGGGAGTTCCTGTGGAACGCAGGCCAAATGGCTGCTTAGGAACCAGTTCCACACACACAAATTCCCAGGCATTTCAATGCTTCCCCTCAAATGCTGCTGCTTGGGGCGGAGAGGGTAGATGGAAAGGAACCTCCAGATCCAATGTTTTAGACTCCAGGAAAGGAAACAGAAAGCCGTCTTTATCTGGGCTCCCCAGCTTGCTAATTAATGTATGGACTGGAAACCATTCTCGTGTATCAGCGCCTGCCCATCTTCTGGTTATTAGAAAAACATCTGCTCGTTATCCCCACGGTTTCCAAATGTGGGAGAGGACCAGAGTTATGTTCCCAGATGCAAATGTATGACATCAAAGCCGCCTCAGGCATTGGTGGTCCTTGCAGTGTTAGGGCTTCAGGGAGATTAGAACAGGTATTGGTTTTTCTAAATAAAACAGAAAGCTTTCATCTTTGAGGCTTCAGAGGGGATTGTGAGCAGAAAGTCACCCATGTATATCCTAAAGGTCTGCTGTTTAACTGGTCAAGAAAGAGCATTTATCCTCACTCTGCCCCTTTTCCATATAGAACTCGGGCTTCGGTCACTGGACAAATATTTACATGGGATCTACTGTGCACTCAGGACTGGGTTTGGACAACACCTGGACAACTCCAGAAGGACTGGAGCCTGCAACCCTGTAGCCCCCCTGCGGGATAGGAGCCCAACCTGAGAGCATGCCTAGCTCCTAACACTGCAGGACGATTCCCTTTCCTTTTCCCCACCGAACCAAAGGTGAATGACCCTTCAGGCCTACCCAGCTCTAAAGGGTTTCCTGGGATGTGGGACCTTCAATGCTGGGACGTGGGACAGTCCTGGCAACTGGGATGAGTTGGCCACCTTGCTCATGTCCCCTCTTCCTTCCTTTCTCCCCCTTGGTGGCACAGTGGCTTACCCTTCCCTCTCTAGGAGACTAATATATCACAGCTTGAAAATTTGGGGGGGGGGGTCTCAGTTTCCTTATCTGTACAATGGAAAGAATAGAAAACTCCCTTTCTCAGGGATGTTGGGGATATGACCAGGGCCTTACAGGGAATGTAGCAACCCTGGCTTAGATAAAGTGCTCAGAGGAATGAGGTAAATAAATAAAAGGACTGACAGCTGGAGGCTGGGAATGGGGGTAAAAGTAAGCGGGAACATAGGAAAAGAACAGAGGAGGGGGATCAAAGCAAGGTCCTCAAATCCTTCATTTCCGACCACTAGAAACCATCTGTTTAACTCATGGGCATCTCAAGCTCATCCTCCTCTGTCTACCAGGCCTTTCCTTTCCAAGCTTGGCCCCCACCTCTACCACTGTTCCCTTCCATCTCCTAAAAGGCCCCACCCATCCACCCAGCCCAAGTCTGAAGTTAGGCCTCATCTTTGCTTTCCCCTCTCCTTCTTGCCCTGGACCTCACTCACTGCCTCTTTGTGTGGAGACTTCCTCCCGGTCTCTCTCACACTTTGTCCCTGTCAACCCAATCCACTAGCTCTGCGCGGTCATCTGGGCCAATCACTTCCCTGCTACAGCAGACCCTTGTCTCCAGTCTGTTCCCCTCCAACCAGACTCGATTCAGAAGCCAAAGTGGTCTTTCTAAAGCACGGAGCTGATCCTCAAAACCTGTCCACAGATGCCCAAGTTTGGGGGATTACACTCAGAATAGTTAGGGGATCCCCCATCCTCCTTTCTAATCTGGAACTTATGAGCCCTCTGGATGATGTCCTTCACCCCTTACTCTATACCTTCAATTAGCCACCATGAGCAATGTGTAGTTTCCTGGACACTTGGTGCTGTTTCACACCTGTGTTTTCAAAATTCAGCTCAAAAATAGCTTCTTCTGGAAAGACATCCCTAACCACCACTCCCACCTTCCTAAGATCACTTGGGATTCAGATGCTTCTCTGTCCTACCTCAGCCCTCTCTACCATTGCTCCTACCACCCTGCAGGGCACAGGGTATTGACTTGTCTTTCTTCCCTACCAGAACTTAAGCCCACCGAAAGAAAGCAGGGACTCCATATTTATTTACTTCCCATATATAATGGCAGCTCAGCACTTGGAACACACTAGGCACTTAAAATAGCTGTTGAATGAATAAATGAAAACCAGCAGCCTCATCCATACGACACACTGCCAACACCCAAAGAGGGTTGACATTCAGGAGTCAGAGCTCCACAGAGAGAACAGAAAATACTCCAAGCAAAGATATCCCCCTCTTACTCTCCCAGCCCTGGCACAAACCATGGTGGGAAGGAAGAAGGCTTGGGCTTTGGAGGCAGATGCAAATGTATGACATTAAAGCTGCCTCAGGCATTGGTGGTCCTCGCAGCATTAGGGCTTCCCCAAAGTCCAAAGCTGCCATCTGCCTCTGCAGGTGGTCCAAGTGTGGCCCTGCGCCACCTGCTTAACCTCCTGAGTGTTGTGTTCCTACGTCATCATACGGGGAGAGTAATAACCCATATCGCTGTGTTATTATGAGGAGTAAATGAAATTATGTATGCAAAACTGCTGGTACTTGGCAGGCATTTAGAGCTGGTCCTACCCAGCCCCCTTCCTTTCAATGTCACTGAAGCAGAGTCAGAGCCTAATAAAATCTGTGTTCCCAACACACACAAGCAGTTCCTGCTGGTAAGATTCAATCTAAAGAAACAGGGAAGGAAGCGAAGATTCACTTCCTGGACTGTAAACCCGGAAGAGATAGGTATGGCCCACAGCACCCGGACTGGGTTCAAACATCTTCTGCCTCCTTGATTCGAAACACAGAAATCTCAGGACTCCCCACACTCGAGAGGCAGCTCGCCAGGGCTTCATGCCTACATCCCCTCCCCCTGCCACACACGTTCGATGCCAGAGGAATAGAGCAGGACACAGGACAGACAGTGGGCTTTTCCCCACCTTCCCCACTTCGAAGATCACCGTTTTCTGCAAAGAGGAACAAGAAAGTCTGAAAGAGAACAGGAGGAAATGTTAATAGTGGTTACCTCTGGGGCAAGATTCCAGATGTTTCTTTTTTAATCTTCTTAATCTTTTTACTTTCTAACTCTAGAGTGAATTGTTTCTCTTGTCTGAAAACATTTACAATGCCCGTGTTATCCTTAGTAAAGGACCAGTTTTCCTGAGTCCCAGGCGAGTTATGCCCCTGTGAGCGCATTTAATTTGTAACGTTCAGTTTTGTTCTGGAATCTCTGACAGAGGTGGTTTGGAACTCTGTGGCCCGGGGTCCAAGGATGCTCCTACCACCATGATGACCATGGAAACTTCCAATTATCAAGCAGAGTCACTACAGCTTTTAAGAGGTGAGCTGAAGAAAGATCTCCCCCAACTTAGGATGCAGGCTCATTCAGCGTACCCACAGTTGTCTCTGTGGTCAGTGTTCATGGGTAAGAGAAGCCCAGAGCTGGGGACAGATAATGAGGAAGAGAGTGGTGGAGGCTGAGACACTTCAGAGGACAGTTTCTAGGGAAATTTACCCCTCGTTGAAAGAGAGCAATGAGAGAACCACTGGAACTTGCCAAAGCCCCTCAAGATTCTTGTAAAGGGTCTTTTTGGCTCAGTTAAGAAGAGGTGTGGGCAAACAAACAACAACAAATAACCAGACTCTTAAATACAGAGAAAATCTGATGATTGCCAGAGAATAAGAGAGATGGGTGAAATAGGTGAAGGGATTAAGAGGTACAGATTTCCAGTTGTAAAATAAAGAAGTCATGAAGATGAAAACTACAGCATAGGAAATATTGCCAATAATATTGTAATAAGGTTATATAGTGACAGATGGTGACCACACGTGTGGTGAGCATTGTGTAATAAATACAATTGTGGATTCACTCTGTTGTACATCTGAAACTAATATAACAGTGTTGTCAACTATACTTCAATTAAGAAAAAAAAAGAAGAGGTGTGGAAGAACTCCTCTGCTAGTTTAGGCTTTGTTCATTCGTTTGTTTGTTCATTCATTGACTCACTCATCCATCACTCACTGAGCCCCTCTAGGTAGCAGGCATCCTGTCTGTGGGGTAGGATGATTAACGAAGGCCATCTGCCCAATACTCCCATCAGCACCATCACTCAAGAGGAAATCTTAAGGAACAACAGTGGTTGGGTGTTTGTTTTGCTCAGTGAGTGTACATGTGGAGGGGGGCACAGGAATATGGAAATTAAAAGAAGCATAAGGAGAGAGAAGACGGCTGATGGGAGAGACGAATTGTGGAGAAGAGAAGCAATAGATGTCTAAGTAGGACTCTGAAGACATTATGCTCCTCTCTCTTCCCCATGAAATCTGCATTTTCCCTTCAGTTCCATATAAACTTTGCTGAGAAGGCAGCTCCAGGCTTCAAGCTGATCGGGGCAAACTTGAATGCCTGCAGACCACTTTGGTTCATTCTGAGCTCCCACTGCGGGTGGCAGGAGAATGACCAGCCCCACAGCTTCATCAGCATAAGGCAGAACAAGACAAAATGCTTTTCCCACTCTTCCTGACTGACCTACAGATTCTGTCCCCCAGTGGGGCAGCCAGAAAGCCTGGAAACCTCCGGGCCAAATCATTAACTGCTCAGCAGGCCCCTGTCACACGCATCCCCTCAACCTAGGATTTCACTTCACACCAAGGTCCTTGCCAGATCCAAAGCTGCCTCAATCCTGAAATTTAAAACAAACATGCTGCCAAACCCAAGCCAAGCAGCACCCTCAGGACAGTAGCATGCAGCTGGAAGGAGTGCCGTCCCATTTGGTGGCTCATCCTCCCTGGGCCTGGGCGGTGGCCGGTGGCCGCTGGGACCCTGTCACTGGCTCTCACACAGATCCGTGTCTCCTCTCTGCAGCAGGTGACAGGCCAGGCTGGGCCTGTGGAAACATCATCACGCTGAGCCCTCCCAGAAGTCCATGTCCCTCACTTCGTATCTCTCATGAGAGAGGCAGGCACCTGGCTGGAGGACCAGCCGGAGGCCTCGGTGTCCTGGCTGACCTGAGCTGGCCCAGGAGCCTGACAAACCTATGGCAGAATGCCACAAGCCTGGACACGGACGACTGCCTGGAATGCAGCGAAGGGTAGGAAACTGAGTCAGGCTGGAGCGCCGTCCCCTCTTTGGCACCACCCATGACCACCCCCCACAAACCCCTACACTTGCCTGTACTTCGGCTTTGTACCATCACTGACATTGTCAACATCAACACCACCACAGGTACCATTTACTGAGCACAGTAGGCTGGACAGCACCACCCTACCCCTCCAAAGATATGTTCACATCCTAATCCTGGGAACCTGGGAATGCTACCTTATTTGGAAAAAAATGGGGGTTTTGCAGATGTGATCAAGGATCTTGAAAGAAGGCGCTTAGCCTGGATTATCTAGGTGGGCCCTAAAATGCAGCCACAGGTACCCTTACAGCTGAGAGGCAGAGGAAAGTTAGATGGAGACACACAGAGAAGACACGGAGAGCTGGAGGAGGCAACGTGACCACGAAGGCAGAGGTCCCAGTGATGTGGCCACAGCCCAGGAACATGCATAAGAAGAGTCCAAGAAGCAGAGAAAAATTCTCCCCTGGGGACTTCTGAGGCAGCAGAGCCCTGCCAACACTTTGGTTTTGGGCATCTGACCTCCAGAACTGGGAGAAAAATAAACGTCTGTTGTTTTAAGTCACTGGGTGTATGGTGATCCATTAGGGCAGACCCAGGAGCCGAGGACACCGAGCACCACACCACCATCATCATAGGCAGCCTTTACTGAGCACACACTGAGCATCCACTAGCATGTTCCAGGCACCAGGCAGCATTAGGCGCTCTGTGAGGTTGCCAACAACTCTGTTACTTCCATTTAACAGATGAGCAAACTGAAGCATCATGACATAAAGGAACTTGCCAGAGCTATTTGGGAGCCCCAGAAACACAGCCCTGTCCAGCTGCTCTTTCCAGCCAGAAGGCCATAAGTGCTTTGACAGCATCCTCCTTGCAACCACCTCAGGAATTTGCACATATGAGTTGAGCTCATTTTTATCCCAAATGATATTTTTACCAGAGTTATCACTGAGGCTTGGCTCTTCCCAGAAGTCAGGGGATGACTAACAGAGGGGCCAGGACACAGTGTTTCATATGACCTGAGTGGCATTCTGATGACTTGGCCAGCATCCACATAGCTCAGACGGGTCTGCAGGAATTTCTTGTTCTCCTTCCTAAGGAAGGACTCTGAAGCCAAGACCCCACCAATAGATACCTCAGCACTGACCACCGGAGCAGAAAAATAGCACAGTATCTTTGCCCTCTTTTGGAACAGAGATTAAGGTAAACTGGACACATAAGGAGAACACCATAACCTTCTAGAAGTCTCTCTGGCCCAGACTCCTGAGCACCAGAAAGGATTTCTGTACTTTCTCTAGGAACAGAGAGAAGAATCTCAGAGGTCAGCATTAACTCCACTCAGGAATCTAAGGATACAATCAACTTCGACAGGGTTTAGCAGAATCCAGTCTGAAGGGGTGGGGGAGGGGGTCCAAGGACTAAATCTCACACCAACATCTTTAACTTCTCTTATTAGACGCACCACATACATGGGAGGAGGTGGCTGGCCCCACCCACAGTTTCCCTTAATACACAACATACCTTGTGGCTGGATGTGGTTCCATATGGAAATGGGTCTGGACAAGACTATGCTGAATCCCACAGACGCCGGGCCATTCAGTCCCAGGCCCTGGCCATCCCCATCCCCGTGTAGAGAGCAGTGATGGTTTCTGGTTACCTGAGTTACCAGAAATGCTAGTCACCCCAGGGAGGCCCATAAACTCAACAGAAACTGCTACAAGAGTAGCCATGCTTTGCTGTGACCCGTCTAGCCAACGCCTGTTCAGCAGAGGAAACCTCGTTCCTTCAAGTAGAGCAAATATTAAGTCAACTTTGCAGGAGTGTATTCATTCAATCTTCACTGAGGAGAATAGAAAGGGAGGGGACCCTGGGAGGTCATCACCACCGTGGAGTGGTTCTCTTTGGCTTCCAGCAGTGAGACATAGCCTGCTAGTCCATCCCTCCATGTCCCCACACTCAGTGCTTGCAGCTGGCTCTGTACATCCAGCACCCACCCTGGGTGGATGTACAGAGTGGGCCAGAGACTCAGCATCTAACCCCTTGGGTTTCACCACAAAAGGATGGTCAGCGAGGTGGGGGGTAGTGTGGAGAATAAGAGGCAGTAAGAAGCATGGACTATTAGCAAACCTAAGGTTCTGGCACGTTTTCTGTGTAACCGGAAACTCTCAGAGCATGGGACCTTTGGAGGTCAACTAATTCAATGGCAGCCAATCCAACGAGAAAGGGGCCAGCCTTGCTCATCTCTTTACTGCCTCCGCAGGGGGCTTGTTTAGTCTCAACAGGTCCACAGTTCCTATTTGCAACTCCTAAATCCAAAGAGGTCTGAGAACTGAGTTTGTTTTGTAAGGCATTTGGCAGCAAAACTGCCTGATGCGCACTGGTCTTAAGGCCATGTAGAGTCTTTCTTCATCATAATCTGGTAATATTCCTATATTTTGCTGTCAGATTATCAATTCATTTGATTATGAGGTGCTACTCTAGAGCCCCCCTGCAAGTGGCATATAACATATGCATCGAGTGACCACTCTAAAGGATCCAAAAAAAGAACTGAGCTCTGAAACACATGTGGCCCTGAGGATTCGAGTAAGGAATTGAGAAGTTCTAAGGTTGAATGTGTTCCTGTGTTTCTCTGCCAGACTGGATCCACACCTACTGGAAGTCTTTACTGATGAACCTGATCTTGCTGTGAGCTCTCCTGTCCTCAGAAACCTTTCTTGAAGCTCAGTGACTTGTTTGGACCTGCTGATGAACTTCATGTGCATTTGTGAGCGTGAGTATATATGATTTTGTCCATTTTTATGTCTCAAATGAATTAAATTCCCTCTGGGACCTAATTACCTGCTTGGGTTTAGCCTCACTGCACTGACTCCACCGCCCTGCACATGTCTGGTGTACAAAGATCCTGAGTGCTTAGGCCCTCACCGCACTGATTCCAGAACCCTGCAACTGCAGGCATGAGAAGAACAGGAGAGTCTAGAAATGCTATGAAAATTCAACAAGATGGCAGATTACAAAATTAATATATGAAAATTATTAGCTTTAATACATACAAAAATAAGTTTGGAAAATACAGTGGAAACAATACAAATCTTCCTCAACTTGCAGTGGAGTTACATCCCAATAAACCCATCATAAGTTCAAAGTATCCTAAGTCAAAAATGGATTTAATACGCGTAAACTACATAACCCACAGCTTAGCCCAGCCTACCTTAAACATGCCCAGAACACTTGCATTAGCCTCTACATGGGCCAAATCATCTAACACAAAGCCTACTTTATACTAGTGTTGATTATCTCATGTAATTTGTTGAGTACTGTACTGACGGGGGACAGCAGCGTGCTTGTATGAGGAAAGAATACGTGGGTGGGATTTTTACCCTCGTGACTACATGGCTGACTAGCAGCTGCAGCCGCCACATTGCCCAGCATCGTAAGAGCGGATCGTACTGCGGATGGCCAGCCTGGGAAAAGTTCAAAATCCAGAATTTGGAGTACAGTTTCTACTGAGTATGTGTTGCTTTCACGCCATCATAAAGTTGAAAAAATCATAAATCCAACCATTGTAATTTGGGGACTGTCTGTATCTCCATTTCCAAGAGAAACTGAAAAAGACTTTTAAAACCTTGATACACTGATATTCGGTAAGAAATCTATATCTATAAATATAGATATAGATTTCTATATCTATAAATATAGATATAGATATAGATCTATAGAAATCTATATCTATAAATACATAGATATTCAATAAAAAAATACGCCTGGCCTATTAGAAAGCAACTTTAAAACTATTTTTTTAAAAGATTTTATTTATTTATTTGACAGAGAGACACAGCGAGAGAGGGAACACAAGCAGGGGGAGTGGGAGAGGGAGAAACAGGCCTCCCGCCAAGCAGGGAGCCCGATGCGGGGCTCGATCCTGGGACCCTGGGATCATGACCTGAGCCGAAGGCAGACGTTTAATGACTGAGCCACCCAGGCGCCCCTAAAACTATTGATAAATATTATTAGTTTGTTTTGGTGTATTTATAGATGGCATCATAGCTATATTTTTAAAAATAATCTTCCGGGTGCCTGGCTGGTACCGTTGGTTGGGCGACTGACTTGATTTCGGCTGAGGTCATGATCTCAGGGTTGTGAGATGGAGCCCAGCATTGGGCTCCACGCTGGGGGCAGAGCCTATTTAAGATTCTCTCTCTCCCTCTGCCCCTCCCACTGCATTCTCTCTCTTCTCTCTCTCTCTAAATAAATAAATCTTTAAAAAAAGAAGTCTTCACCTTTTAGAAATACATATTGAAACACTTAGAGATGGAATAATGATGTCAGGGATTTGTTTGAAAATAACATGGGGAGGGGATGGGTGTGGATAGGTAACTAGTGGCCATGGACTGAGAGTAGTAGAGGCTGTTTAATGGGTACAGAAAGGCTCATTTGACTGTTCTCACTACTTTTGTGTATATCCTAAATTCTGCATACTAAAAAGTTTTTAAAAAAATCTATTGAGGGACTGGAAGAAATTTTTAAGTTGAGAGAACGACCTAGCTTGCTTTTAAATAAAAAGGTGTGATTTTGTTTTCCTCTAAATTAACTATACATTGAATGTGAACTTAATTAAAATACCAACAAGGAGTACTTTAGAAAGTTCCTCTGGAAAAATGAACATATAATAGCCAGGAAAATTATGAAAGAGTAGGAGTGATGGGGTTTAGGCAAAGAAAGCCTGGTCTTACAAGCACTAAAACTTAATTAAAGCAACTTCGTGATAGAGAACAAATAGGGCAATCATGCAAAATAAAATTTCAGAAGTAGGTTTAGGTGCCTACTATGTGCCAAGCACTCTTGAGGAGGCTGGATAATGGCCCCCAACAGAACAGACAAAAATTCTAAACTTTAAATAAATAAAAGAATTCTTATGGTAATAAATGCCGGAGAGAATAGGAAGCAAGACAATGAGATAAAAGAGTAAGCAAGGTGACTTTTGAGTTGAGACCTAAGAAACTCGTCAGGACATGGACGGTCTAGGAGAGGCCCATTCCAGGCAAAAAGGAATGAACTTCATGTGTTCAAGAGAAAGAAGACTCTGGAAAACAGGAGAGGAAGCCAGGAAGATTAAGCAGGGGACAGCTTATACAAACCTTGCAGGGGCTGGTGAGGAATCCGGATTTTAGTCTAATTGAGATGGAAAGCCAGTAGAGGGTTTTAGTCCGCAGATATGATCCTATTAGCATTTTTTGAAAATCACTCTGGCTACCACACAGAGAGAGGACTCCATGAAAACAAGCATGCACACGCAATTTTCAGTTTTCCCCAGCAATGGTCTACCCAAGAAATCATGTTGGTGTAAACCAGCTAGAAGTGGTGGAAATGGTTATAAGTGGTCTGACTTGGGATACAATTTTGACTTAGTGCCAGTTGGCTGATGGATCAGAAGTAAAGGAGGAGAAAAAGAAAGGCATCAAGAATTATGCCCAGTGTTTTGGACTGAGTCACTGGGTAGATGATGGGGCCATTAACTGAGAAAGGATGAGCAGGAGCAGGTTTGGCAGTAATGGTAGCAAATCAAGGACTCTATTATCATTATGATATCTATCATTTGAGAGGCCTATCAGCATCCAAGGAGAGTTGGCAATGGGCAGGCAGCTGCTATGTGAGACTGGAGCTCAACCTTGGAAATATACTTTTGAGCATCACCAGCATAAAGAATGAGGGTAGCATTTCAGATCTACAGGGAAAATAGTGTTTGGCAACTGGTGTTGGGACACACACTTTGCATTTGGGAATGAAAAAAAAAGAAAAGCTTCAAATTCAAGCTCAGAGCAAAATAATATTCAAAATGGTCAAAAAAAATTTTTTAATTGCTAAGTGTACACAGAAAAATGGCCCTCCTGCACTCTTGCTGGGAGTGTAAATTTCAGTCTTTCTTACATATGATATGGCATTGTTTATCAAACTTAAAATGCATGTTTGCTTTGTTCCAGTAATCTTACTATCTGTGTTAATTTATCTAACAGATATACATGGAAGAAATTGTATGTACAAGAATGGCCACTGCAGACTCACTGTAGTAAAAAATTACCAACAGGCAGTGTGTCTCAACAGAGGACTGGGTAAATAAATGATCATATATCCACGCGATGGACTGATCTGTAGATGATACAAAAGGTGATGGAAAACTTTATGTGCTGATATCAAACTATCTCTAAGACACATTAAATGAAAAACAGCAAAGTCCAGAACCTTCTGTGTAGACTACATGTGTATGTTTACGTACAAGGCTTTCCGTTTCATTTTTTTTATCATTCGGCACTGTTTGAATTTTGTGTGTACAAATTTTCTATCAGAAAAGGATTATCTGAACAGTAAAATTATCAGTCACCTTTTTGTTTTCTTTATACTTCTGTGTATATTTTTTAAAAAGCCACCTCGCAAATGTTATTAGGAAAAAAAAGTCAAAGAATATGGTCCCACATCCTATCCACTAAGAGTATAGTCAAATCGCTTGAAATCTCCATGAAAATCTCATGACCTTCTTTTCCAGTTCTTTTTTATTTTATTATTTATTTATGTTTGGCGTTCTGATCTAACTGAGATTTTGTACCTTCAGGCTCTGTTGGAAGCAGCCTGTACCAAAAGCCAAGCTGTAAAAGTTGCAGGGGAGCTACAAAGCTGCCAAACGGGGTGTTTAATGAGCAAAACTTAAGAGTCGACGCAAATTGCTTGCAAACACCAGATGGCAGGGGTCATGCAGGAGATCACCTCAAAGAGATCAAGTCAGAGCATGGGTCCAGTCCGAAGGAAGATAAACGACTCCCATCTGATTTGGAGAGCAGGAGATTATCACGGGACTCCTGCAGCTCACTGAAGAGCAGAAAGGGTTCTTCTCCTGCAGCTCCTGGATGGGAAGATGAAGAAAGGCAGGAGCTGAGGATGCAAAAGAATAAAGCAGCTCATGGTGGAAATGGAGTGTCTTGGCCTGTGTGAAATTCACCTGCAGGGCTTTTGAAGCTTAGCTGCTCTGAAATCCCCAAATGTCTGAACCATGTACATGTACATGTGCGCGCGCGCACACACACACACACACACACACACACACGACCTAAACACTGAGAATGCACCAGTTGTATTTAACCCTGGAAAAGGAAAAAACAAAACAAAACAAAACCAGAATTCAATTGAATGATTTTTAAGAATTTTAAATGAGGAAGGAAGGTACCCAATTAGCCCCGTTTTAAAAACATTCCGTTAACGGTTAAAATGATATACCTTATTTAAATGCAAAGTTAGTGCTAGGCTTCTTTGTTGTAATAAAGCCTTGTTTTTAACAGGAAGCAAGAGTGTCCCATTGTACCTCTTCCAATTAAGCAATTTTCTGGGAAGCCAGGCTGCAGGAAACCCCAAAGCCATCACTGAGGCACGGAGACCTGCTCGCGGGGCAGTCTGCCCTGACCGTGGACATGGTACCTTGGCAGAAATAAACTTCCTAGCCTTGGCCTTGCATCCTCAAAAGTGATCACAGACATTAGAGCAACCCACTCAGATGCTGATCCCCTGTCCTTGCCAAGTCTACACCGCTCTGGGGAAGCTTGAACAGCTCTGCCCCTCCTCACTGGTCCTACAGGAAATGCAGAACAGCTGCTCAGGCCAGCAAATCTACACTCACCCTCACCTCCTCTGGTGGAGCCAGTCCCAGCTCCTTTAAACTTCCCTCTTGGGTCTCATTTTCCAATCATATAATTATCTCTGTGGGTCTCAGGGAGAAGAAAGAATATAGTATTCCAAAAAAAATTACACCCTTCTTTTGGTCCTATATTCTATATTTTCTGCCGCTGGGAGAGGAATCTAAACTGTGCCGCTACGATATATTTAGTAGGAGTAACACCTCTGCAGCACTCTTCCTTTCAATTTACTACTGCCTTCTTGGAAGAGACTGTAGCCCAGGGGAGTGGGGATTTTTAAATGGAGTTTCCATATTCACCAAAAGCAATGACACGCCCTGAGAGCAACAGAGAAGAGCTGTAGGCTAGGTTATAGGAAGAGAGGGTTGTCCAAACACTAATTAACTCAAGCTTACCCGCACTGTCCCATGACCCGAAAACAAGGATTCAAGGTTTAATGAAGTTAAAATCTCCATCAGGAATGGAGAACTGAAGAAAATATAAACTCTTTGATTCAAACAGTTGCTAAAGTAGTTTGTAAATATCTTAAAACAATTCTAATCAAACACTGTTTTTTGTTTTTGTTTTTTTTTTAAGTAAACTCTACACCCAACGTGAGGCTTGAACTCACGACTCTGAGATCAAGTGTCGCATGCTCTACCAACTGAGATAGCTAGGTGCTCTTAATGGCAGAACACTTTTAGGGTAAACTTTTTATTATAAGGATTAACTTTTGAAAAGGTTTTATAGCTTTGAAGAGCTTCTACATAGCATTTTATGATCCAATATGGTAGGAAAGACAAGACTGATAGGCAGATAGATATACACACATAAATATTTTAAACATATGTACATCATATATTATACATACATTTTGTATGTATATTATATGAGAAACATGAACTTCAGAGTGTTTTAGTTTCTTGAGGCCATAAAACTAATACCCTGGATTCAAACCCAAGCTGGACAATGAATCCTGTGGAAAATCTATGCTATCTGTGATATCAAATAAGTGGATACCATCTGCTGTTCATAACCCAAGATGACAGATGACAGTCAAGTTTTAGTTGTCATTAGAGAGGAAAATGTATTCCTGCAAGAGAACGCACAGTCAGTGCAATTCACTATCTTGCTTTTTTAATGCCCTGAGTTAAGATACTCCGATATTAAACAGAGATGTTACTAAATGCACTGTGGTATCCTGGATCAGATCCTGGAACAGAGAAAGGACATTACTGAATTTGAATAAAGTGTGGAGTTTAGTTAGTAGATACGTGCCTTCTTGGTTTCTCAGTTCTGACAAATGTACCATGGTTATGTAAAATGTTAACAAAAGGGGGAAAAGGAGTGAAGGGTAAAAAAGGACTTCTTACTATCTTGGCAATTTTTCTGTTTGTCTAAAATTACTACAGAAGCGAAGGTTCATTAAAAATAAACCTAAGTATCAATAAGCCAACAGTCTTAAACCTTTAATGTTTATCACATGTTAAAGGAAGGAAACAAGTCATTTTCCACCCAAGTGGTGGTTCCATATTCAGAAGCATTTAGGGATAATCTGGCAAAGGTCTCCATTCATGGAAAAAGCAAAAAACATTTACATATATGGTGGTAATTATTTTGCAGGTGTCGACCTTGAGGGCAAGAAGGCTGGGCAATCCTGGGAAGGAGTTCAGAGTTGGCCATTCCCCGCCCACCCCGCCAATGGACATCAGCTATTGTCTGAGAAGCCAAGACCAGCTAGAGAAGCACAAGCTAGACCAGTCTCTACAGTGCCTCTCTCCAAACTGCAGGAGACAAGCTGCCAGACTGGGCACAGGCTCCCTACACCCACAACAGGAGGTATTTACAAACCCTGCAGGACCTGGCGCCTGGTCAGGGATCTCAAGGACAAGCCAGCAGCGTTTCCAGAAAGCAGCAGAGTAATTAAGCTCACATGTCCAGACAAGGAGCCTGGCAGGCCTGAGCTGCAGAGCCCCAGGCTTGCTTCTGGCTGCCTGTGTGTGTTCACCACCAAGAGTCTGGCCACAGACATGGGAGCAACATGCAGATTGATGCATGTTGCTCCCCAGGCGGCACGGGAAGACTTCTCTTCCTGAGGCTGACATGAATGAGGAATATTTTTTAAAATAGGTTTTCAAAGAGCAAAGTTGCTCCCAATCCTCAGGAGGCTGAATCCACAGCCAGCTATACGTCCCATGAGCAGTTGCCTCAGAGATTTTATTTGTACCCGGCACTACTCGGGTTTCCTCTCCAATTAGACGGACGGGTGGAAGATTTTCTGTTGCACGGTCTGCAAAGCCAAGTGTTGCTGGTTCCTAACATCTGCTCTATACTTGTCCCCTCCGGCAAAAGCCTTTGCTGTGAAGGGACGCTGGAGTCACCATCATACTTGTCCCCTAGGATCCAGGCGAATTCTGGAGACAGGTGGCCAGTGCAGGGTCTTTTCTTCTCTAAGCTCAACCTCCATTCAGCTTTTCTGTGACACACGCCCCAATTGAGAATGAATGAAAGAATCAATGAATGGACTTGGCAAGCTTTCTCAATCATTTCATGAGTGCAAAGCATATCATAAACATAAAATAATTCCATATCTGATACCTAAGCCAGACACGATGTTAGATGAATTTAAGACCTTTAGAGCTGAATATTTTGGAGATAATGGTATTTAGGATTTGATAGAATTCTACAGACTGAGTTTTTACATAAGTTTAGGCAATCCACAGAGCCCTTGAAGGTGAGTTTAGCAGTCCTTGGTTGTTATAGTCTCAGTACTATAGAATCTAAGCAACTTAATAAAAAAAAGGAACCTTCAGAAATCTAATATTCATTCCGGAAAGGAAGTAATTAAAAATGGATAAGTGGATATAAGCACGCAACTTTCCAAATTTTCAGCCCATTAGTTGGCGGTCAGAAATACCTTTGTTTTCTCATCTGTAAAAAGGTATTATTATTGCACTGGGATGCTATGGAGTAAATTAAATGAGCTAATATTTATTAAGCACGGAAATAATGCCTGGCACATAGTAAGCATTGCCTAAATTGTTATAAAAAACACAATTCAGGACAACACAATACAATGACAAGTATCTTATCAGGTCACAAACACCCACAAGATAGCCGTGATGAATCTCAGTGTCCTCAGAGACGACATTTCTCAAGATGAAAGAGCAGCTGCTTTAACCCTCTCTTTAAAATCTTCAGTCTTTTAAGAGGACAACTTTTGAAAGCATAAGCTCCTGGAAATGTCTTTAAGCATAACCTGCTTTGTGAAAGTGAAAAAATATTTTGATTTCCACAAGAAAACTTGGACTGTGCCAATCCAGCATGGATCTTTCCATGAAGTGTAAAGAAGAAGCACCTGGAAAGTCATTTTAATAGGAAGATAGCACTCTGATAAGCATGTCTCCCACACAAGACAAGACAGCCCTTCTCCTCGGTTAGTCCAATGGACGGTGGCTGATAAGCAGAGACCACCATCTTGCCCACCTCTCTTCCCCTCAGTGTGGTAGGACCTCCCCAAGTGTCTGGGAAAAAAAAAAAAAAGAGTTCCCTAATGAGGCAGGATCCTAGCTAATTCTCCCTACGACATAACTTAAAAGCAAAAATAAGAAACATGATTTACAATGCCCAGACTAGAGGTGCCTGGGTGGCTCAGTTGGTTAAGTGTCCGACTCTTCGTTTCGGCTCACGTCATGATCTCATGGGTCTTGAGATTGAGCCCCGCCTGGAGCTCCATGCTCTGTGGGGAGTCTGCTTGAAGATTCTTTCCCTCTGCCCTCCCCCCACTTGCAAGAGCACTCTCTCTCTCTCTCTAAAATAAATAAATCAGTCTTAAAAAAATAATAAAATCAATTAAAATACCCAGACTATGGGGTGTGCCCTGCGATGCAGGACAGAAGGCCCCCCCCCCCGCCCCCGTGCAGGAGTGCCACCAGCACACAGCCCTCAGCTGCCCAATGACTCGGGGAATTGCCCTCAGCAGGTGGTTCCGAGGTGAGACAGAAAGGCCTGGCTCCCTGATCACAGCTCAGGGCAACTCTTAAGGGCAGTATTATTCCAGAACTCCTGGGGAGTGCATGAGTCCTTGGCTGAGACTTCACTGCAGCCCAGCTTCTCCCTTGGTCCACCTTTCCCCCACTGGATCTGATCTCGAGATATGCCCCAGAAGCTTCCCTGTGGTATTACCACTCAGAGTTGGCTTCTAAGGAAATCCAGCCTGCAACACACATGGGCCCTCGGGGAATGCTCATTGACCATCTTTCTCACCTGTTTGAGTTTGTATAAGGAGCTTTTTTGAGGTATAACTGACATACAATAAACTGCACATGTTTAAAGCATACAAGTTGGGGCCCCTGGATGGCTCAGTCGGTTAAGCGTCTGCTTTTGGCTCAGGTCATGATCCCGGGGTCCTGGGATCCAGTCCCATGTCAGGCTCCTTGCTCAGCGGAATACCTACTTCTCCCTCTCCCTCTGCTGCCGCTCCCCCTGCTTGTGCTCTCTCTGTCTCTGTCTTTCTCGGTCAAATAAATAAATAAAATCTTAAAAAAAAAAGATAAAGCATACAAGTTGGTAACTTTTAACACACGTATATATCCATGAAACCAACATCACAATTCAGAAGATTCTCACATAGATGGTGGGTTTCACATAGATAACAGTGTAACACAGACCACAATTTGGTGCTTTCTTGGGCTTAGGATCCCAAAGTCCCGAATTTGAGTTCTCCACACCTTTCAGCTTCTGGCAGATGACAGTGTTACTTGACCTCTCTCTGCCTTCATTTGTTACGTTGAGGCCACAACAGCTCCAACCCTGAAGGGCTGTTGCATTGATTAAATGAATAATGGAAATGAAGCCCACAGTGCTGTGCCCTCAACAAATTGCAGCCATTAATGTTTTATGATTATGAATCCCAAATGTTTCAGCTGTCTCAGACTCCTTCCCTCTCCAACGCCCGCCTTCCTCTACAAGTCGCCATCCTTGCTGTGTAAGTCTCCCAGTTCCAAGGCATCCAGCACAGAGTTCTGCTTTGCCCGCCTTCCGTTCCTTGCCCGTCCTACGGCCACCACCCTCATCCAGACTACTATCAGCTCTTGCCTTCCCTTTTATAATTGCCCAATTCAGCATTTCTAGACATCTGAATTACACAGGCCAATAAAAAGCTTACAAATTATTTTTGGAACTAAAGTATTTCTAACTTTTCTTTTGCCAATAAAGATATAAATAAACAAATACCATTAAGAAACACCATAATTTAATTAATGGCAAGACAGTTTAATCTCTTCCAAAGTAAGAAGGCCACAAATGCAGCCTTTTTAAAATGAGTATGTTCAGCTTTAAAAAAATGCACTGTACGGGCCTTATTCTCTTCAGCTACCCCTGGCCGCTAGAGACTCCAGCATTCACCAGCCACCGCCGTTCAGACAGTGTTCAGAAGCGTGGTGGTCTAAGTCATCTTCTCAAGTGTCTTCGCTCAGGCTGCTACAACAAACTGCCCTAGAGTGGAGGGCTTAAACAACAGTTAGTTTTCATAGTTCTGAAGGCTGGCAACTCCAGGATCAAGGTGCCTGCTGATTCAGTTCCCTTCCCGGTTCTGTCCTCACATAGAGAGACAGCTAGCGCTCTTCTTTTAAGGGCACTAATCCCATCCTGGGGGCTCCACCCTTATGACCTAATTACCTCCCCAAACCCTCACCTCAGATACCATCACAAGAGGGATGAGGGCTTCAACATACAAATTTGCGGTGGGGGACGACATGCAAACATTCAGTCCACAGCTCGGACTGATCTCTCTCCTCTCCACCCCACACAAATCCTCCCACAATGCACCCTATGCATATCACCTTCTTGCTGGAAATGCAAGGGTCACACCCTGTTGCTGTGGGCTAGGGCTCAGCTAGCACAACATCCCAGGCTCAGCCAGAGGGTGTCCCCAGCGTCAGAGTTTGCATTTTAGACCTTCGAACACATTCTCCCAGAGAGACATGGAAACATGAGGTGGGGAGACCCCTGTGCCCTAACACGGTCTGTAGGAAAGGGAGCGCAGCCTTGTCCTCACAGCCCTCCAGAACCAGCAGCCAGAGGTAAGGGAGCTACTCTGGGGAAAGAGCCAGCATTCCCATGTGAGATGCCCCAGCGGGGATGCCCGTGATACCAATTTCGAGATGAGGATGGCAGCTCCCTGCTGCTCTTCTCCTGTCCCCACACTGGGATGCCGGTTTTCCACTTTTTCTCCCTCCACTATCTCAAACCTTCTCACTAAAGCATGGAAAAAGGTCTCCCAGGAATTTTTACTGTCACCAACAAAAGGAAATGGACAATGGCTAAAAACAACAATAGGCAAGGTGATAGCATTTCTCGAAGTCTGCAAAGAGTTCCTCAGCAGCATAATTCCTGAGTTCAGTGGTACGTAAAGGGGCGGGTCCCCCCACGTCCCAGCCCCATCTGCCTTCGGCCTTCTCTGCTCCGTATCAGCAGATGCTTCTTTGGCTCCTAGAACCATTCTCTAAACCCTAACCCCAGAGACTGTCTCCTCTGAAGCTCCCAGAATTTCAGGTTGGCACCCTTGGACTTCGTACCTTCCATAAGGAACACTCCCTCCTCCTATCCCCCCCCCCCAGCCCCTTTTAAACTTGTATTAAAAAAATAAAGACTCTAAAGTGCAAAGCGGGCTCTCTGGGTACCGAGAGGCCCCAGTGAGATCCTTATATATATCAAAGGCAAACTCAGATCTGCCGTCACTCTCAGAGGAAGGCCAACTCGCCCTGGACAAGCAGGAGGCCCCGGGACTGGTGAGGGAGGGGGGCGCAACCGCCACACCTTTAATCAACCTGAGCGAATAAGAAGGAACTTCAGGACACACCAAAATTGCTGGGACACAACCCAGCAGTTGCAGGGACACCTTTGAGCTTTTGGGTCCAACTACTGCTGTGGACCGCTGCTACTCAAAGTGTGGTCCCCCAACCAGCATCATCAACATTACCCTAGAGCTCAACAGAAACAGACTCTCCTCCCCAGACCTACTGAATTAGAATCTGCATTGTAGCAAAGTCATTTGGACATCAAAGTCTGAGAAGCAGTGTTCTGGAACATCTAGGTCAGTGGCTCTCAAACTAGGGTAATTTTGCCTCCCCTGGGGTCATTTGGCAATGTTTGAAGACATTTTGGTTGTCACTACTGGGAGGTACTACTGGCATCTCGTGGGCAGAGGCCAGGGATGCTGCTAGATATCCTATAATGCACAAGGCAGGCCCCACTCACGGAATTACCTTGCCCCAAATGTCAACAGTGCTGACTCTGAGAAACTCCGATCTGGATGAAAGTGTCCAGGAGAGAGTTGGATGAGAGGTCCTTGCTACTCTAAGCGTGGACTGCAAACCAGCAGCATCAGCAGAGGGGGAGGCTGTTAAGTGCAAAATCTCTGACCAGACCCCCACCCATATGGCATCAGAACCTCTAGCAGGTGGAGCCCAGGAATCTGTGTCTTGACAAGCTCTCCATGGGAACCGCATACATGCTTTTTGCTTCTCGAATTCTGCACTGAGAAGCATTAGCATAGGCCATGGGTCCCTGCCCTCAGGATGGCCACCAGGAAAGGTAAGCTCAGCCAGGTTCTCCACTTGTTCAAGATTCCCACCAGTAACAAGTGTGGCCAGGGTTTGAGGAAGGGCCAGCTCTGGTGGCTGTGGAGGGTAATGGGGTTGGCATCAGCCTCTTCGGTACACAACTGGCTTAAAGGTTTTGGCCACTGCTGTGAGCAATGTGCCAGGCTCCTGTCCTGATGCTGGCCACAGGAGTATCCTGGCATGACGGCGCACAGGGAAAGCAGAATTCAGAGCTTTCAGACAACACTCAAAATGGTGTTACTGCACCACAACCTAGCGATGAGAATAAGGAGGATGTTGGTGATAGGGAATTATATTTAATATGTTCTCAGCCCTTCAATGCCACCTCCTCTGGAAAGCCTTCCCTGATTTCCCCTGATGGAGTCATCATGTTTGTTTGTTTGTTTTGTCATTTTTTTTCATTTATGGTTCTCATATTCTCATTGTCTTCCTATACTGTGAATTCTGCTAATTCTCCTGCCCACAACAAGATGAGCTCCTTGAGGACAGGAATTATATTGTAGCAGAGGTTTGGGACACAGTCCCTGGCCCACCCTTCCTGGAAATCACCTATGTAGTTCTCAAACTTGCTCTAGGGTGCTTCTGACTCTTTGCCTGAGGGAAGCGCCAGGGAGTTTACTCCCCCAGAAGCAACCTGTGCCCGATGAAGGAATAAGAGTGGGAGCTGACGGACAAATAATCTTTGTTACTTATTGCCTCGTGGGACAATTCTGAGGTGTGTTCTGCACTGTCTCCTAGAGACCCAC
Source organism: Eumetopias jubatus (assembly GCF_037043125.1). NCBI lineage: Eukaryota > Metazoa > Chordata > Mammalia > Carnivora > Otariidae > Eumetopias > Eumetopias jubatus. The sequence continues at coordinate 129,178,357 of NW_028274811.1, forward strand.
AGAGCGCCTGAGCTGCCATTGCCCTGGTCATACCAGTAACCTCAGGGGTGCCCCTTTAATCAACTCTCCTCCCCATGCCTCACCACCATTTCTGCACCCACATGAACCTTCTGCACCCAAATCCTTGCCTCAGAGCCTGCTTTGGGGGGAACCCAAACTAAGATAAATATTTCACTCACTGCTGAATCCCCAGTATTTAGCCCCCCCCCAACATGGTCCATGCTCACAAAAATAAGTCTTTATGGAAGTCAAAGTCTTGATATGCCTGGAAAATCCAAAAACAACGGCAAACAAAAATTAGCAAAAAACCCACTGATGGCCTGGGTGATACGATCCAGAAGAATGCATCTACATTTCTTCTCCTTGAGTTTTGGCCACAACTATAGAACAACAGTTACCTAACTATTAGTAACAGTTGAATCTTTCATCATCGTGCAGAAAAAGAGGAGAGCTCAGTAGGTAGGAATTCTAGTGCTGGAGTCCAGTAGAACTAGGCTCAAATTCCTAGCCTGGAGAGCTTCTAAGTCTTGTCACCTGTCAGCGGGCAATAATAATAGTACCTGCTTGCAGGGTCGTGGGGAGGATTTAATACAATAAAGGATTTATTGAAGGATTTAGTATAGTCCTGGCCCCGCATAAACCCTCAAGAAATGTTCTCAACATTACTGTAATTATTGTTCTGATTGTATTGCCTGTTTAAGGCTGTCTTCACGTTTCTTCAGGTGATGGATGGTAGTGGAGTGCCAGGTACGTAATGGACACGCAACAGTCCTCTGCTGCAGGAATGAAAAAAATGACAACCTGGAAGGAAAATGTAAAAAGCCTGCAAACACTCCTCTTGCAAAAGCTCCTAACAACTCTTCCTGTTCTTTAATCCTACCTCTGTGACTCTAAGGCTGGGTGAACTTAGGAAAGGCAACCTGTCTGATGTCCTGCAGGCCTTACCTATAAAACCTGGATTAGTGTTAGATTATTTCCAAGGCCCCTTCCAGGCCTTCACTTGGAGATGAAATAGCTCCCAGGAGTCACTCACTCCAGAGCTGGAGGTGAGAGCAGACGGGGAGGGGCAGGCAGGCAGGAGTGCTCAGCCCCCCTCGCCCCACACAGGGCAGGCGTTCCAACACTGCTCCCTTGTCTTGGTTGGGCTGTTTTCATTTTTATTTAAAAAAAAAAAATCCTCCAATACCCAAGAAACTCCTAAGATGCTATTTCTACCCTTTTTCCTCTTATCCTTCATTCTCTACTTCATTAAAAAGCAGGGCCTCTGGAAATCACCAACCATTCATTGCAGATTTTGAATTACTTTTTCTCTAGCCTATCATTAGCTATATCTGCCTGCAAATAAGATGGATGTTTTTTAAAGCTCATCTACTTGCAACCCCAGAATGTAATCCCCTCCCGGTTATTACTATCCGTTTATGACATTAGGAACAGCAGGGGACCTAAACTCCAAAACCCAAATGATCTTGACATGCAAATATGTCATAAAAACCCAACAACGGCAGAAGATTTCAAAGGCTTTATTAGCAACAGAGCTGTTGTTAACTAGACTGATCTGAGGAGTTAGTTTTCCAGGAAATGGTCAAAGTTGCTCTACCATGGGCCAATTAGAACCAAAGTTCTCTGTTCCACGTCAGGACCCTCTCACAAAGCAGGCAGGAGCAGCACCATGGTTTTGAGGGACAGAAAGGAGTTGTTTTATATTCCAAATGGCTTTCTTCAAAAGGGGGCAACCAGGTGAATTGCATTTATCAACTCCTTCCTTTTTACCGAAAAGCAAATTCCTGTCCAGATTGGAAACCAGACCTCCACGCCGGCACACATTAGGATGCAGGGATGAAAAGAAGCCAGTTCGCTAGAGAACTTGCTCTCTACAGACTTCCCCCACCTTCCTCGTGCAGGGAGGGGTCCTACCTTTCTCACGCAGCATCACCCGCACTGCCTCCTGCCTTCAGGTGATCCAGAAGGCCCTTCCCAGGTAAGCCTGAGACACACACATGCTCCACGCCAGGTCCCTGACCACCTCCCTCCTCCTCCCTCAGGGTCCTCGAACTTCTTCCTTCTCCCCTCACATCAGCGCCTGGCTGGCTCACTTTCCAGGCCTCTGCTCAAATGTCCCTCTCCCAGAGCAGCCTTCCCTGCCATGCTACCTAGCCAAGCCCCACCATGACCCTGTAGCCCCTTAACCTGTGTTGTTTTACTACAAGAAGCATTTGGTTCCTGAAGTTATATTGCATATGCCTTAGTTTACCGGTCTCCTGCCTGTCCTTGACCCTCCTAAAACATGGGGCTGAGGTTTCGAAGGCCGTGCCCACCGCTGCATCTCTAACTGCCTAGAAAAGGGCAGAGGAGCCGCTCCGTGAATTTGTGCTGAATGGAGGACTGTCTGATCTCGGGCTGAGAGGTCACAAGAAACAGAGAGTGCGCCACGGGGGAGGCCAAGAATCTGCGCAGTCCTGAAAGGCTTCTGGTCAAGTACTGCTCAAATGATCTCGAACATCTACCCCATCCCTTGGATTCTTTGCCTTCAGTTTCTGCATCCATGATGATCCCCCCATAGTATACTGGGGAAGTTCTCTTCCCAGGCTTCCCAGAACTTCCCAGGAAGTTCTCTTCCTTCAGGCCATGGTGGGGAAGAACAGAGAAATGGAGAGCACTCTGTGGAGAGCCAGGGGGGGTTAATCCCTCCTAAACCATGCCGCCAAGTTTCCTTTTGAGCACCCAGCTCACCGGTTTGTTTTTAGGTCACTCTAATGGTAACCTAAACAGTAAAAGCAGCCGTCACCTCATAAATGCAGGATCAGCAGGCCTCTTGCATGTATGAACTTGTCAAGATAATCACAAAAGGCACTTTTCCTTGAGATCATTAAAAATAATTAGTAAGAAAATATTTTTTGAATAAGGAGATAAGTTCAGCTGCAGGAGAAACATGCCCGTTTCTTATGTCCAAAAAATAAAAACCCCACGCTCCTTTATAAGGTCTTGGGCCTGTCAGAACAGGAAGATACATTCCATGATGACTCCGACCCTAGAAGGTTCTGCATGCCCTCTGGCTTCCACTTGGAGACAGAGGCTGGCTGGATAACCATCTCCTCCTCTCCTGGTCACACAGGATGCTTACCCAGGGAGAACATGGTTGGGTGTTCCATTCCTTCACCACCAGCATTTGCAAAATTTTCTCATTTATTCTCCAAAAATGAACTCTGAGAACCCCTGAAAACTGCTGTTCAAAGTGTAGGATCTGAAAGTGAAGTGGCCTGGGCACCCCATGTTGCCTCTCTACCTCCAAAGAGCTAGAGCTCCCACCTCCAAGCTCTTGGGAGGTTGTAATGGTCCCTTCCTCACTCCCCCAACATCTGATGCCTTCCTTACCTCCCTCTTTTCCCTAAATGCTCCTTGACCCCCTGAAGTTTATGCTCAGTAAAACTTCCTGGGGGAAATCAAATTCCAATAAATAATAATCTTCTTGCTCTGTCTTCATAGAAGGTCAGAACATATACATGGAAGCTGGACTGTGCATCCAGGAAAAGCTTCTCGGGAAAAGGCACTGTATGTTTGTACCTGATGGAATAGTGAGTTAGCCAGGGGAAGGGCAAGGACAGTTGGGAGGAAAGTTCTAGAGAGAGGAAGGGACTTGTGTGAGAGACACACAGTGGCATGCTGGAGACCTGAAATCAAGCTTGGCAGGGAAAGAGTGCCCAGTGATGACTCCCACACCACATGCAGTCAGATGTCCTATCCTGAGCGCTCTGCCCCAGAAAGTACTTACCAGACAACAGCAGAGACGGCCAGCCACACACCAGAACTCCATATGCTTCCAAAGCATAGACTCATCATGGGCTACATTTCTCGTCCTCTTTGCCTCCAAGTGGGGATCTGTGGTTACTTCTCACCAGTGAAATGTGCCAAGTGACGTGCGCCACCGTCAAACCAAGGCGTTTCAGAAGTAACTGTGCCTTCTTCCCTCTTTCCCCTTCCACCACCGGGATGTAGATGACCCTGCAGCCCTAGAAAATTGTGGGAACCCAAGATGGAAAGAGCACGCAGCCCTAAATCACCACGTGGAGGAGAACTACGTGCTGAGCGTGAACTGTTGCACTAGGCTATCACAGGAGAGAGAAATACTTTGGTGTTATGTCAAGCCACTAAAACTTGGGGACTTGATTGTCACAGCAGCTAACACGACCCTAATACACAGACTGGGTAATATTTATTTATTTAATTATAGGTAACCTTCTCCAGAAGCCAGCATCTAGCAAAACGTGGATATCAACTAGACATCTGTTGAATGAAAGGAATCCATTTGATTAGAAGGAGGGTCTTTCCAGAATCCCTCAAATCCCAGTAAACAAAAATCTTCTTATTTTGCTATAAGGCCAGAACACACACACTCTCTCTCTCTCTCTCTCTCTCTCTCTCTCTCACACACACACACACACACACACACACACACACACACAACCTGATTTTCCACACCAAAGCCGCATACACTTCATGGCCAAACCTGCTCCGGCTGTTTTTAGATTCATATGACAGCAGAGACTATCCTAGGAACAACCCTTTCAAGATTCTGTTCCCCAGCATGGGTAACATATAGGGCCAAATACCACAAAAGAAAATTGGAATAGGAAAGAAAAAGTCATCAAGAAAAATAGTCCAGATTTCTCATGATCTCACCCGTGAGTCAGATTTGCATTTGGGATAACAACTAACCGAGTAGACCAGAACAGTCTGTCTGCAAGATGTCGGCCTGCCAATTTCAACAGCACAGAGAAGGCACACTTCTTAAATTGGCTTAAAAGGACAAATCTAGTGCACTTGTTTATTTTTTTTTTTTCTTAAAAAAATTTTTAGGTGAACCAGCCTCCTGTTTAAAAATAACTTTCTTGGACATGAAACTATAATTTTCTTTTAAACACTGATTGCCAAGTACCTGCATCTTGCCATTTTGGATGGTGGGGAAAAGTCCTACAGAAGAGTCTTTGCTGTGTGAACTTAGAAAGCTGCCCTACCTCTCTGGGCCTAGATCTGTTCATTTATAAAATAGGAGATTAAAATAGATGATCTCTAACAGTCCAGAGAAGAAGTAACAGTCAGTGGAAGTAAATCTGAATTTTTCATGCCTTGCAAGTGTTTTCATATTCATGGAACCTACTCCTAACAGAAACAGGGTATTTTTTATGGGTAGCTTAATTTAGAGGAATTTACTCATTTAGGACAAAACGTGAGGTCCAAGGCACAGGAGGCATGAGCTGGTTTTCAGTAGTGAGAGGCAAGAATGGGATGATCTGTTCTCAAGTGAAAGGCAATGTGTGCATTAGTGAGCCATGACTGGGTGTCAGGACATTTTCTTCTTTTAGAAATAAAAGAGACTTTCAGAATCATTAAACACAATTGCTTCGCTCTAAGTGCAGAGAAAGTAGGACCTAATGGCGCTAGCTACTACAACTTGATGGTGGCAGTATCTAGACCAGAACCGAGTGCCAGCTGCTGACCTGTCACTCGTCACTACCGTCACAATCCTTCCCAATCCTGCTCTGCACCTGCTGCAGCACCTGCTGCCTCTCTGAACACGGACAGAGGCGCTGGTTATTCTGTTTTACGGCTGAGGGATTACTGTTGGCTTTTAATTCTTCACGCCTTACCTAACCCTCAAGCCCACAGACTAAGACTGCCCTCTGGGTACTCAAACAATAAGGTTCGGATCAGGTGAAAGATGGAGAAGTAATTCCATACCTTCGAGCACCTAAGAGGATAAGTATCCTTAGGGTTCTGGGAATGGCAGCTAAGGAGGACTATAAAAATAACCACTCACAGGTTATCTACAAGTCCAGTCTCTACAGCTTGGATTGCAGGTCCTTGCCTCAACTGTCCCCTTGGACCCCTTCCTCCAGCCCAGGTGTCACCCTAGACGGACTGCCTCCCATTTTGATGCTTATCTGCTGTTTTAATCAGACCTCTGGTTCCTTCCAGGGCAGCGTATTCGAGGCAAAAATGAAAATGAGGTAAATATTTGCTTATATAGTCTTTCTATACTTCAAGCCAATCCTACCCTGCCCCACCCCATCCTTACAATATGGGGTATCTCCTTTTCTTTCAAGTTTGTAAAAGAAAACCCAGGATTTCACCCTTCAGCCTCCATCACACAGCAACCTGGTACCTCTGCTGCTGGGACCTGCATTTCATTAAAAGCCATTCTAAGTAAATGGAAGAATTAACCCTTTCTTGTTCCTTCCCAAGTCTGTGGGAAATGGGAGTGGTGACCTATGAAGAAAATTGCATTTTGTTATTAGAATTGCTTGTTATAATAATAAAGTGTAGAAATAGAGGGGAAAGGTAATATAGCAATAAACATGGGGATATATTTAAGAACTTAAGCTCCAAACTTATTTATTTAAAAATGCTCTGTTTCAAGGAATTCTTCCCTTCTATTATCTTCAAAGGTCTACCTCTACCGGTGAAGGTACACAGCGGACGGTACTGTTCTCTACTGAACTGAAGTCTGTTTCCAATGTCAAATAGAAGGCCGTGGTTTAACAAAAACTGAGATTTAGGGACACCAGGGCTGCTCTGGAGGCCTGGCCCTAATACTGACTGTATCACTTGAGGAAAATTACTTAGCCCTCCATGTTCCTGGCTTCTCATCCATAAAATGAGGCTAATAATCTATTAGGAATCATAAATGAGATGATGTGGGCAAAGTATATGGCAGCGGCTTATTAACTGCTGAACTAAACCTCAGAGTTGGTAGAGGCATCAGAAGTCACCCAGCCCAATCTTACAGTATCAGTTCTCCAGCCTCAGCTTGCTGTTGGCAGTGAAGGGAAACTTACTACCTCTCAAGGCAATCCATGACACTCTGAGACTATAATGGTCACAGAAACATTCCTAGCATGGAGCCGTATCTCCTTCCGTTAATTTCAATGTTCTGGCCCTTGTTTTGGCTTCTGCACCAGAAATGAGAATAAGTCTTAGTGGTCCTGCACAAGAAAGCCATTGAAAATATTTTTTGGCCATCAATGGACTGTAGTTACAAACCTCCTGCGTGCAAATATATAGAACCACAGAGAAGTGAGGGATGGGTCCAGGTTTCTTGTTCAGGGGGCTGGTTGAGAGGGGTGCCATTGGCCAAGATAGGGTACAGAGGAGGAAGAGCAGGTCTGTCTAGGGAAGGAAGGGGATGAGTTCAGTTTGGGGTATATTGCTATGGAGTGGCTGAGGGTCGCCCAGTTGGAGATGGTAGGCTTACAGCGGACATGTGAGTCCAGAGCTCAGGAGAAGGGTTGGATCTAAAGGTACAGATTTGGGAGTGATCAAAATGTAGGTAGTGGTAGAATGAAAATGCAGCTGAAATTGTCCAGGGGGGAAATGAGAACATCAATGTTTAAGAGGCAAACTATAAAATCTAGTCCAAAAAGTAAAGGGGGATAAAAGTGGTTGCAAAAGTATATGAAAGGGCTCCATAGAGAGGAGCTCAGAGAGAAGATTGAAACTAAGTGTTAGTTTAAAGATTAGGTAGGAAGAAAACCAGGAGAGAAGTAGTGTCAGAAAAACCGGAGAATAGTGTTTCATAAAGGAGGAACTTGTCAGAGTATCAACTGAATTTATTGAAAAGTTTCCATTGGATTTAAATGCAGAGGCCCATCGGTGATCACAGCAAGGGAATTTCAGCGGAGGGTTGGGAATGGAAATCAGATTGCACAGTCCATTGAGGAATTAATGAGAGATTAAATAGGTGAAAATAGCTGATATAGACCAAGTTTTCAGGTCAGAGTGCAGGCTGGATGTGGAAATAGGTAGTTTGTGAGGGAGCAAGACTGAGGGGGTGGCTACTCATTCTCTCTGTGAAGAAAACATTAAGGTCCCTAGCTTGGAGGGTGGAAGCAAATCACGAGGTAGGAGTTGGAGGGGAAGGGGAAGCGTTAGACACTGGCGGCAGAATGGCAAGGGAAGGTGAGTGGGATCCTGTAAAGAGACTATCTGCAGCCCACGGAGCTGACGAGTTTAGAGACCATTTTTCTGCAGGTGCCCCCATCGAAGTAGACGGGTAGGTTTTTTTCTTTCATAGAAATGCTTGGCAGCCAGGAGATAGAGGCAGAAAACGCAGGTGGTTGAACTTACTTGGAGTAGGATTTTGGAGGGTAGGGATAGCAAGAGGAAAAGAGATAAGGGAGGTTAGAGTATTGGCAAAGGAACCGATAAAGCTATGGTCCATAGGGGTGTGGGCTGGAAGGAGAAGGATTTGAAGGTAGCTATTGTCTTCCCTGCAAATCTCTCCTGCTAACTCCCCCATCTTGGACCCCTTGCTTTGGGATAGGTTGCTTGGCACCATGTGTTGCCCAGAACGGCACACAATAGTCTAGATGTGTGGGCCTAGTACAAAGGGTCAACTCTCTGTTTCTGGGACTACTTAATAGTCACACCGCAGTATCGATACACACTGATGGTAGAGTCGAATGAATTTCCTAAATCTTTTACACAGAGACCCCGTTAAAGCAGGTTCCTGACCATCCTATAATAAATGCAACTGGTTTTTTCAGACATAAATACAGAACCTTCACTTGAGCCCTTTGGCTGACTCTTGCAAGATTTGGCCTATCCTGTAAGTCTAGATTCTGATACCGGTATGAAATGAGGTCACCGTGCTTCCCAGATCTGGGTCATGAGCAAATGGGATAAACATGTCATCCATATCTTTATTCAAGTTGGCGATAAAAATGTTGAGCAGGAGAAGGATAAATCCAATAGCAGAACTGTGTCTGACTCTCATTACTAGAACCCTCTCTCTAAATGGACACCAATCCATCAAGCCCTTTGTACAGCATTTAGCCAGTCAGCTACAAATCACCAAACGCTGCTACTGTGCAGTCCACATTTCTCCATCTTGCCCGCAAAGATCTCACAAGGGATCATCCAAACACCTTGCTGAGAAGTCCAGATACACTATGTCAACAGCTTTCCCATGATGTACTAGCCTAGTAACCTTATCCCCGTTGGATAAAAACACAATGCACTTTTCTTTGCTGTGTCTTATACACCTACGACCAGATGGAAATTGGTTTATGACCTTTTACGGCTTTATAACATTTCCTGTCTCACCATGACATCACTTTTCCCCAAGCCTAGAGCTTCAAAAGACCACAAAGGTGTTAAGAACTCAGTTTCTAAACCTTCCTCCTACTCCAGTATATCAGGTTACCTGATCTCCCAGGCGGCTGAAATGAAGACTGTTAGCCTAATAATGAGACTATATCAGAAAAGTAACTCCTTCAAATGAGGGGGTGTTTTTATGAGGGGCCCCCTTTGTCCTGTGTTGGAGCTTCCTCCCAGCTGCCCTAAAAGGCAGTTTAAATTGTATTTCCTTGAATCTCATTTTGAAAGTAAAGCCAAAGGGGCGCCTGGGTGGCTCAGTCAGTTAAGCGTCTGCCTTCGGCTCAGGTCATGATCCCGGGATCCTGGGATCGAGCCCCACGTCGGGCTCCCTGCTCAATGGGGAGTCTGCTTCTCCCTCTCCCTCTTGTGCTCTCTCTCTCAAATAAATGAAAGTAAAGCCAAATATGGTTGTCTCTGAGCTTTCTTGAATACATCATTTTCAAAGAGGGTACTGAAATCTTGGAATTTTAAATCTCACTAGCTATGTATTCAGTCACTTAAAAGAAAATCGTAAGATGAGAAGCATATAACTCAAAGATCAACAACAAGAGTGAAAAATGCCACGGCGTTTATGAAAGCTATAATCCCTAATTACACGGAGAGTGACACCTCTTTCCCTAGGCAACACTCCTTAGAAGCTGCCAATGCATTTAACAGAAATAGTTTAGCCAATCCATCAACATCTGTTTAACGCCCACTGCTGGGGACACAAAGAGGTGAAAAGTATGGCCAGGTGTCCTCAGAGAATTTGCAGTCTAGTTTGGGAGTTGGGTAAAGAAAAAAAACAAAACGAAACACCACTTTCACCCAAAAGTGCATCACCCAAAAGCCGCACGTGCTAGATGCCAAGTGAAGTGCCAGGCAGCAGGTGTGCCAGACGTTCTGGGGGAGGCTGCCAGCTGGAGCGGGGGGGGAAGGGAGGACACTTTTTACAGGGAATGAGACTTCACTGGGGCCTTAAGGGATGAACAGAATTTAAGCAATGGGTAGATGGGCTTCTGGGTAGGAGGTGTAGAATAAATGTGTGTAGCTAATGTAGACAAAAGAAGTTAAGTCAGATCCAAATTCCCTCTCACTTCTCAAATATAAAGAGAAAAGCCTGATGCTCAACTGGGAAATTAACAAAGAAACACCTGACTCTGCCATACAGGGTCTGTGCCTCCCATCGAAGCTTGGCCAAGGTCACGCAGGGATCGATGTCCACTACATTAACTCTAACAAGATGTTCCTATGAAAACCCTAATAAACTATTATACACAGCACAAATTTCATTAAAACCCTCCACTGCAATTTAAGTTTTGAGACTAATGGATTTTCTAAGAATGCAACAACATACGCCACAGAGGTAAAATCCCAAGAAGGAGAAAAACAAGTAGGTGTTTGCACCACTGGCTCCACATTAGAACCACCTGAGGGGGGAGGGGTGGTGTTCAGAAGAGACCAATGCTTACGCTGTACCTCCTACCCATTCCATCACAATCCCTGGGGTATCAGCATTTAAATTAAAAATACCAGTGATCCTACTTCATTCTCTCAACAAATTATTCTCTGGGTGCCTACTATATGCCAGCACTACTATAGCACAGCACTTCTTGAAGATATAAGAATGAACCAAACAGACCCCCCTTTCAAAAAACTACCCTCATAGATTTTACGATTTTACATTATAATGAAGTCGAGCAGGCAGAAAAAGCAAATTAAATCAGTAAAATATATGACATGTTAAAAAGCTGACAATGTGCTAAGGAGAAAATAAAGCTGAGAAGGGGGATATGTAGTCTCAGACTGGAGTAGGTGGCATGGAAGACTTCACGGAAGGTGACATTTAAATCAAGAACTGAAGGAAGTGAGGGAAGAACTCAGCTACAGGAGAGAGGAACACACCAGGCAGAGGACATAGCAGGTGCAATGGCCCTGAGGCAGAAGCATGGTGGTGTGGCCGGAGCGGGGAGGGAAAGTAAATAGAAATGAAGAAGTCAGAAAGGGAAGGGCTTAGTAGGCTATGTAATAATGAGTTTGGCTTTTACGTGGAGTGAGATGGGATGCTCCTGGGAAGGTCCGAACAGAGAAGTGACACGATCTGATTTACAGTTTTATGATAATCATTCTGGCTGTTTTGTTGAGAATAGACTAATGGGGAAAGGGGCAAGATAGCAACTGAGCAATTTTCAAAATAGTCCAATTGAGAGATGAGGACAACTTGGAAGAGGGGAGAGGTGGTATGCAATGGTCAGATTCTGGGTATATTTTGGAGAACTAGCCAGAAACAAAGTATCTGGAAGAGGCAGGGGTAGGAATCTGGAATTTGATTTTAGATGTTAATGTTTGAGATGAACATTAGACAGTGGAGATTCAAGTCAATAATTATGTATGCAAGATTGAAAATATACTGGTACAAATTCTTAGCTTATAGATAGCATTTAAAGCCATGAGAATGACTGACATCACAGATAACAATCGCAGAAGGAAAAGACAAGAAGCGAAAGTAATGACTCCTGGGCCGTCCAGCATTAAGAGGTCAGGGAGAAGACAGGCAGCCAAGAAAACTGGGAAGGAATGCAGACTGGTGAGCAAGGAGGAATGCCTAGAGACCATGGTGTTCAGAGAGTTAAGGGAAGGAAGCATTTCAAGAAGGGATTAACTGTGTGCATCAAATGCTTTGAAGGCACAAGGAAAAGGCTGAGAATTGGTCCTTGGATTCAGCAATGTGGACCTCATTAGTGACCTTGATAGCCTTGAGAGCCAGTTCCAAGTCTCCAACAGAAGAGGGGTTCATGAGGTTCAGTATGTTCTTGAAGCAATGCCTTCTCCATCGTCTCTCCCTTGTCCCAAAAGACAGTTAAATAATTTGATAGCATTGATAATTCAAGGCAATCTGAATTTTATTTTTTATTCCCCATGCATAGAATATGAAATGTATATATCTTTTCTCTCTATGTGGCACATGCTAAGTAAATATTAGTTGAACGGAAAAGAAAAAAAAAGTTTGCAGCAGTGAGGACAAAGTATGAGCTCTAGGAGAGAACTGAGCATAACTGATAATATTACCTCCTTCAAATGTTTGCTGAGCACTCAGAGTTTTCAGTGGTTTTTATGGGCAGCTACCTACCTCCCATCCACAGCACCACCACTGTTAATAAAGTTCGTATGTTTTGTCAAGCTTAAGATAGAGAATAGCAGTTGAGAAAGAGTTATAAAAATAAGTAAGGCCGGGGCACCTGGCTGGCTCAGTCAGAAGAACATGCAACTCTTAATCTTGGGGTTGAGTTTGAGCCCCACATTGGGTGTAGGGATTACTTAAAAAATAAACTTTTAAGAAATTTAAATAAACAAAAAATTAAATAAGTCCAACTATCCTAGCATGCAGGTTCCAGTCTGGATTTTATCGATGGAAATACAGAAGTGCTTCTTGATTCAGCAAATGAGAATTGTGGTGGGTGGTGATATTCCACATCGGAATGGCACTTACAATTCAACCTGGACTTCACTGTGATTACCCACCTGCCTGTCATCAAGAACAGTGAGCAGGCCCTCTTCGGTTTATGATAAAAATAAAGGAGACTGCCTATGAGTGACATTTTACATGCACAAACCTCTGGGCAAAGTTCTGGTTACCACAGCAAACCCCACTCATGACAGACAGCAGAGACAAAGCACATGACATATCAAATAGCCAGAGTTCTGCCTTCCTGTAGGAGAGCAGTCGTAATTGCCAGATACACTAATCAGCCACTGTAGCCCTCTCTACAAATAAAAGCCCAACCTACATTTGTGGGTCTTGGCTATTCTTACAATTACTATTTGCCTGAAATAGTAGCTTCTGTCTGATGTTTACTTATGGGGATGCTGATGTAATTCTCAAGATGGAACTTATTTTTAAAAGGAGGTCCAACAGCAGGGAAGGAAACCAATAGCTGCTTTCTCATTCTCCCCACTCTGCAACACTAGCAGAAGTTCTTCTGAGTCCCACATCTGGCTGGTACCTGTCCTTTTGGCCTCTTCCATGACTGGCCCAGAAAAATGAACCAATCTCTTAGCAAGACCCAATAGAGAGGGTCCCGCTACCAACCAACCTAAAAATGGAGTCCATGTTATCACCTAAGAAGAGATGTGGAGGCAGAAAATGCCACACTGAGGGAAATGTCGGTGTCCAGGAGGATGAATAGTGCAGGGCTTTTAGGAATGCAAATTTCACCCTTGCATAAAGGACACGTGAAGGACATGGTCATTTCTGCCCTTCCTGTAGAGGTTCAAGGAAGAGGGTTTAAACCATTAAGTCTCCAGATAGATCAGAAAAAGTCATGAGCCTAAATGCCCAAATGGAGAAAAAAGAAATAATGTTTTAGCTTCTCAAGCTTAAGCTCCAGGGCCAACTTTTCAGAGAAATAGTACATTTGGAATTCAAGTAAGTAGATTTTTTCTCTGTGTTTTACCAATCTATGTCCTGGGCTTATGAGCAGAAAAATGAGTCAGAAAATGTAGAGATCTGTGGGGATTTTAGGGATCCTGGAAGTTCCTGCTTCTCAGAGATGCTATATGGAATAAGGTTAAGAGCACAGCCTTAGAGGACAGAGAGATCTGGATTCAAATTCTTGCTCCAAGTCTTAATAGATGTGCAACCTCGGGCAAATAATTTAAACTTTTTGAGCCTATTTTTCGGCTTCTGTAAAAAAAAGGATAACTGGGAACAGTGCTAAATCTGCTCAACAGCTGTTTATTGAGTGTCTAATGTATACTGGGCACTGTTGTCAGCACTGGAGAGCCAGTGAGCAAGACAAGGTCCCTGCTTTGATGAAGCTTGCATTCCAAAAGGTGAGACAACCAATAATAAAAAAAAGAAAATCAAAACTGTTTCAAACAGAATAGGAGTAACGTGATAGAGTGCTGGTGGGGGGTCATTTTAGATCATATGGTCAGGGAGGAGAGGGCCTATGCAGGTCTGGAGGCAGCTTCCTGGCAGAGGGAAGACCCTACTCTGGGATACAGCTTGGAATGTCCCAGAACAGAAAGGACAGTGTGTTGGCACACACAGAGTAAGGACGATGAGTCCTAGCAAAGGAGGTCATCTGAGAGGCAGGCTGGGGCAAAGGGCCTGGTTGTATTCAAATGGCAATGAGAAATCCCCAGTTGTAAACTGTTAGGTGACATGACTTGTGTTTTTATTTTTTATTATTTATTTATTTTTTTGAGAGAGAGCATGCATGCAAGTGGTGGGGGGGAGGGGCAGAGGGAGAGGGAGAGAGAATCTTAAGCAGGCTCCACACCCAGCATGGAGCCCCATGCGGGGCTCAACTTGGGGCTCAATCTCATGACCCTGTGATTATGACCCAAGCTGAAACCAAGAGTTGAACATTTACCTGGCTGAGCCACCCAGGTGTCCTGTGATGTGTGTTTTTAAAAGACCCCTCTGGCTTGTGTGAGGAGAGGGACTAGGAGTCAAGAGTAGTCTCAGGAGGCCCAGATAGAGGGCTACTGTGCAGCAGTTCCAACCAGGTCGGCTGCCGTACAGGTGGACAGAGGGCCAAAAAGATTTACAGATTCGGTTGCTGGTGTGAGGAAAAAAAGAATGAAGGTCTTGAGGTTTTGGGAACGAGCCTTTAGGTGGATGGTGGTGCCATATACTGAGCTGGGAGAAGGAGAAGGAAATTACTCGCCAGGAAAGAAATATCAAGGATCCTATTTTGATCAAGCTAGGTCTGAGACACCGGTTGCACACAGATCAGCACACTGATGGTAGGTACAGCCTTGAGGCAGAGAAGATCTCCCTAGGAGGGAGAATGGCTAGAGAAGAAGACCCAAGGTCAAGTCCTGGGGCAACATCATAAAACACTGAATATTAGTTGTTGTTATTTTCAGTACACTGGGAAGGCAAATGTTGGCCAATTATTGTTATAAGCATTGTTTTATCCATCCATCTACCCACGCATCCCACCATCCATTCATACCATAAACGATCACAGAGCACATTAATGAGAGACAGGAGAGAAAAGAATGTAATAGTAGGTCAAGAATGTAAGCTCTGGAGCCAGACTGCTCTATTTAAATCCCAGCTCCATCTGTAACCTTGGAGAATTTGCTTAACCACATTGTACCGCCATTTCTCCATCTGCAATGTTGAATGGTGTCCCCCCAAAAGACATGTCCGTGTCCTCGACCTGCGAATGGGACCTTCTTTGGCAAAAGTAATGACATGGAGGATCTCAAGATGAGATCATCTTAGATTATCTGGGTAGCCCTAAATGACAAGGGTACACATGAGACACACAAAGTGAGACATGCAGACAGAAGAGGAGATGTGAACATACAGAGAAGATGATACGAAGACAGAGACACAGATCAGAGTGAAAGAGTTACAAGGAATGTCAACAACTACCAGAAGCTGGAAGAGGCAAGGAAAGATTCTCCCCAGGAGCCTCCAGAGGGAGCATGACCCTGCCAACGCCTAAATTTCAGACTTCTGGCCTCCAAAACCATGAGAGAATAAATTTCTGTTGTTTAGCCACCAAGTTTGTGGTAATTTGTGATAGCAGCCCCAGGAAATGAATAGGGGAATAATAACAGTGTGTGCCTCACTGACTCATAAGGAGAATTAAATGAGATAACATATGTAAAGCATCTAGAACAGTGCCTGCCAAACAGGGAACATTCAAACAATTTAAATTTTTAAATTTTATCCATGTACTGGACATATCCATGTGAAGGAGCCTGAAGAATGGGGGAAAAGACATATGTGGAGAGACGCTGAAAATAAAGATGGTGCCCAGAAGCTGAGCAGGTGAGGGACCAGAAGGGGGAAGGGTACTCAGGTGCTACAAATTGCTGAACACCGCTCCCCAGCATTCCGCAATAAAGAGATCAGTAAGCCTTACATCTGCTCAGGTTTTTGAAGATGAGTAGTAGGTCCAGAGAAGGGTTACTGCAATTTTTTACAGTATCTTCCTCTGCTCACACCATCTCATTGCCTGCTCTCTCATGAGAGCCCATGTTGATGAGGACATTCAGAGCAGATTTTCTGGGGACAGCTGTCTCTTCCTTTAGCCTAATAATATTGGGAATAACGGTGACCAGGGCGGGGTGGGGGTAGAGAGTAGCAGTGGAAAACTGTGGAGGAAAACGATGCCAATTTTGTATGCTGAGTGATTTTATAATAATATTTGCATGGCTGCTTTAACCTGGGAAGCTAATTTTCTTCACCAGGAGACCCATATAGCACAATATAATTTTACCCAAATCTCTATAAAATACACTGTGCCAAAAGGCGGGTGAGGGGGGAATCCAACTGAAACACAGCTGAAATCAGACATTTTATAAGTGTCCCTTGGCCAACACACAAAAATGTAAAGTTTATTGACATCTTGCTTTATTAAACTTTGCTCCATTCTCATCTTCATAGGCAGAGAAAAAAACATTCAAACACTGGAAGAGAGTTAGTGATCACCTGCATGCAAATATAAGGAGTGTCAGGGTGAGGAACCTTACTGGGTGTTCAACTTGTAGGCACCAACCCAAGATACTATGGCTAATCTGAAACACACTTGCCTCTCTACTCTCTGGAAAGAGACTTGGGGAATATTGGAATTACAGTATCATCCCAGGACATGTACGTAGGATAACCAGGTTCACGTTATACAGGCATCTGTAAAGTGCTGGCCTTCGGTGAAAGGGACAAAAAAGCCAGTGTGTATTCTGTCTTACCCCTAGGTAGCCCAAGATCTTGTTAGGAGCAACTATAGCCAGACCAGGTGCCAAGAGAGCAAAGCCCCCACCACCCCCTTTCTCTGGATGCCCAGAGGCTCCCTGTGAGGCAGGCTAGTCTCCCCACTGTCTCCTGACTCTACCATGATCCAAATATACCCCCTCTCCTACTCTCTGCCCAGCACAATTTCTACTCACTCAGCAGACTGGTTTCAGCCAGAGGGCTGACTTTGGACTTGCACAGCACCATGGAGGGCCCCTGTTCATGGTAGGGGTCCTCTTCTGCATTGTATCCACGTGTCTTCATTCTTAGCAAAGCAGATGATCACTCTTCAGAGGCCAGGACAACAGCGTATGTATGGACAATTTGGTGGCAGTAGCTGACTTAAAGTCTAGTGTATGCAAAGCCAAGTACTAGAACTGTCCAGATGTTGATAAAAAGGAGACCACAAGTGGCTCAGCTCAAATCCAATTCCACTGTTGCTAAAAACTTCAAAGGGGACAGCCTGGGAACCATTCTGTTAAGGGCCACATATACCATGGAAGCCCCCCTCAGGAGGCTGTTCAAACACTGTAGATCTTACCTAAAATGAGCTAAATTTGCCTTCAACCTGGAGGCAAAGGATTGGGTAGTTCTCTTTCAAGAACTTGCAAATCCTCAGGAGTTTGTGATTTTTTTTTTATCTTTGTGTGAATAGCTACGCATTTCAGGCTGCTTCCCCACTCCCTTGCTATTATTTCATTGAAAGCTTGTGACAATAGTGTGTGCCAAACTAGTCCTCTTTGCTGTAAAGTCAGTTCTCCAAGCCTTGCTTCTCCAAAACCTCTTCATGTGTCCTAGAGTGCTTTATGAGCCCCAGAAACCCTTTAAAACCTAAAAACAAATAATCCAAGAATAACTTAATCAACCAGATGGTCAATGCTATCTGCTTTCATTGGATTGCTTCACAAAGAGAGCTAATTCTTAAGTTTCTGATTTTCTGCAAGTTAATAGCCCAGTCACTGTTCACTCAATGTATATACGTAGGTAATGCGCGCATCAAGGAGGCAAGCGCTCTGAGAACGGGGATTGTTTCCCTGCCCCATTGAGAATGTGGGGTTGGAGAGGACCCCATTGGCATCGGAGAGAGGCCACAGCCGGGGCAGGCCTCTTCCCGGAGCTGGAGAGGCTTCAAAGACAAATGTGTCTTCTCCGCACACTTAGTGCCTTAACAAGCCATCTCCAGGCTCAGCCGCCTTATCAGACCACAAAGGGCCTCTTCAACGACTGACTTTTCAAGCCGTAAATGCTCCCAGTGTTTTCTTGAACACATTTGTAAATAGAATGCAGAGCTCTTTAGATCACAGGCAATCGGAGCCTAAATCCGATGACCTACCTGGCTTCCCGTCCTGCCTCTGCCCAGAGCTGCAGAACACACAGGAAAAGAATTCTTTCCCAATTCTCTCTTTTTCCCATTTCTAGCATAGGGATAGTGTAAGATCGGAAATTTAAAACATTTAAATGCCATAGAAGGATCTATCACTGTATATGCGACCTATGTTTAGGCCCAAAGAACAACACAATTGACGTAAAATAAATAAATAAATCAGGAATAATCTGAGAAAATACTTTTATACTTTGAGTTCCTTAAAGAAACATCATACACATTTTCCCCCAATATCATTTAATTTGGCACACACCTAGTGAGTGTTTAGTAAATCAAATTAAGTGCTCCTTTTCCTCTGCTCTTGACTAATAGGGGAGAATATTTATTTAATCTTTCTAAGTATAATCATGATTCATTCATAAAACCAAGTGGGTACACAGATTTTCAATTCCTCTTCACCCACCTGCATTTTACACCTATTGCCACTGAAGACAACAGTTCTGCAAATCTAGCCACTACAGATGTGATTCCACTTCCAGTTGGGCTAGAAGGTGGCAAGTTCTCCACTCTTCTGGGCCTCGGGTTCCTCCAATATGGGAATTAGCAAGTCTGAATGCATCACCCCTTCCAAAGCACAGAGGAGGGGAGACTCTGCAGGATCTTCCTGCTTTGAGCCCTGGCAAGGTGACCTTTGCATGTAAACTACAGATGTATCCACTGAAACAAGTCAACAGATAAAAAAGGCAGACATCCTGAAAGATTCCTGAAGGTGGGAACAGGGAGGTGAGAGGCTGCTCCCAGCGGTCCAGAGCTTTGCATCCAAAGCTGAAAGCAAGCTTCGGCTGTGTCCGCTAAAAAGTCCTGCCTTGTACACTCACTGGGTTGTGTCAAAGCCCCTTTGACAAGAGGCTTATTCATTTCTCGACACACTAACAGAAGGTCCTACTACTTTGTAGCAGGCACTGTCATTGAGGGGTTTGCATACATACCTCGGTATCTTTTTTCATTCCTCCTGAGAACGACCCTGTGAAGTCGCTATTGTCCCAGTCTTGCACAAGAGGAGACCGTATTGAATATAGATATTCAATTGAATAGATCAATATTTCTAGTGATCTGGCCAGTGAGAAGTTTTCTGCACTGCTAGGACTCCAGCCAAAGCCTCTGACCCCAATTCCAGAAACCTTCCTTTCCCTCTTGGCTGCCTCGGCCGGTGCCAGGCACCAGGTTCACCTACCCGGCTGCTAGCAGTACTTCTGCCTGCCCCACCCCCCTTACCCCCCACCCCCAGCAGCCAGGCACCTCTCCTGTTTTACCAAGATGACACATCCTTCCACTACACTGCAGGCTCCTTCTCCAGTGCCTCTCCCAACCTCTGCTTCCCTCCTACCTTCCCAGGAAGGGAGATGCCAGCTTTTGTTCTTTCCCTGCTCCTGTTCACCTCTGGCTTCTTCCCTCCCAAACACCCCTTATCTTGTCTTCCCTCTCTCTCACTGCTCTTTTGTTTACCACACATGCCTGGGAAGGGGATTTGGGGAACATTCCCGGATAAACCTTCCCACAACACTACCACCTCCTCAAAATACCCTTCAGATTATTTTTAACTGGCACACCTCTGGATCCAGTGTCTATGCGCCAGACTTCAATCATCTTGGCGATCACTCTCTCTGTCGTCTGGTGAACCTGGCTCTCATGACTTTCCTTGACAGACACTGTTCTTAGTCTTTGAGAAGACTGGCCTTTCTCAGACATTCCTGCCTCTACCTGTCTGCCTACCTCCCTCAGGGGCTTGCCTGCCGCGTCCCACATGGTCCTATGGAGACACTTCTGAAGGCAGAAGAGAGAGGTTAAAAACTGTCCAGTCTCCAAGTCTGTCTTTAGAGATTCAGCCTCTCTTTGAGTTCTGTCCTGACCTTTTGCGGGTTCATCTTCCTTGGGACGCTTCCCCTGGGGATTGGTGCAGTAAGAGGGCCCTGAGGCCACATTCCAACAGAGACCTCCCCCACCACCTGACACACACACACCACAGTCTAAGTTACAAAGGCCCACAAAGGCCAAGGGGGTATCTGCAGCTCTGTGTCATCTTGTCCAGCCTACCAGGTCTGGGACAACACCAAGTACAATCAGCTGGCGGTGGGGAGAGGGAGGTCATGGAGTGTTGCCTCTGCCTCTCTCCCTGAGGAAGCTAGTGGACGGCTGGTGGAGGCCTTATCTGGGCATGAGTAAGATATGGTCCTAAAGAAACAGGCCCAGGGCAGCATGATGAGTGTGCCAACAGGCTCTGTAGAGCCAAGTCCAGAGGTAGGACTGCTCAACTTGGGAGAGAAAGACAGAGAATCACAGAGGAGGAGACCCTTGAGCTGGGTCTTGAAGAGTAAGAAGTGGTTCATCAGGAAGACCAGGGAAGAAAGTATATTCAAGGGCCTCAACCCTCCTACTACCGCCCCTAGCAAGTCAGCATCGTAGAGGCAGCGAGTACGACAGGTCAGGAGGTCTACAGCTCCTGTGTGTATGTGGGGTGTGTACACGTGTGTGTGTGTGTGTGTTAGGGGACACAGCAGGAAAGAAGTCTGAGCAGGCATATAGGATTTGGAATTTATTCTGTATCCTGGGAGCCACTGATAGGTCTGGGAGACTGAGTAGAAGTGGGAAGAGGGAGGAGGGGGCTGGGAGGGTTTCTTCGGGTTGCTCATTTGCTGAATGTTAAAACTCCAAACTCCCTATCAGTCACCTATGTATTCACATGCCCGCCTAGCCTTCAAGTGATTCTTGCTTCTTCTTCACTCCAAATCCAAGTAGTGCCCATACTTCAAGGCCATGTCTAACGAACTTTTCCTTTCTTCCCACAGCCTGCTGCCAGGCTTCCATGACCTCCTGTGCTCACCTTATTACAGTAACCTCCTCACTGGACAACTCACCTCCCATCTCTCCCAGTTCCGAATCTTTCTGCCAGAGATCAGATTCATCTCCCTGAAGCACAAAGCGACAATCCCTAGCTCAAAAATCCCAAGTATTTCCCTATCAGCTGCAGAACGAAGCTTCCCCAAGACCTCGGGCCAGCTTCTTCTTCCGTCACATCCCTGGGGCCACATCCACAGTCAGGATCAACCCCTCAGCCCACGGCTTCTCTACCTCAGTTCTCCTCCATAGAGCCTTTCAGATCTCCTCAGTCCAAAGGGACTTCTCTCTCCTCTGTCCTTCTAAAGTCTTTTATTTTGGCCCACTCTTCGGGTACCTTATTCATTAGATCATCCCCATCGTCCAATAAATACAGGGCGCCTATTACATGCCCCACGCGCACTGGTTTGGGTGGGAGCTGTCAGTTTCCTCCTCTCCCTTCTCCTGACAGACTGAAACTCTGAGATCAAGGAGGGAGCCCCTGCGCATCCCCAGGAACCTCTGAGGGCCTATGCACGGCAAACCACAGGTACTCCAAAAATAAAATGGTTGAAATGAATAGAGAAATTATCATAAGTTTCCTTAAATAGTAAACTGCCTTAAGTGCATGCAAAATCAATTTTAATGACAAAGATTTAAAGTATAATTCAATATTTTTCTAGGAGCATATTAACTATGTCAAGGGAAGGTGAATGTATATACTTTACATGGCTCTGATCCTTCCCCTCCTAGCACATCCCCCACAGGAACACAACTCCTCCATCTCCTTGTCTGCCTACCCCCTACACACACTTACACCGCTATGTGGTTATTAGCGGAGCAGCAGTGGAAGAAGGAATTGATGAAGCTAGAACAACCACCTACAGCCAGGGATGTGTTCGGAGACATTCTATTCTGCCCCCGCAAGCAACCCTCCCACACCACACTTGCCAACCTGGACCTATTCGGCAGCCACCCAGAAGCCACCGCGGGGGGGGGGGGGGGAAGGGGCAGTTAGCTGGCCCTGTAGAAACAGCAAGCTGGGAGAGAGCCCGTCCAGAGCAGGCTGAATGTGGGAGACCCCACTGGGGAAGGACTAGCAGCACGGAAGGTCCTGGGGAGCTCTCTCTAGAAGCAGATCCATGGTATCACTTTCTGCAGCCACTCAGGGACCCCCTCCAGCTTCATTGTGCTTTGTCAGGGGTAAGACATCCACCCAAAGCACCTAACTCTGTGGCAGGCAGAGGCCAGGCCGGCCGCCAGAGACAGATGCGGCTCCTTCCCCCTGCAGTCGGCCACCTCCAGTCCCAGTGCAGGGCAGCTCTGGAATGCCCTCGTGCCTGCCATTCCAGTCTCTGAGACCAGCCCGTGCCAGACCTGTCCTCTTACACTCCAGTGTCTCTTATCAAGGTCTTTACATTGATCAGGCCTCTGAGGGCAGGCTTCTGGCAAACTCCAATCAGGGACCCTGGACCCTCCCCCTACTCAGTTTAGCATTGCAGGAAGACAAGCAACCCAAAGACCTAAAACATCAACGCAAACCTGAGAGGGAGAGGGGGTGAGAGGAGAGACAGAGACAGAGAGAGAGGGCGGGGGAAGAGAGAAAGGAACAAGGCCAGATTTTAGGGGGAACTCGACTTCACAGGGGAAGCAGGATTTCCTCATGTGTACGCTCCCCATCTCCCTGGGAGATGCCAATACTGCCCCCAAAGACGTCCTTGCTTTATGCGCGCCCCCTCCGTTCCCTTTACCCGCGCGTCTGTTGCGCGGGCACAAACCAGGCGAGAGATGAGGAAGCGCGGGAGCCTGAGTACCTCCGCCCTGGAGGAGAGGACCAGGCGACCGCCCAGGTACGGGGGACGCAGGGCGCGGGCCCGGGCAGGGGCTCCTGGCCCTGTCCTGAGTGTGCCCAGCTGTGCGGCTCGGGTCATCCCGTTGTCGCTGGCCTTCTTCCCGCGGCCGCGTCCTGCTCGCCCCCGGCCGGATACGAGGGGAGTTTGAGCCGCCCAACCCGGGTTCGGCTCCCTACATACCGCCGTGCCGGGGCTGGGGTTCCCGCACCGGGATGTGTCACTAAACTTTCCCGGGCTCGCTCGGTCTCGTGGGAGGGGGTGGGAAGGGGGTTGCCAAACCGCCCCTCCCCCGCCCATCCGAAGCCCCGCGTCCCGGCCGCAGCGGGACGGTCGCTTCACCTGCGCGCGGCTCGGCGGAGCCTCCCACTGCTCCTCGTGCGTCCGGACCCAGGCGCCGCCCGGCGGGTCTCCGCGCTGCCGCCGCCACCGCCGCCGCCGCCACCGCTGCTTCCACCGCCGGTGCAGCCGCCGCGCCTGCCCGGAGCTGCAGCGACGCGGTTCGCCCTCAGCCGCGGGAGGCGCAATCCCCGGCGCCCGCGGCTCGGCGGGTCCCCGCAGCCGCCACCCCACCGCGTCTCTCTGCCCGCGGCCGGCACGCACCGGCGCCCAGCTCTCCCAGCTGCGCGGCGCTGGGGATCCACGGAGCCTCCAGGATGGGCGGGGATTCCCTCCCTCTGGTAGATTCGAGGGGCGGGAACTCCCTTCCTGGAGTGACAGGGACGGGGGGCGGGGATTCCCCTGCAGGAATGACAGGGTGGGCGGGGATTCCCCCCCCCACCCTTCCCCCCCGGAGCGAGGCGCACCGCGTGCAGTGTCCCTCCGGGTGAACCCGGAGTCCTGGTGCGCTGTCTTCAGAAACCTGGGGATCCTGGGAGGAAAGGATCCAGGGAGATGGCGGCTCAGAATTTCCAGATGGCGGGGCCTGGGGCGCCATCTAGGTGGAAAAAGATCTAGGGGACTGGAAGTTGCCTTTGCATAGCGTCGAGAAAAATGTCAATTGCCTTACACAAGAATGGGGTGGGGAGGCCAAAGGAGATGGGGGAAGGACTAACCACCCACACCAAGAAAACTTCGGCCTCTGGTTCTGGTCCCAAATTGACTTAACACTGGTATGGGAATTTCGAGAATTTCGGGGTAACCTCTGGGCACCTCAGAGCTGCTTAATCCCCTAGTTAAGCTCCTGAGAGAAATCCTCAGAGACAAAGTCCTATGGCCCTGGAGTGGTGGTTTTTGGTCCCTGGGACAACTAGCCAAGAGCCCCTGCTTGAGTGGACTGTGAGAGCTAATGCCAATCGCCCTTGGCCTTATTCCAGGTCAGTCGAGGAACAGAAGCCTCAGGCTTTTTGGATCCTCCATTCCCGTGGATTTTCAGGAAGCCCTTCAAATATTTTTGGTTCTTTTTTTGTCATCCCTGTCATTCTGCCTACCACAGGGAGAGGATGATAAGAACGTAATAGGGAGACTGCACAGCTCTGCAAATTAAGCTCTCTTAAGAGGAAAAAGCTGGTCTTTTTCAAGTGCTAGCAGATAAGAGTTAAAAACATATGAAAAATTACAAAACCTGGGATAATGAATAGTTGAATAATGCTTTTGACATTTGCTGCAGAGCAGTAATTGGAAATCTTTGCTTTGGGGGGATGGGGATGGGGTGGGGTGGGGCAGGGATCTGGGGCAGCCCAGCAAGGCAATGAGCTCCGGTCTCTCAGAAGAGCAGACGGATATAAATCACCTGCACAGATTGTGCAGAGCTGTCCCGCAGCATCAGAGGCCAGGGGAGTCCCAAGGCATTTGAGATGGTATTTTCCACAGGGGCTGGGGTGGGGAAGTACTTGAATAGCTGTTCTTCAGCTTTTATAATTACCAGGCCACGGAGATCAATGTCTGCAGAAATCCAAGCTTCCTATAGTGTAAGCTGTGCAAGGTCAGGCAGGCACACAGAGCTTCTCTCTTCCTTTCTGTAAGTAGAAAAAATACCTACCCCTAGGATTGTAAGGATTGGCAGTGACCCAACTACTCAGCACAGCACTTAGGAGGTGCTGGATGAAATGGCAACTATTACCCAGGAAGGTACTGTTGGGACACCACAGAAAATCCTAGAATCAGACAGGGCTGGTGGTTCCTGTTTGTTTCACAGTCCCAGTCCCATATTCCACCACTCTCTTCCTAGCACATGAACCACGAAAAGGCAAAACCTGTCTCCTCAGCCTCTGTACGCAGCACCTACCTCCTTCAGCACCCACTGAAAGTTTGCTGAATAAATGAATATGTAAATGAACTTATCACTCAAACCATAAGCGCGGCCATTCCTTACCCAAAGCATCCCCAACTCCTTCATTCCAGCTATGTACTCCTAACCTGCAAATTGTCACCTCTGCCAGGATGACATTCTCACGCCTCTATGTCTGCTGAAATCCCAAAGAGTTAAATGTCACCTGTTCTGGGAAGGCTTCTCTGATCACTGGCACCAACATCAGGTTTCTTCTCCTCTATTAATCTTTCTGTAAGTTGCTAATATAGCCCTTGTCAGGTTGTATTAAGTTGTAGGAATCATAGTGTTCCCTCACACATTTCCAGTTTGTGAGTTCCTGGAGGAAAAAGAACGTAGATCTTATTATTTGTGTTCCCCAAACCTAGCATGGCATAGTGCACAACCCCTAATAGCCACTCAATAAATATTTGCTGGATTAAAAGGAATCATTAACTATATAGATATATATGATATGTTATATGTGTTATATGCAGGCATAAATATTATATATAAATTTTATGCATATGTAATATTTGCTCATCTGTCTCCTTCAGACATGGCTCTGCTGACCAGCTTAAAATACTTCTAGTTTCAATCACTTTTCATCCAATATTTTCCAGATAGATTTGGCAAGTTCTTGCTGCTAATAATAGCTCACCTCTCAAGGGGTCCATCAAATGCATGGAAATTTTCTTTTGCCCTTGCAGTCTTGCCAGTTTGGAAAACTCACAGCAGAGGGCATTTATTTTCCAGTGTTTAAAGATCAAAATGTAAATTTTTCCTGCCCCCTTGTTAAATATTTAGTCACAGATTAGTACTTCTATCCAAGTTGCCGTTTTAATTTATTGCTCATAATATACATGATTTGGAGGAGGAGGTTGGATTTAGAAAATCTAAGGCTTAGTTAGGGACAAGAGAAGATTAAAATAATGAACCGAGGAAAAAAACATGTATTCGTCTGGGCCTTAATCTATCAATTATAGGTAAAAGAATGCAGTGTACTCTAGGGGACTCCAAGGAGATCCCCACGGGCTGCAGCGACCTTTGGTTTACCTCTGAGCTTTCCTCCTAGGTGAAGAAGAAACAACCCCCACCAGGCAGCTCTAAATGAATTGAAGTTTCATCACCAACTCAAATGAAATCTTGAAGGTCGCTTCCCATCTACCCAGCTGCTCCCCCAAGTGTGTTGGGAGGAGAAGGAGCCTTCGTCAACAACTGGCCTGATTCCCTTCTCTGGGAAGCCTCTGTGGGTTCATTTTCTCTCCAGAACAGGTTCTAGCTTCCCGTTTACCCAGCAAATGAGCCTCCCTTTTTTTCCTCTGGAAATTCCTGGTCACTAACTCTTCCATTCAGGAACTCACATTGGAATGAGCCATCCTGTGGCCAAGGAAGGGTTTAAGAAGAGCACCTGAGGAACAATGACAGTAACGCATTAATTCATTGGATCCTAACTTCGAATGTGTTTAAAGATCACCGGGAGATTTGAAAATTCAGATACCCTGGCGTCAGCCCCCGAGATCATCATATGCTGAGTCTGCAGGGCAGCTCTGGATACTGCATCTTTAATCTGTGCCCTGTGATTGTGACTTGGGTGACCCACAGAGCATATCCGAAGAAATACTAAAATAGAGTGACTTTAAAAATGGGAGGGAGCCCAAATTAGATCATACTCTAGTGTTTGATCTTAGAGCCAATAGATTTTATTTTAAACCTTGATGAAAATTTTGTAATATTTATTCTCAGACCACATCTTTTATTAGCCAATACACAAAATGGACCTACATGTGATGTATCCTGTTTTAAAATACTTGTTTAGGGGAACGATTTAAGTACTTTTCATCCTGTGTATATTGAAAAAGATGAGTTTCACTGTGTCCACGGGCATGACATTGGAACTTATGCAAATGTGTTTTGTTGTTTTCAGTGTTGTACAATATTATGGCACATGCAGAATTTATGATTTTCTCCTAGGGGGCTGTCCCATACAGAATATACTATCTCTCCTTCTATTTATTTAGGCAGCTAAATCATCCATTATTTTATCTTTGACTCAGCCTTCCATTTATACTATGTAAGCATGGTTGCCAGGGTAATTTTTTTTTTTCAATAAAATTTTTGGCAGGAAGAAATGAATTATACACTAGCAAGTGCAGACCAGATAGTGCTTATTATTTTCACAATTTATATAGATGATTCAATAATTCTGTCCAGTGCTGAATTACCCTATATGCTCAGGGCACCAGTAAAACCAGGCTACTGAAGAGAGAGGGAGAGGTTCTGCTTTGATTAACATAACCAGTACCGGGCAATCAGCATATCTAAAAAGAAGAGAATCTATTTTAGTTCCACATACGCATAGGTTTTGTTTTCTAGTTGGCCAGTGTCTTTATTTTGAATTTACACAAGAGATAGGACATGGGGATCTTCTCGGGGCTTGGGGCTTCGATCCTATTGGTACACTTGTAAAAGACATTTTCCTCCCAGAAATTGGGAAGCTTGTGTCCTCCCCCAGTGGCTCTTCCAATTCAGTCAAATCACCGTGCATCTAAATTGGTAGATTATTTAGGTAAGATATTTCCTAACTCATTTTGTGCACAACACATTCTCATTCCTAACTCCCAGCTCTCCTGCTGATTATTCTCCTTGTTCAGTTCTGCTCTACTTACTTATGAAAAGGCATCATTCCAAGTCAGTCATATGCTATTTTTACTCCTTCATCAGATACTTCTCCTTCCAGATATCTTCATTTAATAATCTCCAAAAAAGCTATTATAAAAATAAACATAACACTAGTCTCTCTCTTCTGTTTTTGTTGTTGTTGTTGCTCTTGTTGTGTCCTTTTCTTAATTTTATGTTCACTCTTCATTGTCTCTTTTGTCAATCTCAGCACCTGTCTTTACCGGGACAACTGAAATGGACACGCAAATGAAAGCCAGGTAATGATACCCAGCCTACAAAAGCCACAGATCAGTGCTGTGTTCTGCAGTAACTCAGTAAAGTGTGGGGTTACCTCAGGCAAGGGTCTCTCAAATGGGGGTAATAACTCTTGCCTCTAAAGATCTCATTAGGATCTCAAGTCCCCCACAAAATCATAGATGCAAAAATACTTGGAAAAACTGTAAAGGTCTCTCCAAATGAGAGAAGGTGAGAGCAATAGCTCTTTGAATGGCCATTTCAGTTCGTCACAGAAAATACATGACTAAGATGATTTACACTTCATCTCAGTGTACAGCAAGAATCACCAAGGGCAGTAGATGAGGCAGTCGATGAATTGTCATTAACGACTTATTTGCATGATGTATGAATTAGTGGGCCAAACATAAGAAATGCATTTTGCATCTCTGCTGTGTTCGGGAGTGATATACTGGTCAGTGAAATCCACAGAAAGCAGAACTTTTGAAGAAACAACACAGTGGACTTGAAAAAAGCCAGTCATTGTCTATTGGAAAATATATAAGAACAGCTTGTTTTTGTTTGTTTTAGCAAATGCTAATAGCAACCTCCTTCTTTATAATTGCCCATCTGAGTGGGTTCCTCTAAGGCTGCTCTTGAAAAGAGCCCCAGGGATCATGCTCTTGGTTGGCCTTTATTTAAGTCATGGGGTCCTCCTCATTTCTGGTTAATAGAAAACCATTAAAAAATAGTTAAATGCTCATTTGCTCTATTTGTTAAATTTTTTTCATGAATCCAGGGAGCAGGGAATCCTCTTTTCCGCTTTACTGTGTACTTATCAACAAAGCAAATAACCTAAATTGCTTTTAAATAATTTGTTTTTGTAACTTAGACGATCAGACTGCCTGGAAATAGAGAAGAAACAAAAGAATGAAAGCCAACACAAGACGACGAGACCTCAGAATTCTAGAGCCCAAAGGAGACTCCTTAGGAATCAACTTGCCCTACTCTGGAAATCTGCCCATCATTTTGAAAATGCTAATTCTGCCTATTTAATGCCTGGTTTACAATCAAGATGACGCATCTCAGGATGATGGGCTCTGAGGACAGAGAGCCTGACTTCAAGGACTGAGGGTATCCGTGTTCCCTTGCCGTCAAAGGGTGCAGACATAGCTCTGTCTCATGCCAGAGTAGAGGAAATATTCTCCACAGAAGGCAGCAGACCTATAAATTAATTCCTTATGATAAATTCCAAATGCTCCTTAAAGAATGATGTTTTTCTTATTAGAGTCTTTTGAGACATGTACCATCAGTCAGAATGTCATGGGGCCTATCAATATTGTATCTCCAGCATGAATTTGCAAGAAAGTGCTTTTAGAGATCAAAAAAGTTCACAGAAAATGCAATAACACAGAGCGTCATATAGCAGAGTTTCCCAAAGTTTGCTTCTTTGGCATGCATAGATTTGTCTAACAAGGACTCACAACCTACTCCAAAACGGAACTTCTTTTTTTCTGGAATTGCTAATTGTAAATCTTTTTCTAAAATTAAAGTGAATGGGGTGCCTGGGTGGCTCAGTTGGTTAAGCGACTGCCTTCGGCTCAGGTCATGATCCTGGAGTCTCAGGATCGAGTCCCACGTTGGGCTTCCTGCTCAGCGGGGAGTCTGCTTCTCCCTCTGACCCTCTTCCCTCTCGTGCTTTCTATCTCTCAT